>NC_137016.1:23557867-23612867 GCF_032717465.1 Coenobita brevimanus | reverse complement strand
TCTTTAATGTCTTAATATCATAACCATGAGTCTCAGGCAGCTGTTGATTGAATGAAGAATGACTTAATATTTTTATTCATGTAAGTACTATAATGACGACAGAATAAAGATATACTGTAACTAACATGCAAGAAAATTAAAGTGTAATATGTCAAGTTGGTAATGTGTAGTTGGTTAAAAAAAAAAAAAAAAAAAAAAAAAAGCCCGGCCATCAGCATCGTGAGCACCACCTGGCAACAACGGAACGAGATAAACAGTTCCATCGTTGCCTTAATGAAATGACCTGGATGATTCTTCCCTCCCACATCCACCTTTTCCTGACTCCCTCAGGACACAACTGCGGTGCCGCCTTCCCCTGCAGGAGCGTCAGGGGCACCCTGCTGATGGAGGCCATGGTGGAGGCGAAAGAGAGAGAGAGAGAGAGAGAGAGAGAGAGAGAGAGAGAGAGAGAGAGAGAGAGAGAGGGCTGGGGAGTGAGTATATCATGAGGGAGAATTACGTCAAAAAATGCACGAAATTTTTCTTTTTTGGTGTCGGCTTTTAGTTCCGCCTTTCAAAAAGTCGTATTTTTATGTTCGAAAGCTTATGTATTGGAAAAAAGTTGATTGATGTGTGTATGGTGATCAGAAATATTGTTGCTCTGTGTGTGTGTGTGTGTGTGTGTGTGTGTGTGTGTGTGTGTGTGTGTACCAATATAGAGATGGTCACTGTATGTTTATTCTTTATATGTCTGTTCCTGTCCTCCTCTCTCCACCAATGGTACTGTCTCTGTAGATTTGTCTCTTTGAATATATCCTCTCTCTCTCTCTCTCTCTCTCTCTCTCTCTCTCTCTCATCATATCCAAGTATTAATCTTCACCTGTCTATCTGTCAACCAGTCTGTCTACCTGCCTTCCTACCTGTCTACCCTTCACCACGTTTTTCTGTTTTATGTTTGATATTTATTTTTTCGTTGCTCTTCATTTTTCATTTTCCTCCACCTCGGGCTACGGGACACACTTTTTTCCCTAAATTTCTGCAAACTCTTTTTTATTCCGCCCCTGAATGTTGTGATCGATGCCCTGTAAAGCGTTTATTGGCTTTATTTTTGCTTTATAATTAAGCTTTTTATAGTTTCCCGGTTTCTTTTTATTTATGTTTCCTGGCTCTTTCTTCTTAGTTTTCCCGTGTTTATGGTTTGCTCTGTCCTTTGTCTCTTGTTTCTCACGGTTTCTTTTCTATTTTGTGTTTTAATTATTTTTCATTATTTTAACCCTCTCTTGGTCCCGTTTTCTCTTCTGTTTTGTTCCAATTCCCACCAGACATTTTATTCATCTGAAACTAAGAGTTCTTTTTCTTCTTCTTCTTACATTTTAATAAGTTTCTTTAATTCCTGATTTTCTTTTGGGATTATTATACTGTATTTGTTTGTATAATCATGGAAATTGTAATGTAAATTTATGTGACATGGCTGGGTGATTACATTGAAATCATCATACTACTACTACTACAAGAGAGAGAGAGAGAGAGAGATGCCAGCAAGAGGAAGGTATGGTGTGTGTGTGAGGGGGGGGAGGGTATTGAGGTAGGCAGTGTGTGAGGGGAATGGGTAAGGGTGGGGAGGCAATGTATTTATAACCTGAGTGCACTTTCCCTCTTGCTGTCCAGTCAGTCTCTCCACACCCTCCGTCCACACTCTTAGTACTCTTGCCACACACTGTCCTATCCCTCTTCTACACATTTTCCTCTCTTCACCAACGTGGCCAGAGTGAGAGGCACAGGACTGGGGTAACTCTTCATGGAAAAAAAAATCTGAGAAACAGTGGGTGTTTGGTTGACGCACAAATTCCCAGCAAAAATTTGAGTTTTAAGAAATACATATCTGAATGGTTTGAATATGAAGAAGTGTAATGTTATATCATCACCGTATTTCTATCCTTATTTCTCATTGATAGGTGGGGTACAACTGAGCATCAGTAGGAATAATGGAACAGTCAATACAGTGCTCAGTGAACTCGGCCCCTCACTATTTAAGCCTCCTAAATTCCCAGCTGCCCCTCACATACCCAGCCATCATAGTGCCTGTGGGATAGACACCTATTAGTTGACTCCCACGTTAACCCTCTCATGGTTCATGCAGTTCTCTCTGATCTTTTGAACTCAGAACAATTCCACATAAAGACCATAACACTATTCACTTTCCTTCTATTCCACATTAAGACCATAACACCATCCACTTTCCTTCTATTCCACATCAAGACCATAACACCATCCACTTTCCTTCCTTGAGACACGCTATTCCCAGCTTCCTTTACACATTTACCTTCCTGTTGTATCACCACAATTGATGCGATATGAGTTTTATGCCAAAATGCCTAATCGCGTCAATTGAACGCGGCCTGTAAAAAACTGTGGAGCGGTTGCTCCACCCCGATTATGATGTACATGGCTTCAGGCAAATGAGAACTCGCCCTTGATGTGGCGTGAGGGGGGGATTGGACCAACCCAGGTGGTGGGGGGCACCCCCCTCTCGACCGCCTCCATGCCACCCTCTACTCCACTCCCTCACTCCCTCCTTGTCCCTCACTACCCTTCCAATCCCCAACAGGCTTCCGAGTGCCAAGGCTGATGTACATACCTATTTCATATTATTTCTACTTCCCAAACTTTTACACCTCACTCTGTTCATTTCTCACTTCGTACCTACCAGTTTCTGTATGTACGTAATTTGAGAATGCTGAATGTTGTTTTTTTTCTTTTTTTCATTCTCCCTGCCTGCCCAGATTAGCACCTCTGAGTAGTGTTCGTTTGTGTTAGTTTTCGAAAGACTATGAGGCCTTGTAGGGCTACTCCCCGCACCTGTTTTATCTCCCCGAACATACAAACACACCTGTTTTCATGGCTGGTGTGATAAATTCCAATGAAATGGAGAGTTTCCACAAGAGAATTTGGTCATTGCCGAAACTGTAATGATAAGTGTGATGAAGTGTAATGATAATGTGATAATTCTAATGGTGTGATAAATGTGTAACGAGAAGCTGGGACAGTAAAAAGAGAAATCGGAAATAAATTATTGCTTTTTTTTTTCTTATGCATGCTTTTATAGCATTATTCAACTTCATTTTCATGTCCTTGATGGTTATAAAAATTTATATGCGTCTGTGTTAGTTTTGGAATGACTATGAGGCCTGGTAGGGCTACTCCCCACACCTGTTTTATCTCCCCAAACCTACATACACACCTGTTTTTATGGCTGGTATGACAAATCCCATTGATATGGAGGGTTTCCACAAGAGAATTTGGTTGTTGCCAAAATTTTTCTCCCCAATTACCACCAAGGCCTTGTAGGCCTACTCCCCACATTAGTTATCTTCCCACACCTACATACACACCTGTTCTCATGGTAGATGTTACAGAACACAATGAAGTGCTTTCTTTTCATGCGAAAAGCTGGTTATTTCCAACCCCCGTACCTATAGGCCTACTCTCCACAGCCTACTTTATCTCCCCACAGTCTAGTAATCTGCCCACACCTACATACACCTGTTTTCATGGTTGGTGTGACAAAACACTTTGAAATGACCTGTTTCAGTAAGAAGAATAGGTAGTTATCAAAATTTTCATGATTTCGATTGTTTTCGAGGGGTAACTATCATAAACTTTTTTTAAACTTTTGACTCGCGATTGTGCGATAACCATTATGCCTACAGGGGTACGGATTGCGTTGTCAGATGTGTAAATTCTTCCTCTTTAGCCAGAACACAGTCAATTTGCCCTTGATGAAAGTCTTCAAAACACCCCCGAATTGCGGTTGTGTGAGGTACCCGCCTGAAACAATTGCTGTCTTAAGGGGTTAAAATCTTCAACCAATTGAAATCTCTCTGCATTCTCTAGCACAGTAGCCTACATTGCGATTCATTTTCTCCTTTCTCATCTGTCGCTTTTCCCTTTACTTACATTAACTTTCAGACTTCACCTCTTATAGACATTTACAAAGCGATCCAGTCTTCAAAGATTAAGTTCATTATCAGCAGTCACCACACCATCACAAAGTTTTAATATATTTCACCCTCACCGTTCATTAGCAGGTTCACCCCTGCATCCACATTTCTTGTTTTGACTGCTTTGTTCATGTCATGCATGTATATGTTGAACAAAAATGGGGTCATCGCACACGCTTTTCTAATTTCAGTACTGATAGTGAACATTCTGTCATCCATATACCCTAACACACACATGCGTCTGTGCCATCATAAAAGCTCTTTACAACTACTAGTTTTCCTTACACATCATACATGTATAATACCTTCCATTATCCCTCCCTGTTCAGCTTGTCATATAATATTTCCATATTTAAAAAGAATATAAACACCTTGTCACATTTTCTGCAGTGTTGCCTTTCTGCAAAGCATTTGATCGACATTCTCTTTTGCCACTTCGGGATGTACCCTGTTCAACACTCGCCTGACATTCTGACGTTTGCCTCCCTCCTTCGTTATTCTTCTGTATACCGTGGCACAAACACAGGACGCTCTTTCAGCTATTTATTGCCCTCCCTCCACTACATGTTATCATTGTTGCATTATTCATATTTTTCACTGCCTTTCATCATCCATACCACATCTCTCTTCAGTTTTGTCACTGGCATATTTTCAGGCACCAGACCTCCTCCTTGTGCACCACCCAACCCAACCACATGTACCATCTCTTTGCTATCGTCGGTGACAGTCATGAAATGAAATACAGAGAGGAAAATGTTATGGTTAAGCCTTTTACATTGTATGGACGAATCAGATTATTTTACTAAGGCTACCACAAGACGATCTTGATTTAAAAAAAATATCTATTGTCGTGAGGTATAAGTGTTTAGAGTATGCTACGGATTGCTTGACTTATTATTACCAGAAAATTATACCGATTTATTCTTAACTAGAGGGGCAGTCAGTGACGCGCACCCCTCCGACAAGGGCAACGTAATTTCCAAACCACTCTTCATAATGAGTTAGGTTTTCTCATCAATGATTAGGGTTTCGCATAACGATTTTCCGGGTCCAGAATCTGTAATACGTTCCGGATCGGTCCCAAAGGTTAGTCGATTGTTCCCTGGGATTTGGACTATCTACCCACCAAATTTGGTCCAAATCTCTCTTATAGTTTTTGAGTAATTCGGCTAGGAGACAAACAAACAAACAAACGAACAGGAGTGAAAGCACGCACACCTTGTCGGAGAGAATAAAATGCCCGGATGCGTCCATTACAGCGATGGAGCAAAAGAAATGGAATAAATATCAGAAACTTCGACATAACATATCAGTACATATTCCTCACGTACGAGTATACTATATACTGTATTATCATTCTGCTCTGATGTTCACTCCGCCCTCATCCCACATACACACTGTACGCTTAATCGTGTGCAAGCCCCTCCTCATTCATGTCCCAGGCACATGCATGCTCTATTCACACTTCATATGCAGATACTCCCTGAATGCCTCCTTGGAAAGCAATGTATACATCTGTATCTCACACAGAGGCACCGGCATCGTACCCGCATTCATGGATACAGTTGCCGACATAAATACTGAATCACATCATTACGACAAACAATGAAACAGTGAACAATGACGTGCAAAACCCAGTATAGCCACTGTGTGAGCCTGTTTTTTATTTTATTTTTTTATTTTTTTTTACGTAAGAAGTTTTAAGACGAAAAAGTCGAGTGATATTACTGTCCACAGCTGTTCAAGCAAGAGACTAAATATATACGTAGGATTTAATGAATACAAGGCAGAAAGGTCAAGCCAACCGACACTTGCATTAGTCAACTTCATCCCTTCATTCCGGTATTTTTGTGGTATATTTTTGCTATTTATAGACGATTTTATTCATCTTTGGAAAGACTTTTCGAAATGGAGAGATAATAGCCTTCCTTAACCCCTTCACAAAGAGGATTCCCTAAACCTGAAAAAAAAAAAAAATCATCTCAAGTTAGTATTGAGATCACGTCGTTGGAGTGAAGGGCTTAGGACTTCGATTGTGATGTATTAGTTTTAAAATTAATCATATTCGGAAACAAAGAAAATAGCTAATGCCACTGCCGGTAGTGACGAGGTAAGGTGTGATATAAAAAAACAATTCTAGTGAGGACAGTGGGGTAGCTAGTAATGTGAAGTAGAAACAGAAAAGTATAAGGAAGGATGCTCGCTAACGTTCAGGGAGGGATGAAAGCGTTAGTAAGGATAATGCTGGCTAACTTCTGCTGGTGATGGTAGAGCTGTGATCAATAGTTCCTTTACACAGTCGCCACACTGACAGAGCCTAATGACATCTTGCTAATTAACCCCATACTACGATGGCATCTTTGTATTAAATTATTGTTACAGGCAAACGAGTCTATTCAGTTCAAGAGAGGCTTTTCGAAATGGATGTCTTAGATACAGTCTTCATTAACTACTTCAGTACCAGATGTCGTTCCAGAACCTAATAAGGCCGTCCACTGATGGCAACACCAACCACAAAACAAGTCATCGTAGCAACAACAACCACAAAAGAAGTCATGGTGGCAACAATAACCATAAAACAAGTCATCATAGCAACACCAACAACAAAACAAGTCATGGTAGCAACACCAACCACAAAACATATCATCATAGCAACAACAAACACAAAACAAGTCATCGTAGCAACAACATCCACAAAACAAGCCATCATAGCAACAACAACCACAAAACAAGTCATGGTAGCAACACCAACCACAAATCATCATAGCAACAACAACCACAAAACAAGTCATCGTAGCAACAACAACCACAAAACAAGTCATCGTAGGCAAGGGATTGATCCAAAGTTATCGTCATGACTTGAAATTTCGCTTCTTCAGTACTGAAGCTCTTGAAGCTAAAAGAGATAATTGACAGGAACTGTGCAGTAGCAGCCAGTTACACAGTCTGTAAACTGTGTCCGATTCTATTGAGGTCTTGCTAAGGTGATCAGCAGGAATCAGAATAGCTGGAGCCTCGCATCATCAGTTGGGAATTCCACAGAAGTGACTGTCCCCCTCCGTTTCTGTGAATTATTCCTCGATAATCCCATACGACTCGTTTTGCCTGTCTTTGTCCTATTCTTGTGGTGGTCTTTACAGGTATAGCTACTGTTTGGTGGTAGGTGGTAATGACCATCATTCACTCACTTGATGTAGTGCTACCTACTTCTTCCTTCGCATTTATCACTTTTTTTTTCTATTTATTCCATCTTTCCTGATATTATCCTTCTTTCCAATCCAGGTAACTCTACATGAATGACAAGCCTAATGATTTCCTCTTACCCAGGAAACAATTTATAACGCTAGGTGGTAATCATATAACCAGATAATGGGATAATGTAGAGCCCAGTATGGTAACCCTGTTAACTGGGTGGAGGGATGTAAATGTGGCATTCATCCAGGAGTCAAACCTCCACACTCTTCCCTACTCCTTGCCACAGCGAAGCGTTGTATGCCGCAAGGGAACATGGATTCACTGCACGGGACAGCCATGCAGTTGATGGGTCGCCTCAGCCAGACAGACGGGGCTGCTCAACAACAGTAACAATAATAAGTCATTATCTGGCATGGACGAGCCGAGCTGTTGTAGGTGTTCCCTCTTCATGAGCTTATTCTCTCTCTCTCTCTCTCTCTCTCTCTCTCTCTCTCTCTCTCTCTCTCTCCTTGTTCACCGGTGATGTGGCCGACAAGCGGAAATTTGACGCGCACCAATAATTCACCAGTTTCAAGACACTAGGAAGGTAGGAGAGGAACCAGTGAAATCTTAGTGCTCCTCTATAGAACCTATACAGTGTCCTACCCGAAAACATGGCGACCCTAACAGAGCCACCCACGAACCCACAATCGGAAACTGAACGCAGTGAACCGTCCATAACCCATCCTACCACTGACTTTCTACACAATAATTTCACAAAAGTGCAACTCCAGAAAAGATGTAGAGAACTTGGCCTTTCTAATGTGTGGATGTCCAGAGAAAAACTCATAGAAGAAAATAATGAAAGAAACAAACAGTGGAAATCCCCCACCCACCACACAGGCAGACAGTGACGCTCCAGACAAAGCATACACACCTAGTGACCCTTCCCTAACAACTATAGAATGCATGGCCACAAAATTAAACGAAATCGTGAATGATAACAAAAAGAAAGACCTGGAAATAAAACATCTAAAAGGCGAAATAAACAAAATAAATTCAGTGGTTCAAGAACTCAGTAAACGTGTGACAACAGTGGAAACTCTGACCTCAGGTTTACACGTGGCAAAGCAGGTGACCTTGACCCCCCCTGATACCACAGCGACGACAGGTCAAGCTCCCCCCACCTCACTTCTACCACCACCACCACCACCACCACCACAAATACCTAAGATCATCGCAGTGAACAATAAAGTAATGGCGATAGAAGATCGGGTCTCCAGACTGGAGGAGCAGGTTAAAGTACTAACAAGCTCTACAAAACCAAAAGAACAAACGAACTCTCAGCTCAGTGATGTCCCGAGAGAACGACAACTTGAAGGAAAAACACTACTGCTAGGAGACATAAACTTAAAACCTTCCGAGCAAGACCTGCAGAACTGTTCCATCCGTACTTTGCATGAAGCAAACATGGACTTAATAAAATGCTGGGTGCAGGAAAAACTGTCATGGACCCCATCACGGTGCATGATCTACTGTGATCTTTTCAACGTAATGGAAAAAGAAAACTCTACTCCAGTAGTGGACAACCTGGGCGCACAAATAAGCGAGTTGAAAAGTAAAAACGACAACATGGACATCTGTGTGAGTCAACTTGCCCCCAGCCTACAGTCGGCACCTTGCAGGACAAAATAAATTCATTTAACAATCAAATAGAAAAATGGAGCAACTACAACGGAGTAAGCACCATAAACCCAAGCCTTGCCTTCACCCTGGGAACTGGTGGAGTGGGCGAGTCCTGCTACACTGCCCACGGTGAACACCAAGGATCGCTACTGAACAGGGATGGGGCTGTCCGATTACTCAAGGTAATGACAAAGCAATGGCCCGGCTTCAAGGATTGCATTAACTGGGACAAAGTCAAGAAAAACAGTCAGCAGATGAAAGAAAACGAAAATTGGCGCAGCAGACAGCAAAACCATGAACAAAATATTTATCGCCACGTGGATCGAGATGGTTGGGAAATATCAAGTCGAAACAGGCGCCACAACAGAAAACCCTTCCACTGACAGGACATAAGGGAGGAAATGGAAGAGGAGGGAGAAGAGGCACACTACCCCCTTGGAAGGCCCGAGACGCCTGCCTCCTCCCACCCCTCACCTGCCTACACCACCCTCCACCACCGTCACCACACTCACTACACTCGCACCCAACCCCGTTCCAGTGACCGCCATAGCAATGCTGGGTGTTACAATCGTAGTGATATGAATCATCACCAGTCAAGGTGCAGATTCGATCATAAAATACAGTGCTCCAAGTGTTATAACTATGGCCACAAAAGTCGACTCTGCCATCTTTACACTCTCTAGGTTTGTGGCAAAGAAGGTCAAGCCGATGGTTTATCTATCTATCTATCTATTGCCAGACGCCTCAATCCCGTTTGGGGTGGCCACAAACAAATCGCCTCCAAGTCGCCCTGTCCCCCGCCATTTCACTGCCCTGCTCCCAACTCACACCCCCCTCTCTCATATACCTCTCCACCCCATCCCTCCATCTCATCCTCGGCCAGATGGTCAAAGCTCTAATTTAAAAAAGGTTTTACTCACTATTGAACATATAAATGCTCAGTCCTTACTAGCCTACTTGGAAGAAGTAAAGACATTAATAAATGACAGAAACATGGATGTCCCTTGTGTCAGTGAGACTTGGCTATCTCCCCACACTCCGAATGCATATGTAAATATACCCAACTACACTGTGGACAGACGTGATAATGGCCCTGGGTCAGGTGTTTGTGTATATGTTAAGCAGTCCCTAAACTCAGACATCAATGAAAACAACGTAACACAGCAAACAGGCATTGAGGATTTATGGCTAAAAGTTCAGTGCAGAAAATTGCCTTCAGTTATAATAGGCTGCATGTATAGACACCCTAAGGCCCACTCAAACTCCTTCAAGTATAATGTCGATGTCCTACGAACACTGTGCACACATAACAAACCAATCTTTCTCCTTGGCGATCTAAATGATGATCTTCATCAGAATAATAGTAAATTACATCGTATTATCAGACACAATAAATTAACACAAATCATAAATAAACCCACCCGAATCACACCTACCTCAGTCACCCAACTCGACGTAATTATTACTAACAAACCCGACTTGGTACTGAACTCCGACGTAATCCCTCATCCTGTTGCAGACCACGATCTTATAACTACTATGGTTAATATTAGTAACACAAAACGACCCCCCACCCTACACATTTATCAAGACTTTCACCAATATGATAAGGACACCTGATCGCAAATTCTCAATGAAATCGATAACCTAAATAAATTTTAAACACAAATAACGTAAATGAGCAGGTTAATACATTAACATCAATCATTACCGGAAATTTTAAGTTTTGTGCTCCTATAGTTACCAAGAAGATACGCCGACCCCCCGCCCCTTGGATGACCGACGAAATACGTGAAGCTATGAAAAACAGAAATGAAGGCCAGAAAATCCTAAAAATAGATCGACTGAATCCGACATTACAGAGTCAATATAAAGATTTAAAGAAACAGGTTAAAAGACTAATATATATAACAAAGAAAAAATATTATCACAGTCAGCTTATAATCTCCAAAAATACCTCCTCAACCTGGAAAATAGTAAAAGACATAATTCCTTCCCTCAAACTCAAATCCAGTTTATGTATAGCAGAAAACGAACAAAACAAAGCCGATGATTTTAATGCCTACTTTGCTAACGTGGGAAAAAATACCTATGACAAAACCCAGCACTCCCCACAAGACAGACAAAGCAAGGTCGAAAGCGAAAGTGAAATAAATATAAATAGCGCAGCCTCGCACTCACGGCCCCATCCAGTTGACACAGATACGGTGAATCTATCAAACATCTTAACGAATCTAAATCATTCGGCTCCTCTGAAAACATTTCCCTTCGCTTCATTAAAGATTCCCTGTTCGTTATTGCTTTCTACCTAACATTCATCATAAACACCTCTATCACTACCGGTGTCTTCCCTAAACTATAGAAATACGCAATAGTTACCCCTCTCTTTAAAAACGGAGATAAAAGCAACACCAACAACTACCGTCCCATCTCTCTTCTCCCCATTTTCTCTAAAATCCTCGAAAAAATCGTGTCAACACAGCTCACAACATTCCTAGAATCTAATAAACTTCTCTCTAACAACCAGCACGGCTTTCGACCTAAATTATCCACTGAAACAGCCCTCACGGTCATTACTAACAAAATCTGTAACAATATGGATAATAAACGAATATCTTTATTAACCCAATGCGACCTATCCAAGGCCTTCGATAGCGTCAGCCACACCATTCTATTAAAAAAAACTCACTAAAACAAGAGTAGATACTTTTTGGTTCGACAGCTATCTGAATGAAAGAACACAGTCAGTCCGTTTAAATAGTACTGTCTCCTCAAAATTACTCAATTCATAAACTATGGTGTCCCCCAAGGCTCAATATTAGGCACAATATTATTCAATATTGCTGTAAACGACATGTCAGAATACCATCACTGACTGTGCACTAGTACAATACGCCGATGATACTCAATTTCTCCACAGTAACACAGTAAACGAGATCAACATTCTCATACAAAACAGAGGAAACCCTACGCAAAGCTAGCCTGTACTTCCCCAGAAACGGGCTGATGATGAACTCAAACAAAACATAATGAATCTGTATAGAGACTCGACAATTACTACCGAAATTACCAAGAGACATCAAAATACGACTCCATGACAGCACAATCGAACCAATCACACATGTAAAAAATCTTGTTGTATATATAGACAGGTATATGGTATTCGACAAACATATTAATGAGATGAACAAAAATGTAATGGGAATTCTAATGTATGTTAATAGAATTAAGGATTACTTTGACAAAGGAACTCGCAAAATCGTTGTACAATCACTCGTGCTAAGCATTCTAAATTACTGTAATATGTTATGGGGAACAACAAACACTACTCTTGTAACAAATGCTCAAAAACTCCAGAATTTTGCAGCTAAAATTGTAGATGGAAGAGCAAAAAAATACGACCATGTAACCCCTATCATAAAAGATCTAGAATGGTTAACCATAAAAGGTAAAATAATTCATGACACAGGGGTTGCCATCTTCAAATACCTAGATAATCTATACCCTGATTACCTTCAGAATCTTTCCATTGTAATTGATGTCACCTGCAGTACCACAAGGCAACGCAATAATCTCTACGTTCCCAAGGTTTACACAAATGTTGGTGTAACATCCCTATTAGTACAGGGACCTATACTGTGAAACGAACTTCCCCCGTATGTCAAGGAGACCAATAACTTAAAAACCTTTAAGTTAAGACTAAAAAATGTACTCCTTGAAAAATACTGAAAACCAACACAAAACAACTACTGTATGTGTATGTACAAACTAACTACTCTCTCTCTCTCTCTCCGTCCTGCGCTAAACCTCGCCTCCCACCCCCAGCCCCACACCACCCCCGTAGCCATCCCTCAGTAAACACTCCCCCATCCCCTCAAAACCTTTACCAATCCTAACTAATCATATAACCAGATAATGGGATGATGTAGAGCCCAGTATGGTAACCCTGTTAACTGGGTGGAGGGATGTAAATGTGGCATTCATCCAGGAGTCAAACCTCCACACTCTTCCCTACTCCTTGCCACAGCGAAGCGTTGTATGCCGCAAGGGAACATGGATTCACTGCACGGGACAGCCATGCAGTTGATGGGTCGCCTCAGCCAGACAGACGGGGCTGCTCAACAACAGTAACAATAATAAGTCATTATCTGGCATGGACGAGCCGAGCTGTTGTAGGTGTTCCCTCTTCATGAGCTTATTCTCTCTCTCTCTCTCTCTCTCTCTCTCTCTCTCTCTCTCTCTCTCTCTCTCCTTGTTCACCGGTGATGTGGCCGACAAGCGGAAATTTGACGCGCACCAATAATTCACCAGTTTCAAGACACTAGGAAGGTAGGAGAGGAACCAGTGAAATCTTAGTGCTCCTCTATAGAACCTATACAGTGTCCTACCCGAAAACATGGCGACCCTAACAGAGCCACCCACGAACCCACAATCGGAAACTGAACGCAGTGAACCGTCCATAACCCATCCTACCACTGACTTTCTACACAATAATTTCACAAAAGTGCAACTCCAGAAAAGATGTAGAGAACTTGGCCTTTCTAATGTGTGGATGTCCAGAGAAAAACTCATAGAAGAAAATAATGAAAGAAACAAACAGTGGAAATCCTCCACCCACCACACAGGCAGACAGTGACGCTACAGACAAAGCATACACACCTAGTGACCCTTCCCTAACAACTATAGAATGCATGGCCACACATACTGAGGTGGTTTGGCCATGTGGAGAGGATGGAGGGTGAAAGACTGACGAAGAGAGTGTATGTGAGTGAGGTGGAGGGGGGAAGAGGGAGGGGGAGGCCGAGGATGAGACGGAGGGATGGGGTGGAGAGGTATATGAGAGAGGGGGGTGTGAGTTGGGAGCAGGGCAGTGAAATGGCGGGGGACAGGGCGACTTGGAGGCGATTTGTTTGTGGCCACCCCAAACGGGATTGAGGTGTCTGGCAATATATAGATAGATAGATAGTGAATGATAACAAAAAGAAAGACTTGGAAATAAAACATCTAAAAGACGAAATAAACAAAATAAATTCAATGGTTCAAGAACTCAGTAAACGTGTGACAACACTGGAAACTCTGACCTCAGGTTTACACGTGGCAAAGCAGGTGACCTTGACACCCCCTGATACCACCGCGACGACAGGTCAAGCTCCCCCCACCTCACTTCTACCACCACCACCACCACCACCACAAATACCTAAGATCATCGCAGTGAACAATAAAGTAATGGCGATAGAAGATCAGGTCTCCAGACTGGAGGAGCACGTTAAAGTACTAACAAGCTCTACAAAACCAAAAGAACAAACGAACTCTCAGCTCAGTGATGTCCCGAGAGAACGACAACTTGAAGGAAAAACACTACTGCTAGGAGACATAAACTTAAAACCTTCCGAGCAAGACCTGCAGAACTGTTCCATCCGTACTTTGCATGAAGCAAACATGGACTTAAAAAAATGCTGGGTGCAAGAAAAACTGTCATGGGCCCCATCACGGTGCATGATCTACTGTGATCTTTTCAACGTAATGGAAAAAGAAAACTCTACTCCAGTAGTGGACAACCTAGGCGCACAAATAAGCGAGTTGAAAAGTAAAAACGACAACATGGACATCTGTGTGAGTCAACTTGCCCCCAGCCTACAGTCGGCACCTTGCAGGACAAAATAAACTCATTTAACAATCAAATAGAAAAATGGAGCAACTACAACGGAGTAAGCACCATAAACCCAAGCCTTGCCTTCACCCTGGGAACTGGTGAAGTGGGCGAGTCCTGCTACACTGCCCACGATGAACACCAAGGATCGCTACTGAACAGGGATGGGGCTGTCCGATTACTCAAGGTAATGACAAAGCAATGGCCCGGCTTCAAGGATTGCATTAACTGGGACAAAGTCAAGAAAAACAGTCAGCAGATGAAAGAAAACGAAAATTGGCGCAGCAGACAGCAAAACCATGAAGAAAATATTTATCGCCACTGTTACTGTTACTATCAACATTATTATATCTGTTATTCACTATTACTATTACTGCTTCTACTAGTACTACTACTGTTATCATTTTTATTATTATTATTATTATTATTATTACTATTATTATTATAGTTATTATTATTATTATTATCACCATCGTCATTATTTTCACCGTTATTGTTATTATTATTGTTGTCACTTACTACTACTACTACTACTACTACTTTTTGTAAATAAAAATCACCTCCATCCATTGGTGAATTACATTGTGAAGATCAAAACCAACCTTCCTAATACAATTCACCATTTGGAGTTGTAATGTGAAGGTTAACACTAACCTTCATATTACAATCCGTTGGCCTCAAGCACGCCAACGGCTGTGGTTACCAACCATCTACTATTACTATTATTATTTTATTTCTTATTTATTGATATTACAGTGAAAATAAAGACATTAAACTATTAGAGTAGCTGGTCTATGCGACTCTCAACCACTGTAGCTTCGTAATCCATACCCGCCAGAGAAACAGGCCTGAGGCCTGATGATCTTGTGTCCCTGAGACAGCAGAGCAGATCTCACGAGGGAGAATGAGAGTCGACATCTCATCCAGGCCATAACAGAACTCTGCGGTTGACGTTTCTTCTCAGAAAGAACCTCTGCCAGTCTCGAATAGAATCTCACTGCCACTGGACCCATCCCACCTGATGTCGTGAACACAAGGGGAGTGAATCGACCGTGGTCCACATGTTGGATCCTTTCTTGATAATTTCTATTTTTTTCTTGTTCATTCCTCTTGTGTGCAGCTTCGAGAGCCAGTTCACGATGACATGCTGCCATGGGATCGAATATCCTGATGTCGAAGAACGCCCTCTGCCCACGTGTCCAGAAACCTCGAGCACTGACATCCAAACTTGCATCATTTGATGTGTTTGCTGTTCTGTGGGTGAAGCGCTCGCCATCCAGGGGTAGCAGAGCTAGCTCAATCGTGACATCATGGCATATTTCCTGCAGCATTTTGGCAGTGAGGTCGCGTACTTCATCGTGTCGGATGCAAACAAAGCCTCCCTTCTTGCATACCATTGCATGGTTTGCTTCAAAGGCAGTGCCACAAGCACAATGTTGAGGCAGGTTCTCTATTGGCCACCCATATCTCAAGGCTATGGCGTCAATAAATTTTTGTTTGTTGAAGTGGAAGCCTTTTGCCTTGAGAGGCAGGGTTGTGAGCCAGTTCGATGCCCCAACCTCCTGTGCAATTTCAAATCTTCTGCACTGGTCTGGTGTTAGATGTTCGATTATGTGCTGCAGCTGGTCTTTTTGTCTTGCTTCACGCTCCTTGCTTATCTGTGTCTTTATGTCTTTCTGCCTTTGGTGGTCGATTTCACTCGTTTCAACCTGGGCGCAGATCTTCTGTGACAAGGATTCGGTGAGCCTGAGTGAATTTCTGTGTTCATAGCTTGCCACGGCTACTGGATTTATAATGCCAAGGCCTCCCATCATGGGTGGTAGTGCTAGAAGGTCCCTCTCTTCTGGTGTGGGGATGTGGCCATTGGTTAGAGAGGGGAGGAATGAATCCCTGATTGCATCCTCCAGTGGCTGTAGCAGCAACTCGATGTCTTGTATGGTCCTCATCACGAAGACCCACTTGTGCTTTACATCATAGGTAAATGCACTGTATGCTGCATGGGGCTCTGTTTTTACATGGCTGGATAGTGTATGAATTTCTTCTACCCATGTCTACCTTATCACTCACATATTTGTCTTTGAATTTCTTAGTTCCAATCACAGCCCCTAGATACCTCTGACCTTCCTTGGTCACTAACACGTTTGTGCCTCTAAATGCCTCTTGTGCATCTTGATAGTAAGCTGGTTTCACGATCAAGATGGACTACTACTACTACTACTACTACTACTACTACTACTACTACTACTACTACTACTGCTACTACTACTGCTACTACTACTGCTACTACTACTGCTGCTACTACTACTACTACTACTACTGCATTTACTACTACTACTGCTGCTACTACTATTATCATAAACAACTCAGCTATCTCTGACAGTAACATTAACAATCATCTTATCTGTAAATCTATTTAATGTGCAATAAATGAACTTAACCCTTAGGCACCAACTGTGTATAATGATAATGAACATAAGAACATTAGAACATAAGAAGAGAGGATAACTGCAGTAGGCCGGTTGGCCCATGCTAGGCAGCTCCTAGAAGAGTAGCTGAACTACAAGAATGAGAAAAGGACAGCAAAGAAGAAGGCTCTCCCCCGCCCTCCAAACCCTCCAGCCGATGCCGGCAGGAAAAAGTCAGAAAGAACACCACGCAGTATAGAAAAACTGGAGTGGACATTTTACAGGAAAGTGTCAAAGGAGAATAGAGACTATCATAGTGAAACCTGAAAAGGAAAAATTATGAATTAATATTGGTTATAAGATTTTTTTTTCTATACCCACCCCTTATTTGCTATATGCTTATCTAGCCTATCCTTGAAACTCTCAATGGATGAGGCAGCAACTACTTTACTAGGTAGCTTATTCCATTCGTCTACTACTCTATTACCAAACCAATTTCTACCTATTTCACTATTGAAACGGAATTTCTCTAGTTTGAAACCATTATTTCTAGTTCTATCCTGTATGCTCACTTTAAGTACCTTGCTAATATCTCCCTTATTTATACCCTTCATCCACTTAAACACCTCAATTAAGTCACTCCTTACTCTACGCCTCTCTAGCGAATGCAAACTTAGTCTTTTCAGTCTGTCTTCATATGACAGGTTCCGAACGTCATGTATCATTATTGTCATTTTTCTCTGTACATTTTCTAACGAATTAATGTCCATTCTATAGTAAGGATACCAAAATTGTACTGCTTAGCCTAAATGTGGCCTTACTAATGCTAGATAAAGTTGCAGTATTACTTTTGATGATCTATTGCTCACGCTTCTCGAAATAAATTCTAGGACCCTATTTGCTTTATTTCTCGCATTAATACAATGATGCCTTGGTTTAAGGTCGTTACTAACCATAACTCCTAGATCCCTCTCGCATTCCGATTTGATAATTTCTTTGTTATCTAAGCTGTATTTAGTGTCTCCAATGGTCTTGCCTACGTTAAATACTTCACATTTTTCAACGTTAAATTCCATTTGCCAAGTTTTAGACCATTTGGACAATGTATCGAGGTCTTTATGTAAGTTACGGCAATCGTCAGTCGAGTTAATGATACGCCCTATTTTTGTATCGTCGGCAAATTTACTGATGCTGCTAGTGATTCCTAAGTCTAGATCATTTATATATATAATAAATAATAAGGGACCGAGTACTGAACCCTGTGGTACACTGCTAGTTACTAATCTCCAATCCGACTTAGTTCCATTTATTAATACTCTCTGCTTTCGTCCTTTCAGCCAGGATTCTATCCATTTTAAGATATTGCCGTCTATACCGTGTGCTCGAACCTTTCTAACTATACAGGGTGTTCCAACACCTTAGCCCCCCCCGTGCGCAGCATAACTGGGTCGTCACTAACTAAAATCACTAATACAGTAGGAAAGTACATTTAATTGCTTATTCAAATACCAAATTTTATGGTAATCTAATAATTATTTCTCTTTTTATTACAGATTTTGTGAAACATGTCTTTGGTGAATGATTCAGAGAATTTGAGGTGGATATGCCGCATTATGGCCATCACTTTTCGCATCGCCAAAGATCAGCCGGCAGGAACCATATCCCGATCCTGGGTTGCCAGATACTTGAAGAGATCTGAAGACTTTGTCAAACGTAATTGGAATCGTGATCCATTTGACTGCGAGATGGACAGCCGGTCTGCTCAAGTGGCAGAAAGCTTGTCTCAGGAAAGCAAGGAAATCATCACCGAGTCGCTTGCTAGAGAGAAAAAAAGTATCCGCGGGCTTCAAAAGGAGATTGAACGGATTCGAGGGAAGAAAAAGAGTCTTGCAAGCATCCACAGGTTTCTTCTCTCCATTGGTGCCAAGGCTTTTCATCAGGTTCCAGCGCCAAAACTGTCGCAGAAAAATGTGGAGGATCGCATGTGGTTTTGTGAGTTTTTGAGCGAGTGGACAACAGATGATTTCCTTTTCTTGGCTCCTTCAGATGAATTTTTTATTTATGAGGTTCGTCGTCCCAACTTTCAGAACGACAGAATTTGGGCTCTTAACACTGATGACATTCCGCAGGAACTGAAGATTCGAGAGAGATCAAAATCTGAACAATGTGTTGGTATCTTTTTGATGTTCACAGCGAAAAGGTTGATGTGGGTCGTCAAAGAACAAGGACAATCATGGAATGGAAGATACTTCCGAGACATTGTGTTGACTCAACATGTCATTCCATTCCTAAAAAGCTCAGAAAATGTCCTTAGCATCAAGGAAACCACATTTCTGCATGATCGAGCTCCGTGCATGAGTGCTCTGGCAACGCAAAATCTTCTGAAGGCAAACAAAGTTGATTTTTTCGGAAATGATGAGTGGCCCGGAGCATCGCCTGACCTCAACGCCTGTGAACATTTGGGAGCAATACTTAAGGACAGGGTTAAACAACGTCTCCAGAACGCCGGGGAAGACCTGCTTACTGTGGCCAATGTCCTCGAAGAAATGGAGTTCGACCGCGAGTTGTTTGTGTCACTCCTGGAATCTTACCCGGCACGATTGGAAGCAGTTCGAGCGGCGGCCGGTGGGCACACCAAATATTGATATAAATTCTTACAAGTGTGCACATGTGTTGGCAATTAATACAGTTATTCTGTCATATATTTGTTTCCTTTCTACCTTTTTTAATATAAGCTGGGCAGGGGGGGGCTAAGGTGTTGGAACACCCTGTAGTAGCCGCAGCAAGAAATGAACGCTGTGGTGGGGCAGCCGGTCATCCGGGGATTCCCCCACTGTAGCCATATCCACATGTCACCGACCATAGAGGTAGGATGTCACCGACCATCGGCCACCGCTGCAGCCCCGCTCCATGATCCTTACCCTGTGTCTCTGGCTTTCTCTTTCTCTCTCGGTTTCTATATAAACTGGTGTATTTCCGAAACTAATTATGAAATTATTATGACTTTTGTTCCACACCACCACTGAGGTAAAAATCAAGGAGAGTTTTCTGTATAAAGGTTTCCCCCCCCTTGTCTAAGGGCAGGTCAGTTCTGGCGAGTGTATAATTATAGGTCAGGCGGAGGTATCGGCAAGGCCGGACTCCCCCGCTCATATGCCACATTTAGGAGGGGGGGGGAAACCTTTATACAGAAAACTCTCCTTGATTTATACCTCAAAGGTGGTGTGGAACAAAAGTCATAATAATTTCATAATTAGTTTCGGAAATACACCAGTTTATATAGAAACCGAGAGAGAAAGAGAAAGCCAGAGACACAGGGTAAGGATCATGGAGCGGGGCTGCAGCGGTGGCCGATGGTCGGTGACATGTGGATATGGCTACAGTGGGGGAATCCCCGGATGACCGGCTGCCCCACCACAGCGTTCATTTCTCGCTGCGGCTACTATAACCGGTCGTGTGGGATCCTATCAAAAGCTTTCCTAAAGTCCAGATATATAACATCGTAAGCTTTACTGCTATCTACTGCTTCATAGACCTCCGAGTAGAATTATAAAAAGTTTGTGAGGCAGGATCGTCCTTGCCTGAATCCTTGCTGACATTTTCGTTTATAAGATTAAATCTTTCTAAGTGTTCTCTAATCTTATTTGCCAAAACTGACTCCTAACATTTTTCCTACTATTGACATTAGACTTATTGGATGATAATTCGACTCAGCTGATTTATCACCCTATTTAAAGATGGGCACTACGTTTGTGGTCTTCCACTCCCCTGAAACTTCTTCTGAAATTAAAGCGTCATTAAATAATGTTATAAGTGGCTGACATAATTCTTCTTTGGTTTCTTTTATAATTTTTGCATATATATCGTCCGGACCTGGCGATTTTTGAGGTTTTAACTTATTATTTTCTTTCAATACATCCTCCTTACTAATGATTATTTTACTAAGAATATTTTCCGTATTCTCATCATAAATATTTGCTGCTTGAGGGACCAGGTCTAGATTTTCCTTGGTGAATACTGATATGAAATTATTATTTAGTATGGAGCACATTTCCTTATCTTCAATGGTAATGTCACCTGATTCTGTTCTGAGTGGTCCTATCCTATCTTTATTTTTCGTACGGTACATTTGATAAAAACCCTTAGGGTTTTCTTTCGATTCACTAGCAACCTTAATTTCATAACTTCTCTTTGCTTTTCGTATCTCCCTCTTTACCTCTTTATTTAAAATTGCGTACCGGTTACGCAAGTGTTCCTCTCCACGTTTTATTTTTCTATATATTCCTTTCCTTTGGCCTATGAGAGATTTTAATCTGTTGTTTAACCATCTTGGTTCTGAATTATTCGTTCTAAATGGTTTTGAAGGGATATATCTAACTTGGCCTCCGTGTATTATATTTATTAACTCGTTATACTTCTCACTGGTCAAACGTCTGCTTGGTACTGGAGCTGAGTTAATCCCCGTCACCTGGACTACACTCCCATCTGCCACCTCACCTTCCACAGACACCGGGCGCACATTCCCACGTGTTTCCTGCCCCTCACCTATGACCTGGGATTCCCCACTGACCTGCCACTCCCTAATACAGCTATTCTCCCTACGGAATATCGCTCTAAAATAAGTTCTTAAGCCATAAAATCTCCTAGAAGAAAATTAGGAATGGTGGAGGTATTTTCAGTGGAACAGACACCCCAAATAAATATGAACTTAATTTCTTCATGATCGCTATTACCAAGTCGTCCACCAACCTCTATATCATTAATGATATTTTCTTTATTAGCTAAAACCAAATCTAGTATATTATTACCTCTGGTGGGCTCCCTGATATACTGATAAAGGAAATTATCCTGTACTAGATCTAGAAATTCCTCTGACTCTGCATCCCCTGTCTTATTTCTCCAATCTATCCTTGGCAGAATAAGGTCCCCTACAATTATTACTAAGCTGGACTGTGATGCTTTCCTAATTTCCTCCCAAAGGTATTTACTATCTGCTCTACTTAATTTTGGAGATCTGTAAACAGCTCCTAAGACTAATTTCTCCCTATTGTTACTAATTTCAACCCAGACACTTTCAGTGTTCCTATTTAATGTCTGCTTTATTGTAACAGTTTAATGAATCCTTTACATAAATAGCTACCCCTCCCCCCTTTTTTCCCAGACGGTTTGACACAAAAATATTATAGCGTTTTATTTGATATTCTGCTAAAAATTCTCGAGTGTCTGTATTCATCCAAGTTTCACTAATAACGGCAATGTCTATTTTCTCTGAACAAATTAAAGTCCTCAGTTCATCCATTTTATTACGTAAACTCCGGCTGTTTGTGTAGTACACTTTCAGATTATTACGAGTAGTTATGCCTTTACCTTGGGATTTACTGTTTTTTATTTCATTACTAACTGGGAAACTCTTTACTTTACTGATATAAAAAAAAATTGTGTATTCTCGCTTATCGCCCTTCTGTCATCGCTTGTTCTGTCATCTATCATCGCCTGCTCAGTTTGAGGTGCCTGAATGGATGAATCAACACTAATGGTTGAACTTTTGTTCTTAATTTTGCAAGTCTTGATGCAGCTATCGAAACATGGTAATAATAATTTCTGAGTGTAGTTGCTGTAACTTCCTGTACGTCTACTTCTCAACCTCGAAAAAATCCCTCTAACTCCCTATCTATCATTCCAGCTAAAACAGTAACTCCCTGCCTGCTAAGATGAGTCCCATCCCAACTATACAAGGCACTCCGTCCATAAAACCGGTCCCAGCTGTCTATGAAAGGTATTGCATTATCTTTGCAATACCTTTTAAGGCTGCAATTAAACCCTATTGCCCTGCTCAACCACTCCCTCCCAACCCGCCACCTGGGTAAAACACCGAGCACTACAGGGGTTCCTCCCCTCTCCCTAGCCTTCTCTAACATCAACTTGTACCTTTGCCACAGTACCTCACTCTTACGCTCACTAATATCATTGCCTCCTACACTGAGGCACATAGTGGGTTTGTCACCACTATCCTTCACGATATTTGATTTTTTTTCTGTTACATTAGCCACCTTGGGCCCTGGAAGACACACATGTTTAGCGAGTGGAATATGCATGGCTCTGTTAAGAGATCTCACCTGGGAGTCTCCAACAACAGCAACATTTTTCATATCTTTCTTGTTCTGATTATACTTACCAGTACTGGAAGTTCTCTCACCGTCCTTCTCCTCTACTTCCTTCTCTGCTTTCCCTTCACATTCGTCCCGTAGTGCGTCGAAGGCATTAGTGGTCTTAACTTCCGTTTGCTTCTTAAGAGTGAACTTCGTTGCACCCTTGTGAACTTGTGTCCAACCTTCAACCTTTTTTCTCTTTCTCCTCCAACGTCTCCCCCAACAATTCCTTCATTTGTGACTTCTCCTGCCTGAGAATTTATACTTCCCGCTTCAGTTTGAGAAATTCCTCCTTTAATTCAAGGTAGTCCTTTACAAAACCTGCAGTGAGGTCACAGCTCTCTGCCGAGGAAGCCATTATGCACAAATCCACACAAGGTAGCACAGCAATATCACGGGTCACTACAACACACTAGCACAACACTTTCACGGATCACTTGCACAGCACTATCACAGGTCACTACAACACACTAACACAACACACAGGTCACTAAAACACACTAGCACAACCTTATCAGGTCACTAGCACGTCTGAGCAGACTGACCTCACGAGAAATAACCCTTATATATACTCTACTGGAGTTCTTCAATACTTCTGCAATAAATATATGAAGATTCCCCGTCTAAAACTGCAATGTAAATAATGGTACAATTAAACATGTAACAACACATTGCACAAATATAATGCTACAGGACATGTACCCAAATAAGGCTGCAGTCATATATTGTAAATACTTTGTGTATTATGTAACAAGACTAGCCACTGTTGGTGGATTTTAACTTATTATTATTATTATTACTCTCTCTCTCTTTCTCTCTCTCTCTCTCTCTCTCTCTCTCTCTCACACGCACCTAATCATTCCCCCTGTCTACTGTACACACAGAGTCGGGGTGATGGGTGGCGAGGAAGGGGTACTGGCAGGGGACGACAATGCTACTGAATACTTCACCTCCAGTGATGAGGTGTACCTCATCATTAAGGACCCCAACGACCTGCATTATCCCTGGAAGGTGGACCACAGAGAGAGAGAGAGAGAGAGAGAGAGAGAGAGAGAGAGAGAGAGAGAGAGAGAGAGAGAGAGAGAGAGAGAGAGAGGGAGGGAGAGAGAGAGAGAAAAAAAAAAAATTGTTCATACACACTCATAATTTTAACTGTCAGTCCAGCTGTGAAATGTAATTTGTGCAGTCTGATGCGTTTCTTCACTTTTCATCTGATAATGTGCGGAAACGGCTTCTTGGCCACCAGTGGAAGAGCTTAGGACCGTAGTCTTAAACTGTGGGCAGGCGTTCACCTTGCACTATCCGTTTCATTTGGTAATCTTAACACACGAAAGGGAGAGCGTTTCCCTGCGAATGGGAAAGGATTACCGCAGCATAGTACTGGAATATACGGGGAGTCTCATAGCACCCCTTTGCATGTCCCATCATCACAGTATAGTAACCTTATGCAAAGAAAACTATGTAGAATTTGTAGGACTGAATGGTGTGTGTCTGTGGAGAATTTTAATTTAATGATAAAAACATCGTGTAAAGAAAAACATAAGCATTTTATTTTTTTGCCGTTTTATAAGATTTCACTTCTCCGGAATTGGTTAATTTACCAGTAGACGAAAACAAAGGTGAGAAGTAAATGCAGGCAACATGAAGACAGAGGTGTACACCGTGGGTGGATGTAGTGCAACATGCGGATGTAGGTGTATACCGTGGGTGGATGTAGTGCAATATCGGAAAGTAGGTGTACACCGTGGGTGGATGTAGTGCAACATGCAGACGTAGATGTACCCGGTGGGTGGATGTAGTACAACATGCGGACATACTTGTACATCGTGGATGGATAATTTATTGTAAGCATACTCTTAAACAGAGTATTCAAGAACAAATGTTAGTCTTTACTGCTTTAAGAGGTAAGACCTGCTCACAATAAGAGATTATACTGTATGTAAATTTCAGAAACTGTCGTACATTTATATTAAATAAGATTTTAATTTTTTAAGTTAATCAGGGCTACCAAATGTTTGCGGCGCCTACCCACACGAAGGAGAGCGTTCTCACGCTTTCAAGATTACCACAAGTTGAAGGTGTGAGCTTCCACTTCCAGCGAGGTTTGGGAAGGGTAACCCTTGGCCTCAGTTTCATGACCACGGGCGTTAGTCTCTGTGTGTAATAATTATGCTGTGGTTTGATGCACAACAAACAGAAATGTGTAATTGTAGGAACTTTTGTAAGATGCTGTTGCACATCACCGCATCTGCCCACAGGCTACTCACTCGTGCTGCACACGCCATAAAACCAATCAGTCACATGCTGCAGCCTGCATATTCGATTCAAATAGCGCGATTGGACTGACAGTTAAAGCTGTGCTTGTACAAGTTTCCCAAAAACGAAATAAACTCGTCCTCCCACAGTGACTGGTAGGCGCAGATCCAGATTGTGAAAACCATATTTTGAATTTGGAGTGATATTTAGAAATTGTGCGTCACAGTGTTTATGTATGTTAAAAAGATATAACACATCTTAGCCACCTAACTCTGACTTTTCCTATTTTAATTTTGCTGCTGACAGACGATTTCATTCTACACTGGAGGGATCTCCCTAGTAGTAAAAGGGTTCGTTTAGGCTATGCTCTATCTCTCTAGGTAAAAAAAAAAAACGTCAAACTGAATCAAACCGTATGTAAAAGGGAAGAGTTAAATATATAAATATGTTGACTGACCGAAGGTTTTAACTGTCGTTAACCAACCCTGTCTTCCCTCCCGGTGCAGTTCATCCCGTTCTTCTACCTGCACATCACCACCTACTTCGTCACCCCCGTCTTCGGCATCATGGGTAATGTGGCCGTCATCGTACTCATGGCTGGTGAGTAAGGCATGATGGAGGGGATGGACCTGGGTAAGAACAACTGTAGGTAGATTAATGAGAAATTCACGTACCTGGCTGTCTTACTTCCATATTCCTGACTTAGTCATCTTGCTTCTGTATACACTTCTACCCCGTGTACTAGTGAGCAGTAAGTTGCTGCTATTGCTGCTGGTGATGATGACTCTGTTCCCTACTCCTCTTTTGCTCATGTGGCTGAAGGACTCACTTCCATAATCTTAACATATTTATATGCCTGTGTTACTCATTTCCACCTCATTTACAAAGAACAGGATATTTTGGTTTGATGATGATGTTGATGATGATAGTGATGAGCTGTACTTTTATCTTACTAATTTGGCTATTTTACTCACTTTCACCACGTGTTTTGATAGGAACATGGTGATTACGATTCACTTGGACATTTTTCTCCGTGTGTTGTAATGTGTAATAATTTTTTCATTCATTCTCATACTCATCATACTGATCCGTCCCTTACATGATGCAGCGTCAGAGAGTAAATAGACTCCTACAAATCCCATGTAATTTTGTGCCCTTATCATTTGCTCCATCACTTTCCCTGTCTCTGTCATCCTCCCAGTTAGCGTCCCCACTCACTCCCAATCATCCACCCACACTCAGTAACACTCGGTTCCAATACCTGTCTTGTCCTTTACCCACTCCTCTGTCATCTCTCCTCTCACAACCTCATTCACCCTCATTTTGTACTTATTCAGGTTCTCTTCTACTGTCATTCAGTTCATTCATCTCTTCCTTGTATTTATTCACCCATGCGACTTACTTCGTTCATTCTAAGGGGGAGGCGGTGGCTCAATCGGTAGAGAGGTGGCCTGCAGTCCTACCGGACTCAGGTTCAAATCCCCGCTGGGGCAGGGAACAGTTTAAGGATTTGAATTTCATAAAATCAGACTTTACTGATCTACCAGAAAACCCGCCGACATGTCGTAAAAATAACCCCGCTAATACCAATACACCAGTCCTGTATGAGACAGCCCTAGCAT
The DNA here is from genome assembly GCF_032717465.1 of Coenobita brevimanus. Taxonomy (NCBI): domain Eukaryota; kingdom Metazoa; phylum Arthropoda; class Malacostraca; order Decapoda; family Coenobitidae; genus Coenobita; species Coenobita brevimanus. The sequence goes on along the minus strand of NC_137016.1, from coordinate 23,585,945 downwards.
GTATTCAATATGGACGGTGGGTGTTAGTGCCAAATTGGTGACATGTACAGGTGTATGATAGGTAGGAGGACTACTAGGCCTTGAGAGCAGGCTGTGAAGCCTATGCTCTGAGTCGGACACATAAAAAAAAAAAAATAGTAAATTCAGCTGCACAGCCCAATTCATTATATTACACAAACCAAGTCTGCTAAAACTTGGGCTAACAGTGAAAGCCATACTTTGCACCTACTTTTATTGTCCCTTGGTCCTAAGTTTGGCAAAGAGGGAAAGCAGAAGTATGTGGCTTTCAAGGTTAGGTTAGACTGCGAGATCTGTTAAGTGTGTGTGTTATCCTTGGACAAATAGGGCTTTTATATCTGGGTCTGCAATTCTCTTGAAAAATTCTTCTTTAATTTTCCATGTATTCTCTCCTTTATCATCCCACTTGACGCACCCATCTACTCATTCATGTTCCTCCTTAACAGATCCACTTACTTTAAATATCCTCCCACACCGCTAGCCCATCCACCAAACTCATCCACATCGATTTACTGAGATATCCTCTTACATCACCACAACATACCACTCTCCCCTACCCACTATGCTTATCCATCTTCTCCTCTCCTCTGTCACGAGTTGGCGCGATTTTCTCTCTAAATAAACACGTGACATTGAACTTTGTGGGAAACCGCGAATTCTAGTGAATTCCCATAAGTATCACACAGTCAACCGCCACGTATTCACCCGATCGGGAGTGTTTTCAGAACATTTTTCACTGTTTCATAAGTGATCGTCCTTGTGCGCGACATTAGCGCTTCCGCTGAGTGATTTGTTATGGGCGTGTTTTGCTTACTTCTAGCCGTTAGCAAGTGCGGCCTGACACTCGCCTCTCTCTCACAATTTGAATTTAGTTAGGATTGAAGCGCCGTGAGACCAGGTCGTTCTTCAGCGGGTTCCTGAAATCTCCACCTAGTGTGAGCTGGTGAGAGGTTTAGCATGGCAGCGTCCTTCCTCAGCAACGACGCCCAGTCCATTCTGCTTAGCCCACTTTTCTGACCAGTATTTTTCTTTCATTTTTCCTAGGCATAAGAGTTTAGCTTTTGAGTGAGCGAGTGAGTGTGTTCTCCTTATTTTGAATTCATTTTGAAACATGTAACGTAAATTTAACTCATTGTAATTAATAAAGTCACAGTTCTTTTCTCTTGAGCTTAATGTAATGTAAACTCGTGTTTTATTTCTCCCCATTAAGCTTATTTCACTTATAGCTCCTAGTTTGCATAAACGCTTTGCATTATTCATAATTGGTACTTAGGCCAGTCCTCTTGTATTAAGCTTAAAATCCGTTGTGCAACCAGGAGTTAATTGCACCAACAAGAACCTGTTTATCATTAATAGCATTAGTTGTTGATTGTCAGAGGAGTCACTTTCTCCAGAGGCCAACAGTACTAATAAACAGCACTTGTGAGTAATTAGTCTCTGCTGTGTACTGTTGAGAAAGTTTATAAATTCTCGTCCTTAGAGAATCGGCGAAGTAAGCCGGCATAAAGAAATCATTGCTTGAGTTTCACAAGTCAATTCATTGTCCTGTTCTCAAGTAACATATTAAATTATCAAGTATTATTGAATATTCTTTAATACTGCATAATCCTCAAAAACCCTGTGACATTTGGCGACCCCATTTCAGGATATTAACTCCTAGCTCTAAAGTTATTCACGAGATAATACTCACTCACTCATACTTAGGTATTTATCATTAAAGTCTATAGGCACTATCTTACTGGTGATAATTGATTTAGTTCTATTAATTTTACATAATAGTTTTCATAGTCACTTGTTTGTTTAATTTTCTTTTTTTACCAGTTTAACTATATGAAAATGGTCACCACTAACCTGTGCCTATATTCTTTATTCTTGATTACTGGCATCTTTCTTTGCAAAATAGCACTCAGTACTTAGTCCTTAGTTCACCCAGACTGAGTTAGCATCATGACTACCAACGTCTATGTACAGGAAGCTAAAGATATGTGGCTTACAGACCCCGAGAAAATAAAGAACTATGTCCTCTCTCGGTTTACTTACGAGCAGCAACACGAGAGTGATGCTCGTGAGGAGCGTCGAATTCAGCGTGAGGAACGCGAAAAAGAGCGTGAATACGAGCGAGAACAGCGTGAACACGAGCGAGAACAGCGCAAACACGAGCAAAAACAACGCGAACTCGAGTTAGAACAACGGGAAAGAGAACATCAACACGAGTTAGAACAACATGAGAGAGATGTGAATACGAGCGTGAACAACGAGAACATGAACGTGCCGAGCGAGAAGCACGCGAAAAACATGAACTTGAAATACTGAAGCTCAAGCGAGATTCCTTGGTTTCAGACACATCTGGTGCAGCTGGCCCAAGCTCCACGAGCGCTATCCCTGCACATATTATGGCGACCCTACACATCAAGCTTCCCCCATACAAGGAAGGGAAGAGAATCAAGCCATACATAGCTCGTTTTGAAGATATGGCTCAATTGTACCAGCTGGATGATGCAGCTAAGCGGCTTCAGTTTCTTAGTCTGTTTGAGGGCCCTGCTCTCGATATTCTCCACAGAATTCGTGGAGACAATCTCACGTATGAGATGATGAAGGCCCCACTCGTCAAAGCGTACGGTCTCACAGTTGACGACACCAAGAATCAGTTCATGAGGGCACATTTACAGGAAAAAGAGACTGCTATTCAGTTTCTTGACCGGCTTACTTCTTACTTAGATGAGTGGATGGAGAAAGATGAAACTCCTTCCACATGTGAGGGGATAATTGACCTTATGCTGCGCACGCAGCTAGAAAAGTCGTGGCCTATTGAACTTATGGCTCAGCTTAAGATCTGCCAGGTAAGAGATGCCAGCCAAATGGTGAAGAAGGCTGATGCATTCTTCACTGCATACGGGTATCAAACCAGCAAGCAGCATACCTGGAACAGGAAACCTGATAAATCTGGGAAACTGTTTAAGACTGAACCCCAGCAACAAGGCCGTTCTCAGAATAATGGCCAAGGTCCAAAACTGCAGAAGAAGGACCAGGGGCAAAACACTGAGAAACCTGAGTGGAAGCGATACGACAAGCAGAACCCTAACCAGCAGCAGTACCGGTATTTCAAGTAGCAGCTGGGCAAGGACAAACCACATAACCCTCAGTCAGGACAATCGACTTTAGTGTATCGGAGGCAGGATGCAAATGCAGCCCTCATGCCACAACAAGCATACAGTGGTGCCAACCCCACCAGTACAGGTACTTCCCCACAGTTCACTAGTTCCCCAGCGACAGTGAACCCTCCTCCACAGGTGGTCAGTGCTCCAGATCCTCAGATGGTGAGCACGACCCCTCAGGTATCAAGTTCTCAGGGGGCCACATTTGCTGCATCGTTTGTTTTGCAGTCTCACCAATGACTGGCTGCTACCTCCTCAGACCCTTCCACCAGTAACAATGCCTTCTTGTTTAACCAGAGTTGGTGGGAGATGTTTCTGTAAATGTCCTGAGAGATAATGGTTCCTCAGGTTGCTCTGTCAAGCAAAGTTTAGTTCGGCCCGACGAGTACATGGGTAAGCAGATCCAAGTTAGACTTATTGATGGGTCAGTGAGATTGTTCCCTGAGGCACGTATCCAGGTGGCATCTCCTTTCTACACAGGCTTGACAGCTGCTGTTGTCATGCCAGAACCCTTGTTAGACCTCATTATCGGCAACATATCGGGCGTCAAAAACAGTTGCGCTGTAGATGTTGCTACTCAGACTTCGGTTGTTGCAGTAACATGAGCCATGGCCAAGGCTCCGAATTGTGTCACCCCGTTGACCACCGCAACGCCGCAAGATTTGATTCGTAGTCAAGATGTTGTCCAAGAACAACAGCCTGACCCGACACTTGCCTAAGTGCGTAAGAAGCTGGAGGATAAAGTGATTAAGTATTCATGGGGAGGTCAAGCCAGGTTCCTTCGCAAGCAAGGACGGCTATACAATGAGTCACAAATACCCCAGGGTGAGGTTCGACTGCAGTTCGTCGTTCCCACGAAGTATCGCCGGGCAGTGTTCGAATTAGGTCAATGTTCAGTGATGGGAGGTCACATGGGCCAAAAGAAAACCTCTGACCGCATCCATGCTGACTCTTTTTGGCCAGGAATGGGAGAGGAAATAAAAGGCTTGTGCGTTCCTGTGATGTGTGTCAGCATATCACTGACCGGGGATGTGTCCGTCCTGTGCCATTGAAACCAATGCCTGTAATCTCTGAAATCGTTCAAGAGAGTAGCAGTTGACATTGTTGGGCCAATCTCTCCTAGGGCAAGTGATGGATCAAGGTATTTCCTCACTATTGTTGATTTCAGCACACGGTGGCCTGAAGCCGTGGCCCTTAAGAATATAGAGGCCGTCACTGTTGCTGAGGCATTGATTGAAGTGTTCTGTCACGTAGGTATCCCCAAGGAGGTCTTAAGCGACCGGGGTTCGCAGTTCACCTCTGCAATGATGAACGAAGCATTTAGGTTGCTGTCCATCCGAGGCCTGCAAACTATGCCTTATCATCTCGTGTGTAACGGGTTGTGTGAGAGTTTCAATGGGACTCTCAAGATGTTAAAGCACATGGCCACCGAACAGCCAATGGAATGGCCGTGGTTCATTGCTCCTCTTCTGTTTGCTTGTCAAGAAGCCCCACAGCATTCCTCGAAATTCTCACCCTTTGAACTGGTGTATGGAAGGTTGGTCCGTGGACCACTTCAAGTCCTTCGCGAGTTATGGGACAATGAAGAACCCGATCCTGAAGTCAAGACCACCTAAACCTACGTCCTTGATCTAGCTGACGTCCTCCAGTCGACGTGTCAATGTGCGAGTTAGCTAAGGAAGAATTGATCAAGGCGCGTGAAGTTCAGAAAGCCTATTATGATAAGGCAAAACTTTGGAAGTTTAGTCCAGGCGATAAGTGCTTGGTGTTACTCCCCACTGCCCAGAACAAGTTGTTGGCGCAGTGGAAGGGTCCATTTGATGTAGTAGAGCGCATTTCAGACCTCAACTACATAATTCAGAAGGGGAATCTTCGTAAAAGGTTCCACGTTAACATTTTGAAGGCTTATCATGAGTCAAACCCCAAGGAGACTGGTCTACAAGTACCTGATGGTAGTGAGCAGCCACTGGAAGAAACTGGAGCAGCCGCGGTGATCCCAGCTGATGACCATGATGACGAGCCCTTAACCGCTCAGTCCCATCAGGAAAAGACTGTCGGAGATGTTTTACTTAACACTGACTTAGCATTAGGTGATCAGAATGCCATAAGGTCACTGCTGTGTCAGTATGCTGATGTCTTCTCTGACCAACCTAGACTTGCAAAGGTTGATTGTCACAAGATTGAGTTGACCAGCGATACTCCCGTAAAGGTTAAGCCATATCCAATTCCCATGTGACTACTGGGCGCAGTAGACAATGAAATTGCTAACATGGAGATTGAAGGTATTATTGAAAAGTCCTCATCTCCTCACTGCAATCCAATGGTAGTAGTTCGCAAGAAAGATGGTGGAGTCAGGATTTGTGGCGACTATAGGAGGCTCAATGCAATCACCAAAGTGGATGCTGAGCCGATGGGTGACCACATTGCCATCTTCTCCAAGCTGGCAGGGTCACGATATTTCACGAAGCTCGATTTGGCGAAGGGATTCTTCCAGACTCCCCTTCATCCCGAGAGCCGTCAGTTCACTGCCTTTGCTACTCCTAGGGGTTATATCAGTATAAAGTCCTCCCATTTGGACCTACCAATTCCCCAGCAGTACCACCTCTCCTCCTCTAAACCTCACCTTCTTTTTCTAACGGAGACTCAGTTGTCTGAGGCAACTGACAGCAAACCCTTTTCTGTATCCTTCTACATTCTCTATACTCATTTCAAAGCCAAAGGTGGCTGTTGTGTATATATACGCAACGACTTATCTTGCTTTCGTGTTCCTGAACTCGATTCTTCTGAATTCTCTACACTCTGGCTTCGGCTTTCCTGTCATTCTCTGACTAAATATATCTGTGCTGTTTACTTATCCCCTAATTCTACTGACTATCAAAAATTCTTTGACTATCTTACTTCTACGATGGAACACATTCTATCCATTTCTCCTTTCTCTGAAATCTCCATTCTAGGAGATTTCAATGTTCACCACCATCTTTGGCTCTCCTCTCCTTTCACGGATCCACCTGGTGAACAAGCCTACATCTTTTCTATCCTTAACCCCTACACCGCGGGCATGTTTACCAATGTTTTGCGTGTCCCGCGGGGTTATTCGGGCTCCGACAGGCTCTCAAAAAATATTTGCCAAAAATCAGTTATTAGTCCTAGAATATTAAAATTACATATGCTTATGGCATATACCTTCAACTTTCTCCTGGAATGTTTATTGAGCCTTCGTCGTTACCGTAGGACTTGTGGAGACCTCTGAAGTTGGGTAACAAAGTCTCCACTTTACACTTCCCAACAACCCGTAATATGATTACCACAGCCAGATATAAACACTATAAACACTACTCTATGATTTTCAAGTAGTTTGGGATCCATACTCCAAAAAAAAAAACACTGTGAAAGCAATGGAAATTACGAGCGCGTCTGATCGTTGCACTTGCGCTAGTTCGCTCTTGGTACTCTGTCATTTATTATTCATAAAACCCCTCATACTTTATATTTCTATTACTATATCACACTTATATATATCTGGAGTCTTTCTCCATAAGTTTCCTTCAGTAGTATTAGTTTATTGTCACTGAAGTCATTCCATTTTTCATTCAGTAAAATACGTAGAGAGCCACGGATTCACTTTCACTGTTATAACATAAAGTATTTGTACTCATATTCTTATATTACTAATTACATTACTATTTACATTTTCTATTCTATTTGCAATATTTACCCTTCTATTTTACTTACACTATGTTATTCACTGTCACTTTCAGTAAAATTAAACTATAATACACTGTTCAATCATATGTACTGGACATCCATTGCTTTCACTTGCTATTTACACATTATTTACACATTATTTCCAAATTATTCTCCTTTCACACTTGCACTGTTAGAACTGCTTCTGGCTGTGGTAATCGAAGAAGCAGGTAACACAGAGGGGAACCTGGCACTCAGCGCACTGCCAAGAGGTGCGTTTGTGCTCAGGCGTGCGGCAGGTGGTATGTGCACACACCTGACACCTGCGAATCGCAGCCTTCCTTTTCCCTGTGGCAGGCATAAGCTCAAGTCTGTGCCGATCCATATACGCCCTCTGCTCAATTCGGTCGGGAAGTGTTACTGGATGGCGCCTTGGAGTTGCTGCTGTCACCCTACCATATCCTTCCAGCAGCTGCTGGACACAAGTCCTGGCGAACAACCTCAGGGAGAAGGACTTGGGTGGCTTGACCTTCATCTTGTACAGGATGAAGGCGTTCAGCATCGTCATATCTATGAGATGCAGAAAAACTTTCCTGTACCATCTAGTATTCTTCCTGAGGCAGTCGATCTCACCAATCATCATGTCGGACTTGTCCACCAGCCGCATGTTGATATTGTAGTCCAACACAGCATCAGGTTTCATCACAGGTTCGCCTGTCCTACGGTTGACCTTCTCACTGTCTGTCATCTCCCCCTTATATACGGTGGTGAGCATGTGCACGACCCTCTTGTCATGCCACCGTATTGCTAGCATCTTCTCAGACTTGTGTAGGTGAACGTCTCCTCACTGCGAGGTTCCTGCCTCTGTGAATTTGGGGAAGTGGGCACGATTACTTTTGATAGTGCCGCAGGAGCCAATGCCGTGCTCAGAAAGGTATTTGGCAAGTTTCGGTGCTGTATAGTAGTTGTCTGTATACAGCACATGATTCCCACCAAAATACTTTTCTAGGAGCACTTTCACTACACAGCCTGAGAAGCCAAGGGGGTATGTTTTATCCAGATCGACAGTGCTGGCTGAATAAATGACGAAGTCAAGGATGTACCCCGTCTTACAGTCGCACAGTACAAAGAACTTAATTCCAAAGCGATGGCGTTTGCTTGGAATGTACTGAACAAACCGAAGACGTCCTCTGAACAAAACCAAGGATTCGTCAATGACAACCTTCTGAAAGGGGTGGAAGAATGACATAAACTTATCCTTCATTCTGCTCAGAATCTCCCGGATCTTCCAGAGTGGGTCGGTTTGGGAAGGTACATTGTTGTCGGCAAAGTGCAGGTTTCCCATGATGTTCCGGAAGCAATCTCTGGCCATGTACTTATTGAAGGTGGGTGAGGGGAGTAAGGGGTCCATGGACCAGTATTCTTCCAACCATGCTTCTTGGAGTGTGGCATGAGAAGCATGAGGGCAAAGAACACATACAGCTCCTGCACTCCCAGCATGGACCACTCTTGCATCTTGGCTGCACCTGTACCACTTGCAGCACGTTGTGATTCATACCTGTTGGTCTCATCACATATGTGCTGCATGACTTCGTCATCTAGGAAGGCCAAAAGGTAGTCCACACACTCAGCATTTTCGTCAATAGTGAAGGCAGGCTGAATCCCTGAGGAGCTCTCATCAGATACTAAATTTTCAGGCACAAAATCTGACCCTTCCGTCCACGCGAAGGCGTCCAGGATTCCCTGTCGTGGCGGTGTAGGGCGGGTGGTGGTGGTGGTGGTGGAGGTTGGCTGAGGCAGATTTATCTCATTCAAGGTCACTCGCACTGACCCTGGGTTGCCCTACAGCACTAGCAGCCCTTACCCTACTAACTACACTACTTTTCACAGTCCTTGATTTACCTCTTCCTCTACAGCCTGCCTTCACTGTTGATGCTGGTGGTGACTCCGACGACGAAGACTCCGGAGATAACTCAGCCGACGATGAGGAAGAAATGAGTGAAGTGGGGCTTGGGGAACGGGGAGGTGAATGCACTCGGGACTCATGGCGGGCTGGGTCACGCGGGGGCATTGTTCTGGGGCTAACACGCCGCCTTTTCACTCCCTTCCCCAATTCCTTGCCTTGCTGGACTAACGGCTCCTTTCCCTTGGAGCTAGAGACTACTTCCAACACTGAAGCACTCGTTGTAGCAGTTTCTGGCACGATAACCTCACCTGGCTCATCACACGATTCACTCGAATCGTCAAAATCACTGTCCATCATCACCATGGACAATTCTGCAAGTTCAAGTGCCACTGCAGAGTTACTAAGGCCTTTCCTGCTTCCCTCACTACTTTTCTTAGGAGTAGAGGTCACGGGGCCCTTTGCAATGGGTGCAGAAGCGGCAGGAATGGCAGGGTGCGAGTGCGACATGGTTTCACTACAGCGGAGGACAAGGAACTAAATGCCGCAGCTTATCTGAGAAGGGAAGGGTTGACAATGACACTGAGGCTGACTGCTGCTAACTTACATGCTAATTTTTTATACGTAGAAAATATCGGCAATACATAAAGAAATAGGTAGTTCCAGGTGAATGTAAATGTCACTTAGGCTTCTCCCTTCCTTTCTGATATATATTTTTATTACAGACATCGATTACAAGGCATAATTCAAAGGGGAAATTACCTTGGTAATGTAGTGAATGAATGCACGTGAGGTGTGTCAGGTAATAATTAGCCAGTTCCTAGTGTATAACACTATCACTTACCTGATTTTTTTTTGGTATATATTATTTTGTATAAGTATAGGGCATAGGGCTTATTTCAATGGATGAAACCTGTGGAAAAATCCGGGGGAAATTTGCGTAGCACAGCGCGGCGTGGGAGGTGAGAGGACAGGGTAATGGAGGGCAGGAAGGGAGGGGAGTCACGAAGGAGGTAAAATCGCTAAAATGTCAACAATGGATGGGAGTACAGATGAGATTTGGAGTGCTGACTAGTGTTGGACATTGGCAGTACTGATAGATGATACAAGCCACCACTTGAGAGCCCGAGATAATTCAAAATAACACAGAATCACAAAAGTGACACCCCGCTGTATGATCCATTGTGGCCGAGCGTCACGAAAGTGATGCTCTGCGGTTAAGGGGTTAATGACCTAGAGCAGCTTGTACAGCACCCTACCCGTATCCCTGACCGCCAAGGAGAGAGCTCCAACATACTTGACCTCTTCCTCACAATTAATCCTTCTCCTTACTCTGTTAATCTTTTCTCTCTGTTGGGCTCCTCCGATCACAACCTTATTACCTTAACCTGTCCTATCACTCTGGTACAGCCTGTGGACCCTCCAGGGAAACGTCGTCTGTGGCATTTTGGAGCCGCGGACTGGGAGGCCCTCAGGCAGTACTTCTTTGATTTTCCCTGGAATGATTATTCCTTCCATGGCCAAGAGCCATCTGAGTGTGCCTTGCGTTTTACGGAGGTTATTCTCTCGGGCATGGAAGCATACATTCCTTTCTCATATCCTTTGACTAATGCAAGAAAGCCTTGGTTTAATCACGCTTGTTCTAATGCTGTCCGCAACAAGGAGAGGGCCTACAAAAGGTACCGGAGCCAACCCACCCCTGAATCACATCATCTTTACGTTTCTGCCCAGAATCGTGCTAAGTCTGTTCTTAGCTCTACTAAAAATAATTTCATCCATACTAAATGCTCTCAACTCTCCAACTCGAATTCTTCCCGCTCCTTCTAGCACCTTGCCAAAAACCTTTCTAACAACTTTACCTCATCATCCTTCCCTCCTCTTTTCTACTCTGATGGTTCTGTAGCTATTTCTTCTACTGATAAAGCAGATCTCTTCGCACAGACTTTTTCCTCCAATTTCACCTTAGACGATTCCGGTGCTGTTCCTCCATCACTTTCCCCCTCTGACTTCCTCATGGCTGACATTAAAATTTCTTCAGTTGATGTATTTTCTGCCATCACTGGCCTCAGTACTAACAAGGAATATGGGCCTGACGGGGTCCCTCCTGTTGTTCTCAAGAACTGTGCTTCTGCACTTACACCCTGCTTAGGCATATTCTTTCGCCTTTGTCTGTCAACTTATACCTTTCCTTCTTGCTGGAAGTTTTCTCTCATTCAGCCAGTCCCAAAGAAGGGTGACCACTCCTAACCCTCCAACTATCGTCCAATTGCTTTAACGTCCTGTATTTCAAAAGTTTTTGAGTCAATTCTCAATAGAAAAATTTTAAGGCATCTTTCCTATCACAACCTTCTTTCCGATCATCAGTACAGGTTCCATCAGGGACGCTCCACTGGCGATCTTCTCACCTACCTTTCAGACTCCTGGTCATCCTCCTTTCGGGACTTTGGCGAAAGCTTTGCCATTGCACTTAACATCTCAAAGGCTTTCGATCGAGTCTGGCATAAATCTTTAATTTCCAAACTGCCCTCCTAAGGGTCCTATCCTTCTATCTGTGCCCTCATCGCTAGCTTCCTTTCTGGTCGCTCTATAGCCGCTGTTGTAGACGGCCATCGTTCTTCTCCTAGATCTATCAACAGTGGTGTTCCTCAGGGCTCTGTCCTATCACCAACTCTCTTCCTTTTATTCATCAATGATCTTCTAAGCTGTACATCTAACCCTATCCACTTATACGCTGATGACTCCACCCTTCACCTTTCCATTCGGTTCCTGCAACGCCCATCTCAACAGTTACTTCAACAAACAAGGGATGAGGCTATGGCACACCTAATGTCTGACTTGGCTCGTATCTCTGACTGGGGTAAAAATAATATGGTTGTTTTTAATGGATCTAAGACTCAGTTCTTACACCTATCAACCCGACAAAATCTTCCACAGGTATACCCACTAATTTTTAATAATATTCAGCTTAATCCTTCATCATCCTTGAACATGCTTGGGGTTTCATTTACTCGGGACTTATCTTGTAAAGATCATATTACATCTCTTGTAAAATCTACTTCCAAGAGATTGGGTGTGCTAAGCCGACTCCACTCTTTCTTTACCCCTGCACAATAGTTGACTCTATACAGGGGTTTTATCCGCCCCTGTGTGGAGTACAACTCTCATGTGTGGAGAGGCTCCCCACATACAGCTCTTCTCAATAGGGTGAAGTCAAAGGCTTTTCGTCTCATTAACTCTCCTCCTCTTACTGACTCCCTTCTACCTCTGTCTCTTCACCGCACTGTTGCATCTTTATCTCTTTTCTATCGCTACTTTAATGGTCACTGCTCTTCTGAACTGTCTGCATGCATTCCTCCACCTCTACGACGGGTGCGTAGCACCCGTCTGGCAGCAAACTCTCATCCCTTTTCTGTCCACCTCTCTAATGCAAGAGTTAACCGTTACTCGCAGTCTTTCATTTATGCAACAGGTCAGCTCTGGAACTGTCTCCCTCTGTCTGTATTTCCTGCTGCCTATGATCTCCAGTCTTTCAAACGCAGTGTGTCCAGGCATCTCGAAATGATCTGATCTTGAATTTGGCTCTCTTTTGTATTTTGTTTTTCTCTTGGAGGGAACTGTTACTGCGGGCTCATGGCCTTTGGTTCCTTCTTCCTTGCATAAAAAAAAAAAAAATCGTGCCATGAGACAAGTGCTCCATGGTATTGTAGGAGTAGAGATGTTCGTTGATGATGTCCTCGTTCATTCCGCCATGTTGTAGGAGCACCTCAGACTCTTGGAAATTGTCTTCAGTAGACTCCAGAGTTTCAACATGACTGTGAAGCCTAGCAAGTGTAAAATTGCTCACAGTGAGGTGAAGTTCCTCGGACATATTGTTGGCAACAATCACTGCAGGTGTCAGGATGACAAGATTAGGAAAGTTAGAGAAGCCCCAAGACCCATGACCAAGAAACAGGTTAGGGCATTCCTTGGCCTAGTGGGGTATTATAGGAGTTTTATCCCCAAATTTTGCTCTTATTGCCCAACCGTTGTACGAGGTCCTTCGAAAACATGCTCCAAACACCACTGAATGGGGAGAAGCGCAAGAGAGATCTTTTACCACCCTTAAGGGGTTAAGAATATACTGTGTAAGGAGCCTATCTTGCAGCTGCCTGATTCCAACATACCTTTCATACTGCACACTGATGCTTCACAAGATGGAGTAGGTGCTGTATTAATGCAGGAATCAGAAGGTGGAATTTTCCCAGTGGCATACCACAGCCGTAAGCTAAAACCTGCTGAGAGGAATTACAGTACTGTTGAGAAGAAACTCTTGGCCGTGGTTGATGGTGTTAAGAAATATTATTATTATTTATATCGGGCACCATTCACTCTGGAAACTGATCATATGCCACTCACTAGTCTCAGCACGACCAAGACGGCTAATGCAAGATTGACACGCTGGACACTGTATTTGCAGCAGTTTAACCTTGTTCTTAGATACATCAAGAGAAGTGACAGTGTAGGTGCAGACCTGATGTCTCGTCTGCTAACTGATAACTAACACGGGTCCCATTAGCGAATTGCAGTGTTTGATGTCCTGCACAAACGCCCAGTCTTTTCGCTAATTAGGTATAGAGTTTAACAAGTAAACTGGCTTCCATTAGCGAATCGCAGCATTTGATGTCCTGCACAGATGCCCAGTCTTTTTGCTGATGACCACGTTCCCTGGTTAATTTAGCGAATTGCAGCGTTTGATGTCCTGCACAAACGCCCAGTCTTTTCGCTAATTAGATATAGAGTTTAACCAGCAAACTGGTTTCCATTAGCAAATCGCACAGATGCCCAGTCTATTTGATCATGACCACGTACCCTGGTTAATTCAGTGAATTGCAGCGTTTGATGTCCTGCACAAATGCCCAGTCTTTTCGCTAATTAGGTATAGGGTTTAACCAGTAAACTGGGTCAGCGTTTGATGTCCTGCAAAGACCCTTGACTACGTTTCCTGGTTAATAATGTAAATAGTGTACCTTTTGTAACATAAGTACTGATTGCTAAGCAGAGAGAGAGAAATGACACTTTTGATGCTCCACCTTGATTGCTTTTGCAGGTGCAGCTGGCAGATGCAGCATTGCCGTGCAGAACAGCTGATCGTCCCTGACGCATGCTGCCGCCTCTTCTCTTCTGCCTCGTCGTCATCATTTACTATTGACTTGCATTATTTAATTTTACACATAGGTACAGTTACACCACAACTGTCACACACTGTGTATTACATACATCACACTACATAACAATTAGTTGTTAATGTAAATGTAGCAAACTTTTCGCTCAGTTTGACCTGAGTACAAGATTTTTCACCGTCATGACGGGTTTTTTTTCCTCAAGCTTGCTTCTATTAACGTAAATACAAGGTTTTTTCGCTCACTGGCGACTGTGACTTTCTCCTGTAGTAGGATAGCACACACACCACAATGTGAATCTTGCGTGAATGAGTTAGGATTTATATGTATGCAAATTGAAAAAAAAAATTCCTGAGAAAAAAAATTGATCTTGATGGGGCATAATGTCACGAGTTGGCACGATTTTCTCTCTAATTAAACACGTGACATTGAACTTTGTGGGAAACCACGAATTCTAGTGAATTCCCATAAGTATCACTAAGTCAATCGCCACGTATTCACCCGATCAGGAGTGTTTTCAGAACATTTTTCATTGCTTCATAAGTGATCATCCTCGTGCGCTATACTAGTGCTTCTGCTGAGTGATTTGTTATGGGCGTCTTTCGCTCACTTCTAGCCGTTAGCGAGTCCGGCCCGACACTCGCCTCTCTCTCACAATTTGAATTTAGTTAGGATTGAAGCACCGTGAGACCAGGTCGTTCTTCAGCGGGTTCCTGAAATCTCCACCTGGTGTGAGCCGGCGAGAGGTTTAGCATGGCAGCGTCCTTCCTCAACAACGACGCCCAGTCCATTCCGCTTAGCCCACTTTTCTGACCAGTATTTTTTTTTCGTTTTTCCTGGGTTTAAGAGTTTAGCTTTTGAGTGAGCGAGTGAGTGTGTTCTCCTTATTTTGAATTCATTTTGAAACATGTAACGTAAATTTAACTCATTGTAATTAATAAATTCACAGTTCTTTTCTCTTCAGCTTAATGTAATGTAAACTCGTGTTTTATTTCTCCACATTAAGCTTATTTCACTTATAGCTCCTAGTTTACATAAACGCTTTGCATTATTCATAACTGGTACTTAGGCCAGTCCTTTTGTATTAAGCTTAAAATCCATTGTGCAACCAGGAGTTAATTGCACCAGCAAGAACCTGTTTATCATTAATAGCATAAGTTATTGATTGTCAGGGGAGGAGTCACTTTCTCCAGAGGCCAACAGTACTAATAAACAGCACGTGTGAGTAAATAGTCTCTGCTGTGTACTGTTCAGAAAGTTTATAAATTCTCGTCCTTAGAGAATCGGCGAAGTAAGCCGGCATAAAGAAATCATTGCTTGATTTTCACAAGTCAATTCATTGTCCTGTTCTCAAGTAACATTTTAAAGTATCAAGTATTACTGATTATTATACTTTAATATTGCATAATCTTCAAAAACCCCGTGACATCCTCCTCCACTAACTCCATGTCTTACACTCCTCCACATACACACCCCTTTTCACCTACCCTTCCACACTACTCACCCACCCACCAGCTCATTCACCTCGCCCATTCACCCATCCTCCCATACCATGATACCAAACACCTATTTTACTCATCCACTTATTTCATCCATCCACAAAACCTGCCCACCTATGCCACTTGTTCTCGTCTTTCACATATCCATCCCTTTGACTTGTCCATCCACACCATTTATCCACCCTCCCATTTTAAAAGGCCACTTCTTCCACCTGTCCACTTACACCATCCACTCACATACTCTTTCTGGCCATGCTTATTGCCTGAGACTCGGCCCCTTTGTATCCTCCTTTTCTCCTGTCCCTCCTTCTTTCTCTTCTTACCTCATTATGTCACTCCCTCTCATCGCAGCTCACAAATAATTTCTCCCACTCCCCCGCACTCCCCCCGTAACACTCCCCCCCCCACACACATATTTCACTTCCCTGGCCCTTTTTGTCATTCATGTGCCCCCCCTTCATTGCACTCATCTTCTCTGTACTCACTCTCTCATGCTTCTCCACTCACTCCTGTTCCCCGTCTTCCACCTTTGCTCATTTCTTTAACTCTCCCCAGTCCTCACCCGACAGCCCCCCCCCTCCTCTCTCTCTCTCTCTCTCTCTCTCAAAGAGCCCGTGTCAATCAATTCCCTCCTCACCTGTAACTATCTCAAGCAATTTCATTTTCCGAGTCATTTCCATCTTGCTTCTGTTTTCACTCTCTCGCTCCCTCTTCCTCTTACTATTTAACCGTTTGCTTCCCTCTCTCACCACAATGCCTCTCATTCCCCTTTCTTCCTCTTTCCCATATCTCGCTCTCACACCACTCCCTCGTTCACTCTTACTCCAGTTCCCCTTTCATCCTCTCTTTCACCTCCCTTTCATCCTAGTGCCTCTTTCATCTCTACCTTCGACCTCCTATACTCATCCTCCTGACACCTTCCCTCTCCCTCCCTCACACACCCCTTTAGCATCCAACATCCCTTCCTTTTTTTTTTTTTTCCCTCGTCACTCCCTCTCGCACATCTTTCTTCCCCTCCCCTTTCTCACACCATCTCACCCCTCTCACTCTATCACATCCTTCCCCCTTACCCCCTTTGCCACCCTCTTTTCTGTCCTCTGCTCAGGCGACCGCAAGTCCCACAACACCACCACCATGTTCCTGGCATCACTCACCCCTGACCCCTCTGCCAAATCCTGCAACACCACTAACATGATCCTGGTATCACTCACCCCTCACCCCTCTGCCCAGGCGACCGCAAGTCCCACAACACCACCAACATGTTCCTTGTATCACTCTCAGTGGCGGACCTGCTCATGCTGCTGCTCTGTGTCCCCCTCAAGATTGTACATTTCTTCATGATGCTCTGGGACTCCGGCGGCGCCGCCTGTAAGATTGCCAACTACGTCATGATGCTTTCCTTCACCACCAGCGTCCTCAACCTTACCGCCGTCAGTGTAGAGAGGTAAGGGGGCGTGAGGGGGAACAGTACGTGAAATGAAATCCACATGACAGTATTTTGTACAGTGTATGTGTAATGATAAGAATTTTTATCCTTCCCGGTTGTCACCAGTGTAAAACTGAGAAATTTTATCTTACTTGTTGTTGGCACTGATCAACTCCTCCATGGATAATACAAGTGGTACTCGACTTAGTATATCAGTTTATAGTAATTTTAAAGAAATATTGTGGTAGCGTTTGTAGTTTTTGGCCGAGCTTAGATTTAGTCAGTACCACAGGTGGTCATCGTTCCTCAGCGAAGGAATCTTGAATTGGAAGGGGAGTGAATTTGGCTTAAGGACATAATTTCCTTGATTAGGTACACCAATAAAGAAAAGAAAATGATATATACTTTACTCTACTTTAATAACTTGATGCTAGTTTCCACAAAACATTTTTAATTACATGGCCCTTTTTAGTACGAGAGAAGATTATACATTAAAACATGGTTTGGATGATCATTCCTAACATTATTAACAGACGAAAACAATTTGATACACGCGATGTATGGAGTTGTTGTACGTTACTTTCTTTTTGGCAGTTACTCTTGGGCTCAACAACAGCCTCAAGACAGGGACCTTTTTACGGGCATGGATTATCTGTTCGGGCTGGCATAGCCTCGAACCAATAAGAATGATTACTTGTGTTCATTTTTCATCCATATAATATATTCTCCTCATGTAATTTTCTAGAATCCAACATCAATTCAGTACTATTTACAGTTCATAATCATCATTGCTATATAGTCACTAGAAATACATAATCACTCGGGCTTGTCTAGCCTCGAGGAATAATTCAGAAAAGAAATATAATCACCAAGAATACACAATCACTCGGGCTTGTTTAGCCTCGAGGTACGACTCAAAAATCACATTATTCCTCACAACCACTAAGTTCCCTTCCACGCTCCTGATTTTCTAACATATTAATATAAGAGAAAGAGAACGGTTAATGAATTTGAATTTCGCCTTTCCAAGATCACATCACTTTTAAATTTCTATTCCTTATCTACAAAAAAAGAAGTTCACTTGATAGATCAATAATACCATTTCAACTACATTCGGTTTATAAAATAATTCATGGGTAGTGCAAGTGTGTATGTAAGAGTCTATGGGCAATACCACGAGAAGGCCTCGTGCACACTTTGACGTCGCCGGTGTCTGGGGACTGAACAAACGTCCATTAGATACGACGTCTGGGGCTCGAGTGACTACGTTAAACTCTCAACAATATTACTTCATATAGTCCATAACAAGTAAGGATTAAACAAAGAAAAAGAGGGGGAGGAAGAAGAAATGTGGACGGATCACCTGAACAAACGTCCATTAGATACGACGTCTGGGGCTCGAGTGACTACGTTGGGCAGCCACTGCTTAGTCAAATGAGATGGTGTTTTTGAAATATGGTGGGTTTCAATTCTCTTTACAATTTATTTAGCAGTGTACCCATGACGCCAGGACTTTGGATTGAATTGGGGAAAATTTGGGATTTATTCCTTACTTAATTTAGATACTGATTCTATCACTATCTCAATTTGAATCTGAGAGCATCTCATGCCATCTAGTGACGGCCAAGATAAATGGGACTTTAAATCCTCACAAATGACATTATTTAGGCCTTTTGGACTGCTAATCTTACATATTTGGGTTCTAGCAGCTTCATTAGCAAACATTTCACAACTAGGTTACGGAAAGAATTGTGTATTCATCCTTATTCTGTTTAAGGTTTAAACTCTGCGCCCAACAACGACGCACAAAGGAAGGGGACAAGCTGCGCGCATATGTCTTTCATTACTCGGCCAGATGGGGAATTCCCATAGCTCAACATCCACAATTACATCACCCACTTCATAGATACAGAGATACATACATATAAAAATAAAGTTAGCCATACATTAATCATTAACATATGAATTACTACTAAGGAGAGGAACTTATAAACTAATATTCAGGTTACACCCTATTTAACTTAAAATTACAGTACTACTAAACACATACATGAATATCAAATGTGTGGCACTACACATGCCGCTCTCCTTCACCCCCAGAGTCCTCAACCTTTCCACCGTCAGTCTAGAATGGTAGGACAAGGCGGGAAGGGGAAGATTGTGTGAAAGGAAATAATCATATCTTTTAGTAGTAACAGTGTATTTCAAGTGTCAGAATTTATCCGTCTGATTCATGTATTTTCATCACTACCAGCGTCCGCACCTCAATCTTATGGCCGTCAGTCTCGAAAAGTGAGAAGCTGATATTTTTCCTCCGTTGTACCCGCGAAATATTTCAGGTTACAGTATTTTTTCAGTTTGAATGATAATTTTTGCTTCACCAAACGGCTTGCCAAATTTTATGGTTCTTATTATGGAAAGGTAAGTGGTCGAGAGAGGAATTCTCTTATGGAGGAACTTAACTGTATATTTCATTTTTTTTTCCATTTCATTATCTTCATTCTGCTTGATATTTCTCCTTCACTACCTGTGTCCTTCATATTAAGGCCATCAGTCTAGAAAGGTGTGTGACAGTAGAAGCACAGGAAAGTGAGGACTATCTGTCTTCTTTAGTAGATGTGGAATATGTTGTCATTTCAGTGCGGTACTTTTCTTGTACATATCGTTTTTCCTTCACTACGAGTCATCTGTCATTCAGTCTTCTATATACAGGGGTGAGTAAGTTTGAGGGGATACTGCATGAAAACATTGCTAATGGCGTTCAGTAAATTTTACAGGAAAATATTGTATTATTTCGTCATGTGTATCTTAAACGAATACATGGTAGGCAGTGGATGTTTCGGTGTTCTTAGTGCGGGAGGGCAGAGTTTGGAAAGTGCCTTTAATGTTGTTGACTGATGGTCCTGTATCGTTAAGTGAAGAGAAGTGGGAGTTGCAAAGCTTGGTGAGTCAGTTTGGAAGTATGTAACAAACGAAATTTAAAGGTGATTGTAGCCCGTAGACAGAAGGAAGAGGAAAGAATGACGGAAGGAATGACAGAAGAGGGAAGGAAAAAAAGAAGGAAGAAAGGAAAGGGCAGTCACCCAAGAGCAGCACTAAATCGAGTGAGTGAAAAGTGAGCGCCCCCACCTACCACGATAGAATGGAAGTACCTTCAAATGTTTAGGTATTGTGAAGAACATGGACGGAATTTAGAGAATGAGCTGCAAGCAAGGGTACAACAGGGAAGAGAGGTTGCTGGTTCACTGAGAGCTGGGAAAAAGAATTGGAAAGTGAACATGGAGGTAAAGAAGTCGCAGCATGACAGCATGGCGATCTAACATATGGATGTGAATATTGGAATCTGTTTGAGGACACAAAGTTAGAAGAGAGAGAAGTGTTAATAAGTTATTTAGGAAGAACCTGTGGAGTTAAGTTGAGACAGACAGCCAAATGAGGAATGACGGAACGTTGTGGTGTCCAGTGTAGATGTGATGGACAGTACTGGGAGAAGTATCTTGAGATGATTTGTCCATGTGAAAAGAATGAAACGTGAGAGATTAACGAGGAGAGTAAATGTGTGTGTGAGGTGGAGGGGGAGAGAAGGAGGAGGGTAAGACCAAACATGAGATGCTGGGATGGGGTGGATAGGTACATGACAAAGGATCGTGTGAGCTAGAGAGTGGGCAGCCTGATAGCCGAGGGCAGGGTGACGGAATCGACTCGTTGTGGCCATTCCTTCCAGGAATAAGGCGGCGGTCTGTAGATAGACAGTGGGAGGGTCTGTGTGCGATGAATTATGATCTAGTGGAGTGATTCCTTTGGTGGGTTCTCCATCCTTTGTTAGTGGGCTAAGTGTAGAATCCGTACAAGATAGCCGAAAGTATAACACCTTCCTTTCTGTTTATCGTATCCTGCATAAGACAACATCCTTCACACACTGTCTTGATGTATCTTTCCATCTCATTCATCCTTCTGCTCATTCTGTCATTGACCTGGCTTCACAAACACCAGCCAGCAGGAAAATGGGAAGCTGGAACAGAAACACATTGACATGAATCTCCCCCTCTCTTTCAGTTGTCTCTGTGCTGTTTCCTTGCTTTGTGTGTGTGTGTGTGTGTGTGTGTGTGTGTGTGTGTGTGTGTGTGTGTGTGTGTGTGTGTGTCGGAAAGGAGAGTGATGGAGAGTAGTTGTAAGCGTGTCCTAAATCAATAGACCCTGGACTTAAAACGTTAACTTAAAATCATTGTCATGGATCGGTGTAAAATATAGTTTAAAGAAGGTAAAAAAGGAATAGATAACTAAATTACAAAATACTGAAATGCGTCTTGATATCTTAAAGACAACACGATCCAGTGTGTAGGGAATATGTAGAAACAATGCAACAAAGCACAATATTTTGCCTCAGTTCAGTGGAAGTTCTAGGATACTACCTTTAACTAAGTTTCGCAGCTTTCCTGTCCGCTGTACTGAACTGTGAATATAATGCGTTGAGAGAGAGAGAGAGAGAGAGAGAGAGAGAGAGAGAGAGAGAGAGAGAGACCCATCGTAATTCTTGGACTTGGAGATAAACCTTTTCAACATGCTGAGGGTACTGGTTAATTCACTTCTATCTGACTAAAATTCAGCGCAGTTTATGTCAGATTAGTCGAGTATGTACAGTAATTGTTAATCTGATATAAAGTCCATAAAATCTTCACTTGAAATCGTTCAAACTCTGCCAAAGCGCTCACTGATGATAAGAGATGCTACTTGTTCTTTTCTTTCCAAGCCTTATGACTTTATGGATCAGTTGTCATTATTTACCCTAGGTTTTTAGTTATCAACACGTTAATGAAGGTTTTGCATGTAAAAGTCCACCGGATTCATTTACTTCCTTTGCGCGATTGTGTGGCTAATAATACATTTTGTAATAACCCTTCGTTTGTACATCATCCTCCCGCTCACTGTTGTGAAACGTGTTACATTAAATACTCGTGGGTTCACTGCGACTCTCTCTCAGTTGAATAAAGTCGTCTGGCTGTTGTTGGAATATAATGCCAGAGTTGTTCTGGACATGAAAGAGTCAGTGGTATCGGTATTTACACTGTCAGCCTCCTGTGACTCAGAGCATTATCACTCTCAGCCTCCCACGACTCATTCTCAGTCGAATACAATCCTGTGGCATCATCTGGAATGTAATGCTAGAGTTGTCTCTGCCATGAGTTGGTTAAATATGGAAAGGCAAGGGCCTACCAAGGATAAAGTGAAGAGGACGCTTCAGCATAGACCCGGTAGGTTGATAGGGAGGTAAGGGGTAGGGAAGAGAAAGGTAAAAACAGTGAAGAAAGAAAGGAAAAGAAAAAAGTAAAGAATAGAAAAGAATAAGTGGAGGATAAAGGACTCTTTCGAAAAGTGTAATAAACTCTAGGTAGAGTAGTCCACCATATAATACATGTTATTAACTGTGTACTATATCCTTTTAGAAGGACAGATGGATGCGTACCAGGCAATAATGATTATATTAATAATAATAATAATAATTATTATTATTATTATTATTATTATTATTATTATTATTATAATAACAATAAGGAATTTGGAACTACAAATGGAAAGGATTAAAAGAAGAGTGAATGGAGGGAGTAAAAAAGGAGATGGAGAAGAGGATTGGGTGGGGGAAGAGGAGGCAAGGTGAAGAAGAGTAGAAGTGAGGTAATGAGATAAGAAGAAAAATGTGGAAGGGGAGGGGAATTGAGAAGGGCAAGAGTACCAGAAATGAGAAATGAAGAGGATGAAGAAAAAGAAGGTAGGAAAAAAAAAAAACGAAAAATAGAAAGTGAAAAGATGAAAATTAGAAAATAGAAGAAGAAAAGAAGACGAAGTAGGGGAGAAGGGAAGAGGAACGGAGAAGAAATACAAAGAGATTCCTGGATGACGGGAATGAAAATTGGAAGAGAGAGAGAGAGAGAGAGAGAGAGAGAGAGAGAGAGAGAGATGGACGCAGGGTAAACGATTGTTGTTCTGTTAGGAAACAAAATTGTATTAGTCTCTCTCTCTCTCTCTCTCTCTCTCTCTCTCTGGGAGAAATTATAGGATGGCTTGGCGGTGTGGGAAAGTTGGCTTCCCACAAAGACACTGGACTCGAGAAATTGTTCTGCCATTATTCTCCACTTTTTATTCTTCCCGTCCTTTTCTTTCTCGCTCTTCTTCTTCATGTATTTAATAACCGGCCTTTTATTGATGCTATTTATTTATTCATTATGCTATTATTATTATTATTATTATTGTTATCATTATTATTATTTTTATTATTACTTATTATTATTATTATAATTACTTCTTCCTCTTCTTGTTCCGTTTCACCTCCTCCTCCTCCTCTTCCTCTTCTTCTGCCTCTTCGTATTATTATTATTATTATTATTATTATTATTATTACGGTAATATTATTATTGGTTGTAGTAGTAGTAATAGTAGTAGTAACAGTTTCAATATATTTTATCTTTTGTACAACAAAGTTGCCTTAACGCCTTCACTTGGATGATATTTGCTTTAGATTGTTCATATTATCACTTGAGGACTTGTTTCTGCTGTACTAAGGATGAGTGTTATTAGTGAAACAATTTATTAGGTTTTATCTAACTCCTCTGGTGTGTGTGTGTGTGTGTGTGTGTGTGTGTGTGTGTGTGTGTGTGTGTGTGAACAAAATAGCTCGGATACGTTTGGATCGATTTACACCAGACATATTGCAAGGGTTGATGTTTTTACACCAGACATATTGCAAGGGTTGATGTTTTTACACCAGATATATTGCAAGGGTTGATGTTTTTACACCAGACATATTGCAGGGCTTGATGTTTTTCTCAGGGGTTGCTTTTTTTAGAAAAATTAGAGGTCAAGAAAGGTCGACTTAAACAGTTTTGATCCAATTATAACCAGATTTAGTGGACAAGTTAAGGGTAAGGCACGGATGAAATGATTCGATTCTGAGAACATGTCAGCCAAAAACTAGGGTAGCTGGGCAAGGTAAGATGTTCAACCCTTTCGTTTAGACTGGATGTGATCAAAGCTTGATGGAATAGCCGAAGGTTAGGCAAGGATGAAAAGTTTTGATTTTGTGAACATGAGTCCAAAGGTTATGTTACAGAGCAAGATCAGCTCAGTTTTGATCTGTTTTCGACCAGACTTGGTAGAAGGGTTGAGAGTCAAGCAGGGATGATTTTTTTTTTTTTTTTTTTTTGAAGAACAATCGGTAAAACGTTCAAGTTACAATGCAACCATTGTTTGTCCCTCTGACCAATTGTACTGCACTTTTTGAGTGCTCCTTCTTGCCTTTCTCTTTTTCGTCCTTGGCACCAGTACACTTTCCTAGTATACATACCTACTCATACTCCCTCCTTGTCCCCGAAAGAACGATGGTGGACTACAAAAAGTCGCCTTCATCCTGCAGTCGACCGATTTTATGTGTTAAGTCTAGGGTCACAACATGTTCTTCCATTTCTCTTGGCTACTTCACTGTGTAGTGTTAGGAGGGAGGGGGGGGTTTACACTATTTTTTTTTTTTTCCCTGCTCATCCCTACTTGATTGTGTTGTTAGCTGTGTCTGGTGTGGGTATAGCGGTGGTGCTCACAGGAGGCAGCGGCTCACCCTAAATACCCTGGCTTCCCTAAGCGTCATTATTGAACACTACCTGGTGTGACGCAAAGGGAGAGGAGGGAATAGGGAAGGAGATGGGAAGAGAGAGAGAAAGAGAGAGAGGGGGGGGAGGGAAGAAAGATGGGAGGCGAGGGTAGAGAGGGGGAGAGTGCAGGAAAGAGAACTGGAGAAAGAAGGGGGGAGAAAGCAAGAAAGGAAACAGAAATGGAAGGAAAGAAAGGAGAGGATCTGGGACGTCAGGAGAACAAGAAAGAGAAAGGAAGAGATAAGCGTGAAGAACGATGTGAAAAAATACAAAAGCGTAAAGGAAGAAACGACTTTGAAGGGAAGTAAAAGAAAAAGAGATGTGCCTCAGAAGCATAGGTAATCGAGTTCTGGGGGAAGAGTAATGTAATAACGCCTGAAGGAAAGGAAGGAGAAGACACAAATACGGAGAACAGGTATGCGTTGAGGAAGAAATGCAGGACGAAAACAAAGAAGGGGTCAAGGAATGAGCAAAGTAAGTGACAAACAATGGAAAGAAAAAGAAGAAAACGAAAAACAACATTGGTGAAGGAAAGAAAATAGTAAAAGCAGAAGAGAATGGAAGAGGAGGGTAAAACAGAAGTGAGGGAAACAAGACAGTAAGTAGAAAAGCAGGAGAGAAGAGAGTAAAGGAGAAGATAAAACAAGCATAGGAAAACTCTGCATCGCCGCTCCACAGCAGGTGACTGTGAAACCTAGAGGCTGGCAGCACACATGGCTAATACCACAGTTAGCTCAAACAAAACTCTGGGAGCAGCATTTACCCCTGCAGTACTTAAAAGGGGAAAAATTTTTTACAGGAAATGGACCCTGAGGGTTTTACCCTGGCTAAAATCTGGTGGAGATAGGAGATATGCCTCTGTGCAAATTTCTTCCCCTCCCCCCCCACCCCCACCCCCAAAAAAACGATGGTTGTGCATACTGGCACTGTCATCATTCTCCACGAGGGTTCCTAAAGTCTGGTCTGGGTGGGAATCTACTACTGTTTGTAATTTTCTTTTTTGTAGGTAAAATAAACTATGGTCATGCATACTTGCCTATGACCTGGTGCAGTTGATGATCTACCACTGCACAAAATTTTGTACCCCTAAATAATAAACTGAAGGTGTTCTTTCCTGCCCCTCCCCCCCTCGTAGAGACAGAGGACATCCTGCCAAGAATCTAATCTGGGTTGATGTCTCTACCACTGTTCAAATTTCAATTTTTTGTCTACCCTCAAAAAAGACTCTCACTGTCTTCTCAAAAGAGCTTTCACTCCTCCTCCCTCCTGGAGAAATAGTGTAGTTTCACCCAGAATTGCTTCTTTTGGACTGGGTATATTACGACAGGAGAAAGAATTGTTCATAATAATGTTTATATATCAGCATGGAGATATGGTTTTGTCCTATAAAATGGCTTTGATCTTTTTATAAATACA
The DNA here is from genome assembly GCF_032717465.1 of Coenobita brevimanus. NCBI lineage: Eukaryota > Metazoa > Arthropoda > Malacostraca > Decapoda > Coenobitidae > Coenobita > Coenobita brevimanus. The sequence goes on along the minus strand of NC_137016.1, from coordinate 23,560,045 downwards.
GACACAGAGTGTTCATTCTGTTCATTTATTATTTTCCTCCAATTTTTCACCTCCACCTCCCTCTCCCTTTCCTTCCGTCCAACTCATTCTTTCACACTCGCCTCTCCACCTGCCACCTGCTAGATCTCTTCTTATTTTCCACTCACTCCACTCATCATATCTTCATAATTGTTTTCCTCGTCCTTTTATTTTCCCTTCCATTTCCCCCTGCTTCCTCCTTCCTTCCCCTGGTTTTTTTCCTTCTCCCTTCTTCTCCCTCTTTCGCCCTCCAACTCCCTTCCACATTCATCCACTACTCTCCATCTCCCTCCAGCTTTACTCTTTCCTACTGCACCGCCAGTTGTATTTTTAGTTAACTTCAGTTAAATTAAAATTAGTCAGTCAATCCTTTTCCTCATTTTTCTTCATCCACTTCCCTCCACACTCATGCCTATTCTCTCCATCTCCCTTAATTTCCTCTACGCTTTGCCTCCTCCCACACAGATCCTAGGCTGTCTCTCACCAAAGAATGTTCTGATCTGGTGTGGTTGTGATTGTATTGTTGAGTGCGAGTGCGTTAATGGAAGAGAGGAGTGGGGTCCCATCAGTGGAAGTGGGTTAAGGTACCTGAAAAGGGGATGGAGTTGTGCTTATTAATGAGTGGCAGCGTGTTAATGAGAGAGGGGTTAGTGGGGTGCGTGGTGGAGAGGTTCATGTGGAATGGGATATGGAGTAGGAGTAGATGGGATGAGGTCTTTTATGAAACTTCGTTCAGCTTCTTACTTAGTGTGTTTTGTAGATCAGTTATACATATATATTAGACTGCGTGGACGAGTGGATTTGTTATACGTGAGTATATTTTGTAAGTAGGTAATCTTAACATTCCTTTATGTCATGTAATGACAGGAGAGGTAAAGATTAGTATGGGACTATTTTTATTTATCTTGGAAATATGAACAAAGTCTCTCACACACGAGTGAAGTATAAGAGTATACTCCCGCTAGCTACCTTCACCTGTCTTCCTCTATCTCTCTGGCCAAACTCTCACCTATTTGCCTAAGCCTCTCTCTCTCTCTCTGGCATACTCTCTACATACCTTTCGCTACGATCGTAGCCCCTTCTGAGCACATGATTCCTACATTCTCGTTTTAGTATGGGTCTTTCGTGTCACGTGGGCTATACTGGTGTGAATCTTTTAGAACTTACTGTATGTCTGTGTGTGTATGTACAACTTCCGGTGCAGGACCAGCATTCCTTCACATTAAGAGTTGCAAAGCTAATCTCCTTTTGCTTGATTCTCACTGATACACTACCCTATCTCACACCCTGGCTTGGTGCTTCTATCTATCCTATCCATCTGTCTATCTATGAGTTGTATTATTATAATATGGAGGATCATGACATCGTTCGGTCACGCGAGCTGGTGGTCCTCTGACGAAAGCTGTCATCATTGGCATATGCTAATGTGGTTAATACATAACATTGATTATAATATTACATAGATATAATATTCATGTTAATATTGCAATGATTCAGTAAATATTACATTTTAAACAAGTTGTATACACTAACTGAATAAATGCAATATAGTTAAGCACTGGTTATTGTATGACATGTTGTAAGATGTGTATGTATAACAGACATATGCATATAATTGTGCAATGGTAATACTGCTAGGTCATTACATTACATATGGAGTTATCAGCAAGTAATGCCTAATATTTCCACCTAACTTGTGTGATAATTCTGGTAATACAGAATTGTAGTAACATTGTTATGAATTGTTAAATAATTGTATTTTAACTGTTACACATATCATTTGTAGTTACATGACTGAAGCAAGTGTAAACATAATTCCTAGTAACACTGTAGTAATATTATAGTAACACTTTGTATTAATACATAATTGTAACTATTGTATGGTTGTTACATAATATTTGTAGTAACGTTGTAGTAATACATAATGGTAACATTGCATGAATTGTTACGGAGTACACTAATACTGTAATGTGCTCTGTATTGGTAATACATAATTGTAACATTGTATGAATTTGTTGCATAATATTGTAGTAACATTGTAGTAATTAATATTAATTATAACATTGCGGGTATTACATAATAATTGTAGTAACATTGTAGTAATACATAATTGTAACATTGTATGAATTGTTACATAATATTGTAGTAACATTGGTAATA
>NC_137016.1:23390678-23557767 GCF_032717465.1 Coenobita brevimanus | reverse complement strand
GTAAGTACCCTGTGCACTGCTAAATATTTTCCATACTCACTTCTAATTCCTTATTCTCTGGTTCCTTTCCATTATTGGCATTAATAGGGTCTTAAATAGGTGCTATGCATGTCTGGTAGAGAGTTATTTAGGTGGCTTCCAAAGTTAGGCTGGGTTAGCGTCCATAAGTACCAGTCCAGGAGGCAGGGGCCCACTATCCGGACGGACCCACTTTCCGTACATGCCTTTGGTTGTATTACATCAGATAGTGGAGAGATTACTGTATTTGGTTTCCGCTTGCCATAGTCTTCTGCTGAAGAATCCCAGTGGATGGGGTGTACCATTAACTGTTTTCTCAAGAAGAGTCTCTACAGTGACTGGCTCATCCGTGGTGAGGGTGAGTGGAACGCTAGGGCATGGGAATGAAAGTGTTGTAGCTGATGCGAGAGCGGTCTTCGTATCCTCAAAGGCTTTCTTCTGCTTCGGTCTCCATTGCAGTTTCTTCTGTTTCCCAGCAAGAGCATTGTAGAGAGGTTCCATGGTATGAGCAATCCTTGGGAGGAAACGGTGGTAATAGTTTACCATGCCGATGAATTCTTGGAGGCCCTTGATGGTGGTGGGGGACGGGAAGTTTGCCACTGCTTCCATCTTGCTTGAGCAGGGGTAGACAGCAGCTGGTGATATTTTATGTCCAAGGAACTCCACAAACGTGGCACCAAACAGGCATTTGTCGAGACGCGCAACTAGACCATTATCCCTAAGTGTTCATAGCACTATCTGAAGGTGCTGAAGATGCTCTCTGGTGTTCTTGGAGAAAACTAGGATCTCATCCACATAGCAGGCACAGTAGGGGAGGTTACCTAGGATACCATCCATTAGGCATTGAAAAGTGGCACCTGAATTCCAGAGACCAACGGTGGAATAGTTGAAGGTATAGGTCCCGAATTGGTGTGACGATCATTGTCTTGGGTACATCTTCGGGGTGTACGGGGACTCGGAAATACCCTTTCAGGAGGTCAAGCTTTGAAAAAATCTTGGTCCCATATATGTTGGAGGTGAGGTCTGCTATGTTAGGTAGAGGGTAGCAGTCAGGTTCAGTGACGAGGTTAAGGCGTCTGTAGTCAACGCAAGGTCACCAGGTTCCATCAGGTTTTTTAACAAGATGGAGAGGTGATGCCCATGAACTCGATGCTTTCTGGCAGAGACCCATACGTTCCATGTCAGCAAATGCTAGTTTAGCTGCCTCAAGTTTCTCAGGAGATATGCATCTGAATTTGGGTTGCACAGGAGGACCTATTGTCTTGATGTAATGAAAAATGCCATGTTTGGCAGGCTCATCAGGCTGCTGACGTAGCTCTGGTCAGAAAATATTAGGGAACTCTTGGTAGAGGATGTTTCAGGGGCCATCAGTTCTCACGGAGCAAACTCCGGTGTAGTGTTGGTGAGAACCAAGAGGTGCCGTCCAGAAGGTGACTACATCCAGCAGTCTACAGTTGGCGACATGAACAAGTAAGCAGTGATGACCCAGGAGGAGAGGCATCTTGACGTCAGCGATGATGAACTCCCAGGAAAAGCTGTCTCTGGGTGCTTTGATGATGAAGGTTCGAGTACCGTAGGTTGGAATGTTGGTTCCATTGGCAGCAACGAGTTTGATGTTGGTTGGTGGCTTCCTGTGGTGGTTCCTATCCTTCACTGTAGCAGGAAATAAGGAACAGAAGGCACCTGTGTCAATCAGGAACTTGTAGCCAGATAAGGTATCTCTTATGTAGAATCCTGATCACGGTGTACTGAATGCGTGAGTGTTCGGAAGGTTGGGGTATTGAGAGGCCACTGATGCAGTTAGCAGCAGCCCAGTTACACGTTTTTTGGCCACTGGCATCCAGGTATGGAACTGCGTGCAGTCGCTCCAAACTTGTTGTGATAGTAGCACAGTCCGAAAGGCAGGAATTGACCGCGAGTTCCAGGTGTGCGGTTGCAGATCTGGTTGACGGGTAGCCTGACGTGTGTGAAGGTTTTAGTGGTGTTGGTGTTTGGGAAGCTCCTCGGATGGGGCAAAGCAGATGGTGTCAGAGATACAGGAAGCCTTGGCAGCATTGATAAGCTCATCTACCTTCTTTATGAGGGCATCCATGGGGCTTTCGTCAGCATCATGTAGGGCAGCCCTCACAGAAGGGGGAAGACATCACAGCCATAGCTTACGAAGTGGGTCTACAAGGAGTGGTTGCTTGGTTGTAGGGTCTGTTTCAGGCAGTCTAGCAAGAGCTGCATCTCATTCCATGCCTCATGTGCTGTAATGTCCCCCAGGGGTAGTTGTGGCATACTGAGAAGAAGTTGGGCCCAGTTGCTGACACTGTAAATTCTTGCAGGAGGTAATTCTTGAGATCCTGATATTTGACATCATTGTCCTTTTCTTCCAGCCATGCCGAGACGTGGGGAAACAGGTCTCCTGGAATGGCATCCAGCACGTAGTCTCCCTTGGTGTGGGGGTCGGTGACTTTCCACTGATGGAACTGAACCTCCGCCCGCAGGAACCAGAAGATAGGCTCCTGGAAAAGAAGGGCGACAGCTTTACCGCAACGGTGCCCGTGGGAACCAGGAGATGGGCTTCTTGGAAGAGAAGAGCAACAGCCTTACCACAACGGCATTCACTATTGGGGTCTGTTCCTGTCTACATTGACAGCAGGCATAACGGTGTAGGCAGGTCACTCATGGATCACCAGTTATAATGAACAACAAAAAAATCCTCTAAGTTGTCTAGCATTTATTGGACATGTAAACATATACTCAGAATTACTGCAGTAAAACAGAAGACATGGAAGAATTATGCATATAAACAATGTTATTAAACTGAAATCAAATTCTACATAATAGCATGCATGACATTTTATTTCCTAATTATGAACAAAGTAAGAATAAAGAAGAATAAAATGGTAACATAAAGGAACAGACATTGTTACCATTCACGGTCACTCGGTAATGCCGAATTTTCTGCCCCCAAACCAGTTGGTTAGCACGGGTGTAGTACTCTCAAAGTGCTTCTTCTTGTTGTTAGATGGTTTTTGTTCAGCTTAGGAGATCCTGCTGATATTAATGTACTTAATGAGGGATATATCTAATCCACTCAGTTTGAGGGAAATAATTCCAAGAGTGAGATACTCGTCTGGAGACAACGAGAATAGTAAATACAACATCGTAGAGAATGGGCAGCTCCAGTAGTAGCTGACACCCAGGGGTTACGTGAAATGTGAACAGAGTGGCCTACAGACTGAAGCTGCCCTTCTCCTGCAGTTTACCATCGTCCTTTCAGGGTACAGGGTGTGAAATGAGAAGCGTTTGTACAGGCAGGCAGCAGAGCCTGCCACTTATATCGGTCCCAGGGAGTGAAATGAGGAGCGTTTGTACGGGCAGGCGCAGAGCCGGCCACTTATATCGGTGCCAGAGAGTGAAATGAGGAGCGTTTGTACGGGCAGGCGCAGAGCCGGCCACTTATATCGGTGCCAGAGAGTGAAATGAGGAGCGTTTGTATTGGCAGGCTGCAGAGCAGGCCACTTACACGGGTGCCGGGGAGTGAAGGCGTGCCTTCCCAGCACCAGTGAATTGCTGAGTGAGTCAGACAACGGTCCAGGATATTTGGTCGTGTCTGGGAAGGAGCCTCTGATGGGGATAATAATCATGTCCTGCCAAGGATACTCTAAGACAGTGAGTTGTTTTCCTCTTTATATTGATATTGTATTGCCACCCGGGTCGCAGGCCTGTCACCTCCCATTTGACACCTTCAGCCTGAATACATAATTTCAGTCTTGCTGTCTCTGAGCGATTTTATTCATATTAGGTTGCGCTTCCAGGCTGAATTAAACTGACTGGTGACAGCCTGAGTAAAGTCATCGTAGTAACGAGACTAATATTTTGAACTGCGGTAGCCTGCTATGGATTCCAGTATGGCTTGCACGGACCTGTATGAGAGTATGATATTTTTACTTTTTTTTGCTTGGCTATAATATATACTGTATGGTGTATATGTAGATTTAGTGTGGGAGGACGTAATATTGTTTAAGAGAATGTGCTGGCTCAAATTCAGTATCAGTGGAGCAGAAATAGATCAACAATGGAAAATGCTCGGGAGCTGTGGTCCTGTTGTCTGGAATGCTACGCAGCTTGACTGTGTATGTGTGTGTGTGTGTGTGTGTGTGTGTGTGTGTGTGTGTGTGAGAGAGAGAGAGAGAGAGAGAGAGAGAGAGAGAGAGAGAGACTCCTGTTCATAATTTTAATTTCTCTCTCGCTTTTCGTTTATTTTTTGTTTTGTTTTACCATCACATCTTACTTTTATCTCAGCTACTCTTAAACTGTATTCAGTTTCACGAGGTTACTTTAATTGGTCTTGGAATGAGCAGCAGTAATGCATCACGAGCCGCACTGATACCATGAAAGATTTTGTGGCGGATCTTGGGTAGCGGCTGGAACTGCTTAATGGGATAGTAGTAATGCCAGCAGCTTAGAATTTGTAGGAAGGACATAGCCAAGGGGGGGTGAGGGAGGAAGTTCTAAGTTTCTAATAATTTTAACGCCTAGATGACGACAGACCATTCCTAAGCTGAATTAATGATCCCGTGGTTAGAAGAATAAGCTACTGTTGATTTATGTTGTTATTTATAGGGTTAACATTCAGTACAACGACGCCATTCCTTTACTACTTTATTCCTTTATTTCTTTATTATTTTATTTCTTAAAATTTCTTTATTACATTTTACTATATTTCTTTATTACTTTAGTCCTTTATTTCTTTATTACTTTGTTACCATATTTATGACTTTATTCCTTTATATCTTTATTACTTCATTACATCGTTGCTTTATTCCGTTTTCCACCTGACGATTTTATTTAGCCTCGGACAACCCTCATCGTTGTCAGTGGGTAATAGATGGTAAATAAAATCCTTCCTTTTTCGAAAACTCCCTCCGAATTATATAATTTTGCCTGGAAAGCATAAGTATTAGGTACAAAATGTATACCAGTACTGAAGAAGTTGTGGGTCTTGTCTGTTTATCATTAACTTGTCTGGAGAAAGCCAGAATAAAATAAAAACAGGCGACACCGTACCAGAAACAGTTAAAGGTTTTGTCAGTCTTAAAAAAAAAAAAAAAAAAAATCTGGAGATTGCAAGAACAGGATCTAGACCTTATAGACGTTATGGTAGTGAATGGGTTACGGTTCTTTTCGCAGTAAAATCCATCTTGAAGGTGCAGAGGATAAGAATGAAGGACGAGGGAGCAGAAGAGTACTGGAGGAGGTTGGAGCCGCGAGGGATACCACTGGATCTGAAAACGAGAAGAGAACTTTCAAGGAGGCAGAAAATTATGCAGGTGGTCTGAGAAAAGGTTAGACGATCCTGCCAAGAGGAGAGTCTTGGGAGATAACTGGAAACATTTGTGTGAGAAAGAAAAATTTGCTGTCGAAGTCTGGATCAGGAGAAAATAGAATGAAAGTGGGTACGAAAAACTTGAGGAAATTAAACGATAGCTAAAAAATAAAATCAATACTTGAAGGCAACAGTAAAAATATTAAGTGAGACGACAAATGCAAGACCAGATGAATATATATATATCTGGAAGAGCTGGAAAGGATGGGGACGCTGGAAGAGAGTTTTAGATTCAAAAGCTGAAGGGGAGAAACGTACTTAGAAAACAGGAAGAGCCCGGTAAAAAGAGAGAGAGAGAGAGAGAGAGAGAGAGAGAGAGAGAGAGAGAGAGAGAGAGGAAGTAAAGGTGCACTATAAGAGACCTGAATGACGCCGGTTGAGTCGTAATGATGGATGATAAAATATAAAGATACAAAGGAAAGGCTACTAAAGGCGTTTGTTACGATAGTTTGGAAGGTGTGGCAAGAGGAGTGTACTACATTGTAGTCTGCCCACCACAGTTTGGCTTCTTCCTTTGCAGAAAACTTCAAGTAACTGTTAGGGAAAATAAAACTACGGCTGTACATCCCTTCCATGGCACCTCCGTTGGAAGCACAGTACAATATAGTACTTCTTGTTACAGCCTCATGATGGAAAGGTGACAGTATTAGGCCAAAGAAACGTGGACAGAGTATAGAAGTAAGCAATAGATAGACTGGAAGACAGTACTGAGGGCACGGAGAGTGATAAAGTTATTTGGAGAGACATATAAACCAGAGATGAGGGCGTTGTTATTAATGATAAGTAAAAAAAAAAAAAAGTCATCCCGGGAGAGTGATGACAGCACTGTTGTGAATGTTCCGGAAGATGGCGACATAGAGCATAGCCTGTTTGAAAGTATATAAATATAAAAGTGGGGGAGGGGGAATTCTGAAAGCATATACAGTACAAGATAAAAGTAAAAGGGAGACGAATAAAATAGATACCATAATGGGAAGATGTAAAGGAAATAAATTGGGCTGCTTTACGAGGAAGTTAGTGTTAGATGAATTTTAACTGGAATATTACTCTGGCAGAGAGGGACTTGTCTGAGCTTGTTGTGAAAGGGAAGTTTGGAAGAGTGTGGTGGAAGAGGAACCTGGAGACGGATGGCTTGATGACGTCATTGGAAGATATTGTTACGAGAGGGAACCAGGGAGTTAAGTACAGTAGTGTGTAAGATGGGTTTGCAAAAACGTAACCTGGAAGAATATGCAGGAGGAGGGTACTGCAATGTGATCTCGAAGATGGGTTTGCAGAAATGTTACCTGAGAGAATGTGTAGAAAAAATATACTGGAATGTAATCTCAAAGAAAATCAGGAACAGAATGCTGGAGGGTACTGAGGGAACAACGCTGAAAGGGATGGATGTAAGGGAAGGGCCAACAAAGACATTTACACATATGAAAGTTATACATAGAAGGGACCTGATATGTCCTTACCTGATGGAACTGAGCCAGTCCCACAACTTATATACTAAGTTGTGGTTGCAGGAAATTATATGGACCTTAGTAATGAGGCAAGAATGAGTCTCCTTGGTTGTTAGTAAATTCAATCATTTAATAAAACAAAATCTAACAACCAACTCAGCCGAAAGGGATCAGGTTTTGTCCGGGACGATGTGGGAAAATATGCAAGAAGACTGTTTTGTTAAGGATAAGAGGATATTGTACGAAGTGAACCTAAAAGACGGTTCTGTGGGAGACGGTGGACTGGAAGAGGGAAAGCCTTGAAAACTATTGTGAAACTTGGTGTAAAAGACAACCAAGAAAAGACATGTGAATTACGGACCAGGAACTGTACTGTGGGGCGGGGTCATGCACGAGGTACTTGTAAGAGAGGCACCTGGAGGAAAAATGCTGAAGAAAAATCACCAGAAATTAGTGTTGTGATAGCGACACCTAGAAGGGTGCTGGGAAACGCTGCAAGAGGATGTTAAGAAATGTGGCCATAAAGCAAGCACTATATAAAAAACGAATTTATAAAAGGGTGCAGGAAACTGATGCCGTGTTTAAAAGTAAAAAGCATTTTAAGTAAAAGATTTGGAAGAAACGGTAATGTAAGTGACTGTTGTTTGAAGGGAAAGTGTTGCAAGAGAGAACCTGGAAGAGGGTACTGTGAGGTGGAGGGACCTGGAACAGTACCAAGGAAGAGGATCCTTTAAGAAAATGCTATGAAAGAGACTCCTGGAAGAGACTTGTGAGAGGAACACGTGGAGATGTGACAGAAAATAATGGACAGTACAGTAAAAAACATTATCTTCATAAAACTTGTATTTTGTGATGTATGTAAAAATGAAACGGAGAGGAACCTGGGAGGGAGGAAAATTCCACATCCACCAATGGCAGTAGTATTGTTTACTGGGAAAAGTAAATAGTTCCGACCGACGTAAACTCCCTGCAGATATGAATAGAGATGTTGCTGTACATGGGAATGTGTGTATAGCGAAATAAGGTGAGCGAGGGAGAGGATGAGGAAGGGGAAGGGAGAAATGCAGCAGGGCTAGATGTTGAGGTGAGAGAGAGAGAGAGAGAGAGAGAGAGAGAGAGAGAGAGAGAGAGAGAGAGAAGTGAGGTAGTGAGGGAGAGGGAAAGCTCTATCAGGTGTTTTTATGAGAGACAAACGTAAAAAAGTGTTCTTAGATCAAAAGACATTTATACTGGAATACTGGAGAGGATATTTTGAGAAAACGCCCAAGAAGGGAGTGCTGGAATGTGTCGTGAGAAGAAAGCTGGAAGAATTCTATGAACCTGAAAAGGACATAAAGGCGACTGGTGCAAGATAAGTTCCTGGAAGATTGCTAAAAGACTGAGTAATTAAAGGGGTTTTAGAGGAGAGGGTTGGAAGTGAAGAGCCTGGATGTGAGTGCCAGAAAAAAAGGGGGACTTTGAGGGGTGTACAATTAGAAATTGTTTTGGGAAGGGAAAGAGGATATTGCACGAGTGAGTCAGAGGAGAGAATGGTGGAAGATGGAGGTGGGAGAAGCTGGAAGAGGAGAAAGTGTTGTAAGAGAGTCTGGGAAAGGAGTCTGGAGAAAGTTGCCTTAAAGAGGGTCATGGAAAGAAGATGCCGATAAGAAGTTGCTGGAATGATCCCCAAATAAGATGCCGGTAAAAAGTTGCCTGTAAGTTGTATGGAAGAAGATGCCGGAAAGAAGGTGCCGGTAAGAAGATGCCAGTAAGAAGATGCAAGTAAGAAGATGTCTGGAAGAAGATGCAGGTAAGATGCCGGCAAGAAGCTGCGTGTCAGAGTGTGATGTAATGCGAGTGGTGTTCCGTGCCTGGGTGACAGACAGCCTGGGACGACACCCTCTGTAATTGCCACCCAGAGCCAATTTGTACCCTTCTCTTTCCCCTGCACCATCACACTTTTTCCTTACATCTCGTACTCTCGTACTTGTCCTTTCTCCTCATCAGTAGCTTCTTTTCATTTCCTCCCATCCTTTTCATTGTCCTGACATATTCCCTTCCCATTTGGTTTACTCTGTAATTTTCATTTTTACATATGCTAAACTCTCTCTCTCTCTCTTTGTTTTACCATCTTTTAATGTTAACCTAGTAACCTTCCGACGGTTTTATCCAGCGTCGGAGTGAGTTGTCGTCCTCGAAGGGGTACGCAATACTCTACATTCCCATTCTCTTTTTTACAACACCCACCGCCAAGCTCCGGGAGACTGCAAGACCTACAAAGTTTTCAGCTCTTCCTCCTCCACTTCCTGTTTTCTCTCCTTCCCTTCATGGAGAAGGTTTGGGGAGGCCTTTGTTCAGGACACTAAATGGCTGATGATGATATATATATCGTCATCAGCAGCAGCATGACCTGCCCAACTCTACATCTGTCCTTTTAGTACTTCTTTAATGTTTTTTACTAATTCAGTCTGCTCTCTCACCAAAGATGATGTGTTCTGTCCTTCAAGGATATTCTCAAAGAGCAATAGAAATGACAATGTTAGGAATATCGTCATATATATATATATACATTATGCTCCCATAGTGCGCGAGAGATTGGGTGGTGCACGAGCTTGCGCTTTGGGAATTCGCATACTAGGAATACATAATTTTATGGGAATAATTACATATGGGCGGTACCCCCTCATACCTGGACATTTTTTGGCCCTTAGAGACATAATAAAGGTCATATGTTTCAGACATTGTACTAAAGCTATAGCTACAATAACAAAAATATGGGTAGTCACCTTAACGACAGTAGACAACAGGCCTGATGACCTTAAATAACAGAGGTCCCGAGGCGCGGCAACACTTACAGCGCCGCACTCCCCACCGCACCTCCCACCGCACCAACACTTCCCTCCGCAGACTCCTCTTGATCACTTTCCCCAGGAGCATCCAAGTTTCTCACTTCGGCCATAAACCCTTCAAAGTCCAATGCTGACACTTCTGACATTGCATCCTCTTCATCCTCAACAGGATCAGGAGCAGACGATGTCGATGGTTCCGCTATTTCACCAACTTGAGCCCGCTGTGTGTAGCTTGTTATGAGCGTCTGTCTTCTCCTGTTTATTTCTTCCCTGTGCCTGTCTGTGTAGAAATGGAAGAGTTTATCGATACCAACAAGAAGTTCCTCCGTTCTTAGGTTGCTCACTTCCTGTGCCTTCACCTCTTCCTTAAGCTTATCCACGGCAGCAAGGATCTTGCTGATGTTTGCCATACACAGCTCAGTCTTGCCTTCCATCACACTAGGCTGCTCAACATGACTCTGTCTGGCGTCGGGCTCTGCGTCAGCCTTGTCTATCCGTTGCAACACTTCCTCGGAAGGCTGTTCCTCAGTAGCAGTGTGCACTTCTTGTATGTCCGCCAATGTAACATCCTCGAAACCTGGTACAGCTTGTGCTGCTGTCAATGTTGTTGCCTCAGCATCGGCCAGTGGTTGAATGGCCATCTCCTGGGTGATGCACAGGTGAGGCACGAGCATTCGCCATGCATGGTTCATCGTTGCAGGTGTAATCTGGTGCCAGGCTTGAAGGAGAAATTCAACTGCGTCCTTCACAGTAAAGTTACGCCAAAATGCCTCAACAGTCATGCCATCTGTGGTAGGTCAGGATAGAGGTGCTGGTGGAGATGGAACGGGAGCAGATGCCTCATCAAGGTCTGTGTCGTGATCTTCTTGTAGGACATGAAGCTCCTCTTGTGTGTCGGTCTTCCTGCTTAGGTAGTCGTACACTTCCTTATAGTAGAAATGCTTCACTGTGGCGATTAGTTCTTGATCGAGTGGCTGCATTAGTGACGTTGTGCGGGGCGGCAGAATCACAACACGACAATCCTTGTGAAGATCTTCCAGGTATGGAGGATGACTTGGTGCATTATCAAGCACAAGGAGCATCTTAAATGGAATGCCCAGTTCCCGACACTTGGCTCTCGCATCAGGGACACACTGCCTCGTTAACCAGTCTGCCATAATGTTCCCGGTCATCCAACCATTTACGGAGTTATACCAATACACGCCACTTGCATCCATGTTCGTGAGGTTTTTGTAGCACCTTGGATGTGAAGCTGTGTGTACAGCTGGCCTCATCTTGTGGCTCCCAGACAGGTTTACAGCGAACATTACCGTCATCTTACACTTCTGGAGCTTGTGACCAGGGGCTTGTTTCTGTCTTTTAGCAATGTAAGTTGATTTTGGCATGGCCTTGTAATATAAGGACGTTTCATCGATGTTGTAGATCTGGTTCTTCGCGTACTGTCCCTCTTCAATAATCGTTTTAAATATTGCAGGATAGTCTCTCGCGGCCAGCTCATCGGCAGAGGCACGTTCACCAGACAATTTCACGTAACAGAGTTCCTTACGCTTGAGAAAACAGTCCAGCCATCCAACCGATGCCCTGAACGGTTTTTCCACTTTTAACCTTAGAGATGCAGCCTTGTAAAAGAGCTGGGCTTGGTTCCGAATAAATCTTCCATTGAGTGGAACACCTTCCTTTTCTTTCCGCATTATGAAGGTGGCAAGATAGCGCTCCATTAATATCATAGCACGATTTCCTACCCGCGAATGGCCGTCTAGGTCAGAGGCACCGTACGTCTTCACTACAGCCTTTATGGCTTCACGGTTCTTCCACACAGTTCTCACTGTAGATTCAGCCAGTCCCAGGGTTCTCCCGATAGCCGTGTTTCCTTGACCCTCCTCCTTCATCTTAATTATCTTTAACTTGGTGGCATGCGTCAGAAGTTTCTTTACTCTTGGGGTTGGAGCCATGGTGCAGCAAAATACAGGCAGCACAAAAAACACCACACGTTGTACACGACAGGTTAGCTGTAGAGAGCGGATCCGCACAGTGCACGAGCCGGGACTGTTGTGGCACGCCCTCTCCCTTGTATCCCAAGCTGCGCAGTAGAATGCCCAGGAATTTCTGCACATCAACATGACGATACGTGAGGGGTAGACGCGCACTAGTAGAAAATGGCATTTTTGAGCCACTCCTTGCCTCTGCCTCGGTAAACTCGTGCATTAAAGGGTTTTTGGTTATGATTTTTAGTCACTCATGCACAAGGCGAATCGCGCACTGTGGTGACACGCACTGTACGAGCCCACTGTATATACATATATATATATATATATATATATATATATATATATATATATATATATATATGTGTGTGTATGTATCTATGTATCTTAATTTCCAATCAATAAATATTATAAAGTGCTAATAGCCAGGAGTAGACTGTAGCACCAGTCGAGCAGGGCAGTACTCCTGAGGTGGATGGAAAGCTGATGACAGGGAGTGCTGGAGCTTCCGTTTCATCAGCCCTCAGGACTAGTTCCTGACCATCCCCCTTTGCTGAACTTTTTCAGTGACTCAGTTACACAGAGAGTAGGCCAGCATGCTCTCCAGTACAAATTTCTCTAACTATCTACACCAAACTACATGCACAGTACACACTACACTTCCTATTCAAAATTTAACTCAAAATGGCGTCTCTTTACCAAGCCTCGGAGTCCCCGGGGGGGGGGACCATAAATGCCCCCACCATCCGCCCCTCTCCCGGTGATGACTCGAGGTGCTTGGAACCACTGTCTGACTCTCTTCTTCTTCATTTCTGCAACATTCACGGCCTTTCCTCTAACTTTCGCTCTGTTGAGCACCACCTCTCCTCTTCTAAACCTCACCTTCTTTTTCTAACTGAGACTCAGCTGTCTGAGGCAACTGACAGCAAACCCTTTTCTGTATCCTCCTACTTTCTCTATACTCATTTCAAAGCCAAAGGTGGCTGTTGTGTATATATACGCAACGACTTATCTTGCTCTCGTGTTCCTGAACTCGATTCTTCTGAATTCTCTACACTCTGGCTTCGGCTTTCCTGTCATTCTCTGACTAAATATATCTGTGCTGTTTACTTATCCCCTAATTCTACTATCAAAAATTCTTCGACTATCTTACTTCTACGATGGAACACATTCTATCCATTTCTCCTTTCTCTGAAATCTCCATTGTAGGAGATTTCAATGTTCACCACCACCTTTGGCTCTCCTCTCTTTTCATGGATCCACCTGGTGAACAAGCCTACATCTTTTCTATCCTTAATGACCTAGAGCAGCTTGTACAGCACCCTACCCGTATCCCTGATTGCCTTGGAGAGAGCTCCAACATACTTGACCTCATCCTCACAACTAATCCTTCTGCTTACTCTGTTAATCTTTTCTCTCCGTTGGGCTCCTCCAATCACAACCTTATTACCTTAACCTGTCCTATCACTCCGGTACGGCCTGTGGACCCTCCAGGGAAACGTCGTCTATGGCATTTTGGAGCCGCGGACTGGGAGGCCCTCAGGCAGTACTTCTTTGATTTTCCCTGGAATGATTATTGCTTCCATGGCCGGGAGCCATCTGAGTGTGCCTTGCGCATTACGGAGGTTATTCTCTCGGGCATGGAAGCATACATTCCTTTCTCATATCCTTTGACTAACGCAAGAAAGCCTTGGTTTAATCACGCTTGTTCTAATGCTGTCTGCAACAAGGAGAGGGCCTACAAAAGGTACTGGAGCCAACCCACCCCTGAATCACATCATCTTTACATTTCTGCCCAGAATCGTGCTAAGTCTGTTCTTTGCTCTACTAAAAATAATTTCATCCATACTAAATGCTCTCAACTCTCCAACTCGAATTCTTCCCGCTCCTTCTGGCACCTTGCCAAAAATCTTTCTAACAACTTTACCTCATCATCCTTCCCTCCTCTTTTCTACTCTGATGGTTCTGTAGCTATTTCTTCTACTGATAAAGCAGATCTCTTCGCACAGACTTTCTCCTCCTATTCCACCTTAGACGATTCCGGTGCTGTTCCTCCATCTCTTCCCCCCTCTGACTTCCTCATGGCTGACATTAAAATTTCTTCAGTTGATGTATTTTCTCCCATCACTGGCCTCAGTACTAACAAGGCATATGGGCCTGATGGGGTCCCTCCTGTTGTTCTCAAGAACTGTGCTTCTGTGCTTACACCCTGCCTAGGCAAACTCTTTCGCCTTTGTCTGTCAACTTGTACCTTTTCTTCTTGCTGGAAGGTTGCTCTCATTCAGCCAGTCCCAAAGAAGGGTGACCACTCCCAACCCTTCAACTATCGTCCAATTGCTTTAACGTCCAGTATTTCAAAAGTTTTCGAGTCAATTCTTAATAGAAAAATTTTAAGGCATCTTTCCTATCACAACCTTCTTTCCGATCGTCAGTACGGATTCCGTCAGGGACGCTCCACTGGCGATCTTCTCACCTACCTTTCAGACTCCTGGTCATCCTCCTTTTGGGACTTTGGCGAAAGCTTTGCCATTGCACTTGACATCTCAAAGGCTTTCGATCGAGTCTGGCATAAATCTTTAATTTTCAAACTGCCCTCCTACGGTTTCTATCCTTCTATCTGTGCCTTCATCGCCAGCTTCCTTTCTGGTCGTTCTATAGCCGCTGTTGTAGACGGCCATCGTTCTTCTCCTAGATCTATCAACAGTGGTGTTCCTCAAGGCTCTGTCCTATCACCAACTCTCTTCCTTTTATTCATCAATGATCTTCTAAGCTGTACATCTAACCCTATCCACTCATACCCTGATGACTCCACCCTTCACCTTTCCATTCGGTTCCCGCAACGCCCATCTCAACAGTTACTTCAACAAACAAGGGATGAGGCTATGGCACACCTAATGTCTGACTTGGCTCGTATCTCTGACTGGGGTAAAAATAATATGGTTGTTTTTAATGCATCTAAGACTCAGTTCCTACACCTATCAACCCGACAAAATCTTCCACAGGTATACCCACTAATGTTTAATAATATTCAGCTTAATCGTGCATCATCCTTGAACATGCTTGGGGTTTCATTTACTCGGGACTTATCTTGGAAAGATCATATTACATCTCTTGTAAAATCTGCTTCCAAGAGATTGGGTGTGCTAAGCCGACTCTGCTCTTTCTTTACCCCTGCACAATTGTTGACTCTATACAGGGGTTTTATCCGCCCCTGTGTGGAGTACAACTCTCATGTGTGGGGAGGCTCCCCACATACAGCTCTTCTCAATAGGGTGGAGTCAAAGGCTTTTCGTCTCATTAACTCTCCTCCTCTTACTGACTCCCTTCAACCTCTGTCTCTTCGCCGCACTGTTGCATCTTTATCTCTTTTCTATCGCTACTTTAATGGTCACTGCTCCTCTGAACTGTCTGCTTGCATTCCTCCACCTCTACGACGGGCGCGTAGCACCCGTCTGGCAGCAAACTCTCATCCCTTTTCTGTCCAACTCTCTAATGCAAGAGTTAACCGTTACTCCCAGTCTTTCATTTATGCAACAGGTCAGCTCTGGAACTGTCTCCCTCTGTCTGTATTTCCTGCTGCCTAAGATCTCCAGTCTTTCAAACGCAGTGTGTCCAGGCATCTCAAAATGATCGGATCTTGAATTTGGCTCTGTGTTGTATTTTGTTTTTCTCTTGGAGGGAACTGTTACTGCGGGCTCATGGCCTTTGGTTCCTTCTTCCTCGCATAAAAAAAAAAAACATAACTACTTTCATATATACCAAAAAAAGGCATAAACTCACACTGCTCTAATGTTGCAAAATCACAGTCGGAACTAATCTATTTCATGTGATTTCTACCACCACATATATCTCATACTATTCTGAGAGAATTCACATGAATTCTTCATCCAGTTGTACACGAGATCTTCTCAAGTGTTTCCCGAGATCTTCTAAAGTGTTTCCACGTGGAAAAGATGTAGAAATCTGGTGAATACGGTGTACATAAGATTTCACCAATTATCCATGACTGTATAATGTGGAATTCACGAGCTGGGTCCACTAGGGTAATTTGACAATAAGATTCTTTGGCAAAAATTCTGTAAATATTTTGAGTTGTCTGGTATTTTTTTGGATATGTAAAGATATATTCAGAATCACTGCAGTAAAACA
This sequence comes from Coenobita brevimanus, assembly GCF_032717465.1. NCBI lineage: Eukaryota > Metazoa > Arthropoda > Malacostraca > Decapoda > Coenobitidae > Coenobita > Coenobita brevimanus. Next base: position 23,541,962 of record NC_137016.1, on the reverse strand, counting down.
GAAGACAAGGAAGAATTATGCAAATAAACAATGTTATTAAAAGAAATCAAAGTCTTCCTAGTAGCGTGCTTGACGGTTTTTTAATTCCTAATTATGTACAAAGTAGGAATAAATAAAATAGTAAAATAAAGGAACAGACATTGTTATAAAGGCTCCCCTGTTAAGAGGACCTTGGCTTGTTAGAGGTTGAGCCTGCAGGGTAGGTGTATGGGGCGTCCAGATCGAGACAAGGTGAGAGGAGGCACGAGTTCAGTAGATGAGGAGGGCTGAGCAGGGTTATCGTTGTCGTCGAAGTATGAGGGTATTAAGCAGTCAATCGAGACACAGTCACTGCGCCCGGCCATGCTGAGTCGGTATGCCTTGGTGTTGCATTCTAAGACCGCATACGGCCCCTGGTAAGGGCTGGTGAGGGGTGATTTGTGGGCATTGTTCCTTACAAAGACATACTTACAGGAGTGGTGCAACTTGGGAAGGTGTTGAGGAGGCAAATCCTTGTATGTCTGAGTGTAAGGCATGTGTCTGCCAATGATGTGACGTAGTCTGGCGAGGTAGGCATCATCTAAGGGAGTGTGGGTGGCGGAAAAAAATTCGCCAGAGACAGCAAGGGTCTCTCCAAACACCATTTCAGCAGAGGAAACGTTAAGTCCCTCTTTTGATGTTCGCATGCCAAGTAGTACCCAGGGAGCTGAGCCCTCCACTCAGATCCAACACATTGTGCCATCAGCGCAGCCTTCAGGGTGCGATGGGTTCATTCAACCATACCATTGGCAGCCAGGTTGAGAGCAGTAATGTGATGGATGTTTGTTCCCATTAGCTCAGTCCATAGCTGGGATATGAAGGCAGGGCCCCGGTCAAAGGTATCATCTGGAACACCAAAGTGGCTGATCCAAATGTGCAGGAGAGCCTCTGCACAATCTTGGGCCTTGGCTTGCCTCATAGGGATAGTTTCAGGCCAGCATGTGGAGTGCTGAGTAGTGGTGAAGAGGTACTGGGTGCCATCTGATTACATGCAGGTGTCCAAAACGGCACTTAGGTTGGGGAAACTCTCCTGTCCTTGACTCCGTGTGCCATCCTGTCTTGCTGGTCTGGCAGGCAAAGCAGCATTGAACCCACTGGCTGTCGTCCTTATTCATGCCATGCCAGACATATCTTTGCTTCATTAGCTTTGCAGTCAAGCATCTTGATGGGTGCGACAAACTGTGGATGAGGTCAAAAAATTTTCAGTGAAAGGGCTTTGGGATGAGAGGACAAGGGCGGCCCATGCTGACATCACAGAGGATGGTACAGCCGCTGTCGCCAAAAGAGATGTCCTTCCTATGTAGATTGGTGATGGCAGTACGGTAGGCAGTAGTCTCGGGGTCTTCCTCTTGAGCTGTAATTATGTCATCATAGTTGATTCCAAGGTGGACGGCATTGATCTCCACCCTCGAGAGGGCATTGGCTACCGGGTTCATTTCCCCTGGCATATACTCAATGGTGCATCCGAACTCAGTGATGCTGGAGAGATGTCGTTGTTGGTTGGCAGAGCATGCATCACTAGGCTTGGAAAAAGCGTGTACTAGCGGGCAATGATCTGTATTAATGGTGAATGGTGTGCCCTCCAGAAGGTATTTCAAGAGGCGAACTGCTAGGTAGACAGCAAGCAGTTCACAGTCAAAGGTGCTGTACAGTAATCCCTATACCATCCGGACGCCCACTATCTGGATTCCCCACTTACCGGACATTGTGGGCCTGGACCTTCGGAACCCAAAAATGGCCAAAAAAAAGAAAAAAATACCCCTCAAGTCCAAATTTTTTCCCACCTATAATTTTAAATTGGTGCATGGCACTGAAGAGTTGTGTTTATCCCTTCACCCCTTCCTTCCTCACCTCTCACCAGTTACTGCCTAACCACCATTGTGAGTAGAAGTTCGTTGCAATGGATGCCGCATGTGCTCGTTTTTGTGAGTAAATAAACTGCAATACCTCACCACCAGACCACATGGGAATTTACAGTGTTAAGAAATTAGAATTTGGAGTGCAAAGGATTAAGTGTGGAGTGCAAAGTGGAAGTTGAAACTGGCATGGGGAAATTTTGAACAGAATGTGCAGTGTTAAACAATTATAATTCACAATGGAAAGAATTCAGTGTAGCACAACACTGGATTACTGTACGTACTTCAAGAGCATTTTCACCACTGCCAGAGCCTCAGAGGAGGAGGCCACAGATGTGCTGTAAGTACCCTGTGCACTGCTAAATATTTTCCATACTCACTTCTAATTCCTTATTCTCTGGTTCCTTTCCATTATTGGCATTAATAGGGTCTTAAATAGGTGCTATGCATGTCTGGTAGAGAGTTATTTAGGTGGCTTCCAAAGTTAGGCTGGGTTAGCGTCCATAAGTACCAGTCCAGGAGGCAGGGGCCCACTATCCGGACGGACCCACTTTCCGTACATGCCTTTGGTTGTATTACATCAGATAGTGGAGAGATTACTGTATTTGGTTTCCGCTTGCCATAGTCTTCTGCTGAAGAATCCCAGTGGATGGGGTGTACCATTAACTGTTTTCTCAAGAAGAGCCTCTACAGCGACTGGCTCATCCGTGGTGAGGGTGAGTGGAACGCTAGGGCATGGGAATGAAAGTGTTGTAGCTGATGCGAGAGCGGTCTTCGTATCCTCAAAGGCTTTCTTCTGCTTCGGTCTCCATTGCAGTTTCTTCTGTTTCCCAGCAAGAGCATTGTAGAGAGGTTCCATGGTATGAGCAATCCTTGGGAGGAAACGGTGGTAATAGTTTACCATGCCGATGAATTCTTGGAGGCCCTTGATGGTGGTGGGGGACGGGAAGTTTGCCACTGCTTCCATCTTGCTTGAGCAGGGGTAGACAGCAGCTGGTGATATTTTATGTCCAAGGAACTCCACAAACGTGGCACCAAACAGGCATTTGTCGAGACGCGCAACTAGACCATTATCCCTAAGTGTTCATAGCACTATCTGAAGGTGCTGAAGATGCTCTCTGGTGTTCTTGGAGAAAACTTGGATCTCATCCACATAGCAGGCACAGTAGGGGAGGTTACCTAGGATACCATCCATTAGGCATTGAAAAGTGGCACCTGAATTCCAGAGACCAACGGTGGAATAGTTGAAGGTATAGGTCCCGAATTGGTGTGATGATCATTGTCTTGGGTACATCTTCGGGGTGTACGGGGACTCGGAAATACCCTTTCAGGAGGTCAAGCTTTGAAAAAATCTTGGTCCCATATAGGTTGGAGGTGAGGTCTGCTATGTTAGGTAGAGGGTAGCAGTCAGGTTCAGTGACGAGGTTAAGGCGTCTGTAGTCACCGCAAGGTCGCCAGGTTCCATCAAGTTTTTTAACAAGATGGAGAGGTGATGTCCATGAGCTCGATGCTTTCTGGCAGAGACCCATACGTTCCATGTCAGCGAATGCTAGTTTAGCTGCCTCAAGTTTCTCAGGAGATATGCATCTGAATTTGGGTTGCACAGGAGGACCTATTGTCTTGATGTAATGAAAAATGCCATGTTTGGCAGGCTCATCAGGCTGCTGACGTAGCTCTGGTCAGAAAATATTAGGGAACTCTTGGTAGAGGATGTTTCAGGGGCCATCAGTTCTCACGGAGCAAACTCCGGTGTAGTGTTGGTGAGAACCAAGAGGTGCCGTCCAGAAGGTGACTACATCCAGCAGTCTACAGTTGGCGACATGAACAAGTAAGCCGTGATGACCCAGGAGGAGAGGCATCTTGACGTCAGCGATGATGAACTCCCAGGAAAAGCTGTCTCCGGCTGCTTTGATGATGAAGGTTCGAGTACCGTAGGTTGGAATGTTGGTTCCATTGGCAGCAACGAGTTTGATGTTGGTTGGTGGCTTCCTGTGGTGGTTCCTATCCTTCACTGTAGCAGGAAATAAGGAACAGAAGGCACCTGTGTCAATCAGGAACTTGTAGCCAGATAAGGTATCTCTTATGTAGAATCCTGATCACGGTGTACTGAATGCGTGAGTGTTCGGAAGTTTGGGGTATTGAGAGGCCACTGATGCAGTTAGCAGCAGCCCAGTTACACGTTTCTTGGCCACTGGCATCCAGGTATGGAACTGCGTGCAGTTGCTCCAAACTTGTTGTGATAGTAGCACAGTCCGAAAGGCAGGAATTGACCGCGAGTTCCAGGTTTGCGGTTACAGATCTGGTTGATGGGTAGCCTGACGTGTGTGAAGGTTTTAGTGGTGTTGGTGTTTGGGAATCTCCTCGGATGGGGCAAAGCAGATGGTGTCAGAGATACAGGAAGCCTTGGCAGCATTGATGAGCTCATCTACCTTCTTTATGAGGGCATCCATGGGGCTTTCGTCAGCATCATGTAGGGCAGCCCTCACAGAAGGGGGAAGACATCACAGCCATAGCTCACGAAGTGGGTCTACAAGGAGTGGTTGCTTGGTTGTAGGGTCTATTTCAGGCAGTCTAGCAAGAGCTTGCATCTCATTCCATGCCTCATGTGCTGTAATGTCCCCCAGGGGTAGTTGTGGCATACTGAGAAGAAGTTGGGCCCAGTTGCTGACAGTGTAAATTCTTGCAGGAGGTAATTCTTGAGATCCTCATATTTGACATCATTGTCCTTTTCATCCAGCCATGCCGAGATGTGGGGAAACAGGTCTCCTGGAATGGCATCCAGCATGTAGTCTGCCTTGGTGTGGTGGTCGGTGTCTTTCCACTGATGGAACTGAACCTTCGCCCGCAGGAACCAGAAGATAGGCTCCTGGAAAAGAAGGGCGACAGCTTTACCGCAACGGTGCCCGTGGGAACCAGGAGATGGGCTCCTTGGAATAGAAGAGCAACAGCCTTACCGCAATGGCATTCACTATTGGGGTCTGTTCCTGTCTACATTGTCAGCAGGCACAATGGTGTAGGCAGGTCACTCCTGGGTCACCAGTTATAATGAACAACAAAAAGTCCTCTAAGTTGTCTAGCATTTATTGGACATGTAAACATATAGTCAGAATTACTGCAGTAAAACAGAAGACATGGAAGAATTATGCAAATAAACAATGTTATTAAAATGAAATCAAATTCTACATAGTAGCATGCATGACATTTTATTTCCTAATTATGAACAAAGTAAGAATAAATAAGAATAAAATGGTAACATAAAGGAACAGACATTGTTACCATTCAAGGTCACTTGGTAATGCCGAATTTTCTGCCCCCAAACCAGTTGGTTAGCACGGGTGTAGTACTCTCAAAGTGCTTCTTCTTGTTGTTAGATGGTTTTTGTTCAGCTTAGGAGATCCTGCTGATATTAAAGTACTTAATGAGGGATATATCTAATCCACACAGTTTGAGGGAAATAATTCCAAGAGTGAGATACTTGTCTGGAGACAACGAGAATAGCAAATACAACATCGTAGAGAATGGGCAGCTCCAGTAGTAGCTGACACCCAGGGGTTATGTGAAATGTGAACAGAGTGGCCTCCAGATTGAAGCTGTCCTTCTCCTGCAGTCTTCCATCGTCCTTTCAGGGTACAGGGAGTGAAATGAGAAGCGTTTGTACAGGCAGGCAGCAGAGCCTGCCACTTATATCGGTCCCAGGGAGTGAAATGAGGAGCGTTTGTACGGGCAGGCGCAGGGCCGGCCACTTATATCGGTGCCAGGGAGTGAAATGAGGAGCGTTTGTATTGGCAGGCTGCAGAGCAGGCCACTTATATCGGTGCCAGGGAGTGAAATGAGGAGCGTTTGTATTGGCAGGCTGCAGAGCAGGCCACTTACACGGGTGTCGGGGAGTGAAAGCGTGCCTTCCCAGCACCAGTGAATTGCTGAGTGAGTCAGACAACGGTCCAGGATATTTGGTCGTGTCTGGGAAGGAGCCTCTGATGGGGATAATAATCATGTCCTGCCAAGGATAATCCAAGGCAGTGAGTTGTTTTCCTCTTTATATTGATATTGTATTGCCACCCGGGACGAAGGCCTGTCACCTTCCCCTTTGACATCTTCAGCCTGAATACATAATTTCAGTCTTGCTGTCTCCGAGCGATTTTATTCATATTAGGTTGCGCTTCCAGGCTGAATTAAACTGACTGGTGACAGCCTGAGTAAAGTGAATAATACGTCATCGTAGTAACGAGACTAATATTTTGAACTGCGGTAGCCTGATATGGATTCCAGTATGGCTTGCACGGACCTCTATTAGAGTATGATATTTTTACTTTTTTTTTGCTTGGCTATAGTATATACTGTATGGTGTATATGTAGATTTAGTGTGGGAGGACGTAATATTGTTTAAGAGAATGCGCTGGCTCAAATTCAGTATTAGTGGAGCAGAAATAGATCAACAATGGAAAATGCTCGGGAGCTGTGGTCCTGTTGTCTGGAATGCTACACTGCTTGACTGTGTATGTGTGTGTGTGTGTGTGTGTGTGTGTGTGTGAGAGAGAGAGAGAGAGAGAGAGAGAGAGAGAGAGAGAGACTCTTGTTCATAATTTTAATTTCTCTCGCTTTTCGTTTATTTATTTATTTTTTTTTTACCATCACATCTTACTTTTATCTCAGCTACTCTTAAACTGAATTCAGTTTCACGAGGTTACTTTAATTGGTCTTGGAATGAGCCGCAGTAATGCATCACGAGCCGCACTGATACCATGAAAGATTTTGTGGCGGATCTTGGGTAGCGGCTGGAACGGCTTAATGGGATAGTAGTAATGCCAGCAGCTTAGAATTTGTAGGAAGGACATAGCCTAGGGGAGTGAGGGAGGAAGTTCTAAGTTTCTAATAATTTTAACGCCTAGATGACGATAGACCACTCCTAAGCTGAATTAATGATCCCGTGGTTAGAAGAATAAGCTAGTGTTGATTTATGTTGTTATTTATAGGGTTAACATTCAGTACAACGACGCCATTCCTTTACTACTTTATTCCTTTATTTCTTTATTATTTTATTCCTTAAAATTTCTTTATTACATTTTACTATATTTCTTTATTACTTTAGTCCTTTATTTCTTTATTACTTTGTTACCATATTTATGACTTTATTCCTTTATATCTTTATTACTTCATTACATCGTTGCTTTATTCCGTTTTCCACCTGACGATTTTATTTAGCCTCGGACAACCCTCATCGTTGTCAGAGGGAAATAGATGGTAAATAAAATCCTTCCTTTTTCGAAAACTCCCTCCGAATTATATAATTTTGCCTGGAAAGCATAAGTATTAGGTACAAAATGTATACCAGTACTGAAGAAGTTGTGGGTCTTGTCTGTTTATCATTAACTTGTCTGGAGAAAGCCAGAATAAAATAAAAACAGGCGACACCGTACCAGAAACAGTTAAAGGTTTTGTCAGTCTTAAAAAAAAAAAAAAAAAAAAAATCTGGAGATTGCAAGAACAGGATCTAGACCTTATAGACGTTATGGTAGTGAATGGGTTACGGTTCTTTTCGCAGTAAAATCCATCTTGAAGGTGCAGAGGATAAGAATGAAGGACGAGGGAGCAGAAGAGTACTGGAGGAGGTTGGAGCCGCGAGGGATACCACTGGATCTGAAAACGAGAAGAGAACTTTCAAGGAGGCAGAAAATTATGCAGGTGGTCTGAGAAAAGGTTAGACGATCCTGCCAAGAGGAGAGTCTTGGGAGATAACTGGAAACATTTGTGTGAGAAAGAAAAATTTGCTGTCGAAGTCTGGATCAGGAGAAAATAGAATGAAAGTGGGTACGAAAAACTTGAGGAAATTAAACGATAGCTAAGAAATAAAATCAATACTTGAAGGCAACAGTAAAAATATTAAGTGAGACGACAAATGCAAGACCAGATGAATATATATATATATCTGGAAGAGCTGGAAAGGATGGGGACGCTGGAAGAGAGTTTTAGATTCAAAAGCTGAAGGGGAGAAACGTACTTAGAAAACAGGAAGAGCCCGGTAAAAAGAGAGAGAGAGAGAGAGAGAGAGAGAGAGAGAGAGAGAGAGAGGAAGTAAAGGTGCACTATAAGAGACCTGAATGACGCCGGTTGAGTCGTAATGATGGATGATAAAATATAAAGATACAAAGGAAAGGCTACTAAAGGCGTTTGTTACGATAGTTTGGAAGGTGTGGCAAGAGGAGTGTACTACATTGTAGTCTGCCCACCACAGTTTGGCTTCTTCCTTTGCAGAAAACTTCAAGTAACTGTTAGGGAAAATAAAACTACGGCTGTACATCCCTTCCATGGCACCTCCGTTGGAAGCACAGTACAATATAGTACTTCTTGTTACAGCCTCATGATGGAAAGGTGACAGTATTAGGCCAAAGAAACGTGGACAGAGTATAGAAGTAAGCAATAGATAGACTGGAAGACAGTACTGAGGGCACAGAGAGTGATAAAGTTATTTGGAGAGACATATAAACCAGAGATGAGGGCGTTGCTATTAATGATAAGTAAAAAAAATAAAGTCATCCCGGGAGAGTGATGACAGCACTGTTGTGAATGTTCCGGAAGATGGCGACATAGAGCATAGCCTGTTTGAAAGTATATAAATATAAAAGGGGGGGGGGGAATTCTGAAAGCATATACAGTACAAGATAAAAGTAAAAGGGAGACGAATAAAATAGATACCATAATGGGAAGATATAAAGGAAATAAATTGGGCTGCTTTACGAGGAAGTTAGTGTTAGATGAATTTTAACTGGAATATTACTCTGGCAGAGAGGGACTTGTCTGAGCTTGTTGAGAAAGGGAAGTTTGGAAGAGTGTGGTGGAAGAGGAACCTGGAGACGGATGGCTTGATGACGTCATTGGAAGATATTGTTACGAGAGGGAACCAGGGAGTTAAGTACAGTAGTGTGTAAGATGGGTTTGCAAAAACGTAACCTGGAAGAATATGCAGGAGGAGGGTACTGCAATGTGATCTCGAAGATGGGTTTGCAGAAATGTTACCTGAGAGAATGTGTAGAAAAAATATACTGGAATGTAATCTCAAAGAAAATCAGGAACAGAATGCTGGAGGGTACTGAGGGAACAACGCTGAAAGGGATGGATGTAAGGGAAGGGCCAACAAAGACATTTACACATATGAAAGTTATACATAGAAGGGACCTGATATGTCCTTACCTGATGGAACTGAGCCAGTCCCACAACTTATATACTAAGTTGTGGTTGCAGGAAATTATATGGACCTTAGTAATGAGGCAAGAATGAGTCTCCTTGGTTGTTAGTAAATTCAATCATTTAATAAAACAAAATCTAACAACCAACTCAGCCGAAAGGGATCAGGTTTTGTCCGGGACGATGTGGGAAAATATGCAAGAAGACTGTTTTGTTAAGGATAAGAGGATATTGTACGAAGTGAACCTAAAAGACGGTTCTGTGGGAGACGGTGGACTGGAAGAGGGAAAGCCTTGAAAACTATTGTGAAACTTGGTGTAAAAGACAACCAAGAAAAGACATGTGAATTACGGACCAGGAACTGTACTGTGGGGCGGGGTCATGCACGAGGTACTTGTAAGAGAGGCACCTGGAGGAAAAATGCTGAAGAAAAATCACCAGAAATTAGTGTTGTGATAGCGACACCTAGAAGGGTGCTGGGAAACGCTGCAAGAGGATGTTAAGAAATGTGGCCATAAAGCAAGCACTATATAAAAAATAAATTTATAAAAGGGTGCAGGAAACTGATGCCGTGTTTAAAAGTAAAAAGCATTTTAAGTAAAAGATTTGGAAGAAACGGTAATGTAAGTGACTGTTGTTTGAAGGGAAAGTGTTGCAAGAGAGAACCTGGAAGAGGGTACTGTGAGGTGGAGGGACCTGGAACAGTACCAAGGAAGAGGATCCTTTAAGAAAATGCTATGAAAGAGACTCCTGGAAGAGACTTGTGAGAGGAACACGTGGAGATGTGACAGAAAATAATGGACAGTACAGTAAAAAACATTATCTTCATAAAACTTGTATTTTGTGATGTATGTAAAAATGAAACGGAGAGGAACCTGGGAGGGAGGAAAATTCCACATCCACCAATGGCAGTAGTATTGTTTACTGGGAAAAGTAAATAGTTCCGACCGACGTAAACTCCCTGCAGATATGAATAGAGATGTTGCTGTACATGGGAATGTGTGTATAGCGAAATAAGGTGAGCGAGGGAGAGGATGAGGAAGGGGAAGGGAGAAATGCAGCAGGGCTAGATGTTGAGGTGAGAGAGAGAGAGAGAGAGAGAGAGAGAGAGAGAGAGAGAGAGAGAGAGAGAGAAGTGAGGTAGTGAGGGAGAGGGAAAGCTCTATCAGGTGTTTTTATGAGAGACAAACGTAAAAAAGTGTTCTTAGATCAAAAGACATTTATACTGGAATACTGGAGAGGATATTTTGAGAAAACGCCCAAGAAGGGAGTGCTGGAATGTGTCGTGAGAAGAAAGCTGGAAGAATTCTATGAACCTGAAAAGGACATAAAGGCGACTGGTGCAAGATAAGTTCCTGGAAGATTGCTAAAAGACTGAGTAATTGAAGGGGTTTTAGAGGAGAGGGTTGGAAGTGAAGAGCCTGGATGTGAGTGCCAGAAAAAAGGGGGACTTTGAGGGGTGTACAATTAGAAATTGTTTTGGGAAGGGAAAGAGGATATTGCACGAGTGAGTCAGAGGAGAGAATGGTGGAAGATGGAGGTGGGAGAAGCTGGAAGAGGAGAAAGTGTTGTAAGAGAGTCTGGGAAAGGAGTCTGGAGAAAGTTGCCTTAAAGAGGGTCATGGAAAGAAGATGCCGATAAGAAGTTGCTGGAATGATCCCCAAATAAGATGCCGGTAAAAAGTTGCCTGTAAGTTGTATGGAAGAAGATGCCGGAAAGAAGGTGCCGGTAAGAAGATGCCAGTAAGAAGATGCAAGTAAGAAGATGTCTGGAAGAAGATGCAGGTAAGATGCCGGCAAGAAGCTGCGTGTCAGAGTGTGATGTAATGCGAGTGGTGTTCCGTGCCTGGGTGACAGACAGCCTGGGACGACACCCTCTGTAATTGCCACCCAGAGCCAATTTGTACCCTTCTCTTTCCCCTGCACCATCACACTTTTTCCTTACATCTCGTACTCTCGTACTTGTCCTTTCTCCTCATCAGTAGCTTCTTTTCATTTCCTCCCATCCTTTTCATTGTCCTGACATATTCCCTTCCCATTTGGTTTACTCTGTAATTTTCATTTTTACATATGCTAAACTCTCTCTCTCTCTCTTTGTTTTACCATCTTTTAATGTTAACCTAGTAACCTTCCGACGGTTTTATCCAGCGTCGGAGTGAGTTGTCGTCCTCGAAGGGGTACGCAATACTCTACATTCCCATTCTCTTTTTTACAACACCCACCGCCAAGCTCCGGGAGACTGCAAGACCTACAAAGTTTTCAGCTCTTCCTCCTCCACTTCCTGTTTTCTCTCCTTCCCTTCATGGAGAAGGTTTGGGGAGGCCTTTGTTCAGGACACTAAATGGCTGATGATGATATATATATCGTCATCAGCAGCAGCATGACCTGCCCAACTCTATTTCTGTCCTTTTAGTACTTCTTTAATGTTTTTTACTAATTCAGTCTGCTCTCTCACCAAAGATGATGTGTTCTGTCCTTCAAGGATATTCTCAAAGAGCAATAGAAATGACAATGTTAGGAATATCGTCATATATATATATATATATATACATTATGCTCCCATAGTGCGCGAGAGATTGGGTGGTGCACGAGCTTGCGCTTTGGGAATTCGCATACTAGGAATACATAATTTTATGGGAATAATTACATATGGGCGGTACCCCCTCATACCTGGACATTTTTTGGCCCTTAGAGACATAATAAAAGTCATATGTTTCAGACATTGTACTAAAGCTATAGCTACAATAACAAAAATATGGGTAGTCACCTTAACGACAGTAGACAACAGGCCTGATGACCTTAAATAACAGGGGTCCCGAGGCGCGGCAACACTTACAGCGCCGCACTCCCCACCGCACCTCCCACCGCACCAACACTTCCCTCCGCAGACTCCTCTTGATCACTTTCCCCAGGAGCATCCAAGTTTCTCACTTCGGCCATAAACCCTTCAAAGTCCAATGCTGACACTTCTGACATTGCATCCTCTTCATCCTCAACAGGATCAGGAGCAGACGATGTCGATGGTTCCGCTATTTCACCAACTTGAGCCCGCTGTGTGTAGCTTGTTATGAGCGTCTGTCTTCTCCTGTTTATTTCTTCCCTGTGCCTGTCTGTGTAGAAATGGAAGAGTTTATCGATACCAACAAGAAGTTCCTCCGTTCTTAGGTTGCTCACTTCCTGTGCCTTCACCTCTTCCTTAAGCTTATCCACGGCAGCAAGGATCTTGCTGATGTTTGCCATACACAGCTCAGTCTTGCCTTCCATCACACTAGGCTGCTCAACATGACTCTGTCTGGCGTCGGGCTCTGCGTCAGCCTTGTCTATCCGTTGCAACACTTCCTCGGAAGGCTGTTCCTCAGTAGCAGTGTGCACTTCTTGTATGTCCGCCAATGTAACATCCTCGAAACCTGGTACAGCTTGTGCTGCTGTCAATGTTGTTGCCTCAGCATCGGCCAGTGGTTGAATGGCCATCTCCTGGGTGATGCACAGGTGAGGCACGAGCATTCGCCATGCATGGTTCATCGTTGCAGGTGTAATCTGGTGCCAGGCTTGAAGGAGAAATTCAACTGCGTCCTTCACAGTAAAGTTACGCCAAAATGCCTCAACAGTCATGCCATCTGTGGTAGGTCAGGATAGAGGTGCTGGTGGAGATGGAACGGGAGCAGATGCCTCATCAAGGTCTGTGTCGTGATCTTCTTGTAGGACATGAAGCTCCTCTTGTGTGTCGGTCTTCCTCCTTAGGTAGTCGTACACTTCCTTATAGTAGAAATGCTTCACTGTGGCGATTAGTTCTTGATCGAGTGGCTGCATTAGTGACGTTGTGCGGGGCGGCAGAATCACAACACGACAATCCTTGTGAGGATCTTCCAGGTATGGAGGATGACTTGGTGCATTATCAAGCACAAGGAGCATCTTAAATGGAATGCCCAGTTCCCGACACTTGGCTCTCGCATCAGGGACACACTGCCTCGTTAACCAGTCTGCCATAATGTTCCCGGTCATCCAACCATTTACGGAGTTATACCAATACACGCCACTTGCATCCATGTTCGTGAGGTTTTTGTAGCACCTTGGATGTGAAGCTGTGTGTACAGCTGGCCTCATCTTGTGGCTCCCAGACAGGTTTACAGCGAACATTACCGTCATCTTACACTTCTGGAGCTTGTGACCAGGGGCTTGTTTCTGTCTTTTAGCAATGTAAGTTGATTTTGGCATGGCCTTGTAATATAAGGACGTTTCATCGATGTTGTAGATCTGGTTCTTCGCGTACTGTCCCTCTTCAATAATCGTTTTAAATATTGCAGGATAGTCTCTCGCGGTCAGCTCATCGGCAGAGGCACGTTCACCAGACAATTTCACGTAACAGAGTTCCTTACGCTTGAGAAAACAGTCCAGCCATCCAACCGATGCCCTGAACGGTTTTTCCACTTTTAACCTTAGAGATGCAGCCTTGTAAAAGAGCTGGGCTTGGTTCCGAATAAATCTTCCATTGAGTGGAACACCTTCCTTTTCTTTCCGCATTATGAAGGCGGCAAGATAGCGCTCCATTAATATCATAGCACGATTTCCTACCCGCGAATGGCCGTCTAGGTCAGAGGCACCGTACGTCTTCACTACAGCCTTTATGGCTTCACGGTTCTTCCACACAGTTCTCACTGTAGATTCAGCCAGTCCCAGGGTTCTCCCGATAGCCGTGTTTCCTTGACCCTCCTCCTTCATCTTAATTATCTTTAACTTGGTGGCATGCGTCAGAAGTTTCTTTACTCTTGGGGTTGGAGCCATGGTGCAGCAAAATACAGGCAGCACAAAAAACACCACACGTTGTACACGACAGGTTAGCTGTAGAGAGCGGATCCGCACAGTGCACGAGCCGGGACTGTTGTGGCACGCCCTCTCCCTTGTATCCCAAGCAGCGCAGTAGAATGCCCAGGAATTTCTGCACATCAACATGACGATACGTGAGGGGTAGACGCGCACTAGTAGAAAATGGCATTTTTGAGCCACTCCTTGCCTCTGCCTCGGTAAACTCGTCCATTAAAGGGTTTTTGGTTATGATTTTTAGTCACTCATGCACAAGGCGAATCGCGCACTGTGGTGACACGCACTGTACGAGCCCACTGTATATACATATATATATATATATATATATGTGTGTGTGTATGTATCTATGTATCTTAATTTCCAATCAATAAATATTATAAAGTGCTAATAGCCAGGAGTAGACTGTAGCACCAGTCGAGCAGGGCAGTACTCCTGAGGTGGATGGAAAGCTGATGACAGGGAGTGCTGGAGCTTCCGTTTCATCAGCCCTCAGGACTAGTTCCTGACCATCCCCCTTTGCTGAACTTTTTCAGTGACTCAGTTACACAGAGAGTAGGCCAGCATGCTCTCCAGTACAAATTTCTCTAACTATCTACACCAAACTACATGCACAGTACACACTACACTTCCTATTCAAAATTTAACTCAAAATGGCGTCTCTTTACCAAGCCTCGGAGTCCCCGGGGGGGGGACCATAAATGCCTCCACCATCCGCCCCTCTCCCGGTGATGACTCGAGGTGCTTGGAACCACTGTCTGACTCTCTTCTTCTTCATTTCTGCAACATTCACGGCCTTTCCTCTAACTTTCGCTCTGTTGAGCACCACCTCTCCTCTTCTAAACCTCACCTTCTTTTTCTAACTGAGACTCAGCTGTCTGAGGCAACTGACAGCAAACCCTTTTCTGTATCCTCCTACTTTCTCTATACTCATTTCAAAGCCAAAGGTGGCTGTTGTGTATATATACGCAACGACTTATCTTGCTCTCGTGTTCCTGAACTCGATTCTTCTGAATTCTCTAAACTCTGGCTTCGGCTTTCCTGTCATTCTCTGACTAAATATATCTGTGCTGTTTACTTATCCCCTAATTCTACTATCAAAAATTCTTCGACTATCTTACTTCTACGATGGAACACATTCTATCCATTTCTCCTTTCTCTGAACTCTCCATTGTAGGAGATTTCAATGTTCACCATCACCTTTGGCTCTCCTCTCTTTTCATGGATCCACCTGGTGAACAAGCCTACATCTTTTCTATCCTTAATGACCTAGAGCAGCTTGTACAGCACCCTACCCGTATCCCTGATTGCCTTGGAGAGAGCTCCAACATACTTGACCTCTTCCTCACAACTAATCCTTCTGCTTACTCTGTTAATC
Source organism: Coenobita brevimanus (assembly GCF_032717465.1). Taxonomy (NCBI): domain Eukaryota; kingdom Metazoa; phylum Arthropoda; class Malacostraca; order Decapoda; family Coenobitidae; genus Coenobita; species Coenobita brevimanus. Next base: position 23,526,711 of record NC_137016.1, on the reverse strand, counting down.
TTTTCTCTCCGTTGGGCTCCTCCAATCGCAACCTTATTACCTTAACCTGTCCTATCACTCCGGTACGGCCTGTGGACCCTCCAGGGAAACGTCGTCTATGGCATTTTGGAGCCGCGGACTGGGAGGCCCTCAGGCAGTACTTCTTTGATTTTCCCTGGAATGATTATTGCTTCCATGGCCGGGAGCCATCTGAGTGTGCCTTGCGCATTACGGAGGTTATTCTCTCGGGCATGGAAGCATACATTCCTTTCTCATATCCTTTGACTAACGCAAGAAAGCCTTGGTTTAATCACGCTTGTTCTAATGCTGTCTGCAACAAGGAGAGGGCCTACAAAAGGTACCGGAGCCAACCCACCCCTGAATCACATCATCTTTACATTTCTGCCCAGAATCGTGCTAAGTCTGTTCTTTGCTCTACTAAAAATAATTTCATCCATACTAAATGCTCTCAACTCTCCAACTCGAATTCTTCCCGCTCCTTCTGGCACCTTGCCAAAAATCTTTCTAACAACTTTACCTCATCATCCTTCCCTCCTCTTTTCTACTCTGATGGTTCTGTAGCTATTTCTTCTACTGATAAAGCAGATCTCTTCGCACAGACTTTCTCCTCCTATTCCACCTTAGACGATTCCGGTGCTGTTCCTCCATCTCTTCCCCCCTCTGACTTCCTCATGGCTGACATTAAAATTTCTTCAGTTGATGTATTTTCTCCCATCACTGGCCTCAGTACTAACAAGGCATATGGGCCTGATGGGGTCCCTCCTGTTGTTCTCAAGAACTGTGCTTCTGTGCTTACACCCTGCCTAGGCAAACTCTTTCGCCTTTGTCTGTCAACTTGTACCTTTTCTTCTTGCTGGAAAGTTGCTCTCATTCAGCCAGTCCCAAAGAAGGGTGACCACTCCCAACCCTCCAACTATCGTCCAATTGCTTTAACGTCCAGTATTTCAAAAGTTTTCGAGTCAATTCTTAATAGAAAAATTTTAAGGCATCTTTCCTATCACAACCTTCTTTCCGATCGTCAGTACGGATTCCGTCAGGGACGCTCCACTGGCGATCTTCTCACCTACCTTTCAGACTCCTGGTCATCCTCCTTTTGGGACTTTGGCGAAAGCTTTGCCATTGCACTTGACATCTCAGGCTTTCGATCGAGTCTGGCATAAATCTTTAATTTTCAAACTGCCCTCCTACGGTTTCTATCCTTCTATCTGTGCCTTCATCGCCAGCTTCCTTTCTGGTCGTTCTATAGCCGCTGTTGTAGACGGCCATCGTTCTTCTCCTAGATCTATCAACAGTGGTGTTCCTCAAGGCTCTGTCCTATCACCAACTCTCTTCCTTTTATTCATCAATGATCTTCTAAGCTGTACATCTAACCCTATCCACTCATACCCTGATGACTCCACCCTTCACCTTTCCATTCGGTTCCCGCAACGCCCATCTCAACAGTTACTTCAACAAACAAGGGATGAGGCTATGGCACACCTAATGTCTGACTTGGCTCGTATCTCTGACTGGGGTAAAAATAATATGGTTGTTTTTAATGCATCTAAGACTCAGTTCCTACACCTATCAACCCGACAAAATCTTCCACAGGTATACCCACTAATGTTTAATAATATTCAGCTTAATCGTGCATCATCCTTGAACATGCTTGGGGTTTCATTTACTCGGGACTTATCTTGGAAAGATCATATTACATCTCTTGTAAAATCTGCTTCCAAGAGATTGGGTGTGCTAAGCCGACTCTGCTCTTTCTTTACCCCTGCACAATTGTTGACCCTATACAGGGGTTTTATCCGCCCCTGTGTGGAGTACAACTCTCATGTGTGGGGAGGCTCCCCACATACAGCTCTTCTCAATAGGGTGGAGTCAAAGGCTTTTCGTCTCATTAACTCTCCTCCTCTTACTGACTCCCTTCAACCTCTGTCTCTTCGCCGCACTGTTGCATCTTTATCTCTTTTCTATCGCTACTTTAATGGTCACTGCTCCTCTGAACTGTCTGCTTGCATTCCTCCGCCTCTACGACGGGCGCGTAGCACCCGTCTGGCAGCAAACTCTCATCCCTTTTCTGTCCAACTCTCTAATGCAAGAGTTAACCGTTACTCCCAGTCTTTCATTTATGCAACAGGTCAGCTCTGGAACTGTCTCCCTCTGTCTGTATTTCCTGCTGCCTAAGATCTCCAGTCTTTCAAACGCAGTGTGTCCAGGCATCTCAAAATGATCGGATCTTGAATTTGGCTCTGTGTTGTATTTTGTTTTTCTCTTGGAGGGAACTGTTACTGCGGGCTCATGGCCTTTGGTTCCTTCTTCCTCGCAGAAAAAAAAAAAAATAACTACTTTCATATATACCAAAAAAAGGCATAAACTCACACTGCTCTAATGTTGCAAAATCACAGTCGGAACTAATCTATTTCATGTGATTTCTACCACCACATATATCTCATACTATTCTGAGAGAATTCACATGAATTCTTCATCCAGTTGTACACGAGATCTTCTCAAGTGTTTCCCGAGATCTTCTAAAGTGTTTCCACGTGGAAAAGATGTAGAAATCTGGTGAATACGGTGTACATAAGATTTCACCAATTATCCATGACTGTATAATGTGGAATTCACGAGCTGGGTCCACTAAGGTAATTTGACAATAAGATTCTTTGGCAAAAATTCTGTAAATATTTTGAGTTATCTGATATTTTTTTGGATATGTAAACATATATTCAGAATCACTGCAGTAAAACAGAAGACAAGGAAGAATTATGCAAATAAACAATGTTATTAAACGAAATCAAAGTCTACCTAGTAGCGTGCTTGACGGTTTTTTAATTCCTAATTAGGTACAAAGTAGGAATAAATAAAATAGTAAAATAAAGGAACAGACATTGTTACAAAGGCTCCCCTGTTAAGAGGACCTTGGCTTGTTAGAGGTTGAGCCTGCAGGGTAGGTGTATGGGGCGTCCAGATCGAGACAAGGTGAGAGGAGGCACGAGTTCAGTAGATGAGGAGGGCTGAGCAGGGTTATCGTTGTCGTCGAAGTATGAGGGTATTAAGCAGTCAATCGAGACACAGTCACTGCGCCCGGCCATGCTGAGTCGGTATGCCTTGGTGTTGCATTCTAAGACCGCATACGGCCCCTGGTAAGGGCTGGTGAGGGGTGATTTGTGGGCATTGTTCCTTACAAAGACATACTTACAGGAGTGGTGCAACTTGGGAAGGTGTTGAGGAGGCAAATCCTTGTATGTCTGAGTGTAAGGCATGTGTCTGCCAATGATGTGACGTAGTCTGGCGAGGTAGGCATCATCTAAGGGAGTGTGGGTGGCGGAAAAAAATTCGCCAGAGACAGCAAGGGTCTCTCCAAACACCATTTCAGCAGAGGAAACGTTAAGTCCCTCTTTTGATGTTCGCATGCCAAGTAGTACCCAGGGAGCTGAGCCCTCCACTCAGATCCAACACATTGTGCCATCAGCGCAGCCTTCAGGGTGCGATGGGTTCATTCAACCATACCATTGGCAGCCAGGTTGAGAGCAGTAATGTGATGGATGTTTGTTCCCATTAGCTCAGTCCATAGCTGGGATATGAAGGCAGGGCCCCGGTCAAAGGTATCATCTGGAACACCAAAGTGGCTGATCCAAATGTGCAGGAGAGCCTCTGCACAATCTTGGGCCTTGGCTTGCCTCATAGGGATAGTTTCAGGCCAGCATGTGGAGTGCTGAGTAGTGGTGAAGAGGTACTGGGTGCCATCTGATTACATGCAGGTGTCCAAAACGGCACTTAGGTTGGGGAAACTCTCCTGTCCTTGACTCCGTGTGCCATCCTGTCTTGCTGGTCTGGCAGGCAAAGCAGCATTGAACCCACTGGCTGTCGTCCTTATTCATGCCATGCCAGACATATCTTTGCTTCATTAGCTTTGCAGTCAAGCATCTTGATGGGTGCGACAAACTGTGGATGAGGTCAAAAAATTTTCAGTGAAAGGGCTTTGGGATGAGAGGACAAGGGCGGCCCATGCTGACATCACAGAGGATGGTACAGCCGCTGTCGCCAAAAGAGATGTCCTTCCTTTGTAGATTGGTGATGGCAGTACGGTAGGCAGTAGTCTCGGGGTCTTCCTCTTGAGCTGTAATTATGTCATCATAGTTGATTCCAAGGTGGACGGCATTGATCTCCACCCTCGAGAGGGCACTGGCTACCGGGTTCATTTCCCCTGGCATATACTCAATGGTGCATCCGAACTCAGTGATGCTGGAGAGATGTCGTTGTTGGTTGGCAGAGCATGCATCACTAGGCTTGGAAAAAGCGTGTACTAGCGGGCAATGATCTGTATTAATGGTGAATGGTGTGCCCTCCAGAAGGTATTTCAAGAGGCGAACTGCTAGGTAGACAGCAAGCAGTTCACAGTCAAAGGTGCTGTACAGTAATCCCTATACCATCCGGACGCCCACTATCTGGATTCCCCACTTACCGGACATTGTGGGCCTGGACCTTCGGAACCCAAAAATGGCCAAAAAAAAGAAAAAAATACCCCTCAAGTCCAAATTTTTTCCCACCTATAATTTGAAATTGGTGCATGGCACTGAAGAGCTGTGTTTATCCCTTCACCCCTTCCTTCCTCACCTCTCACCAGTTACTGCCTAACCACCATTGTGAGTAGAAGTTCGTTGCAATGGATGCCGCATGTGCTCGTTTTTGTGAGTAAATAAACTGCAATACCTCACCACCAGACCACATGGGAATTTACAGTGTTAAGAAATTAGAATTTGGAGTGCAAAGGATTAAGTGTGGAGTGCAAAGTGGAAGTTGAAACTGGCATGGGGAAATTTTGAACAGAATGTGCAGTGTTAAACAATTATAATTCACAATGGAAAGAATTCAGTGTAGCACAACACTGGATTACTGTACGTGCTTCAAGAGCATTTTCACCACTGCCAGAGCCTCAGAGGAGGAGGCCACAGATGTGCTGTAAGTACCCTGTGCACTGCTAAATATTTTCCATACTCACTTCTAATTCCTTATTCTCTGGTTCCTTTCCATTATTGGCATTAATAGGGTCTTAAATAGGTGCTATGCATGTCTGGTAGAGAGTTATTTAGGTGGCTTCCAAAGTTAGGCTGGGTTAGCGTCCATAAGTACCAGTCCAGGAGGCAGGGGCCCACTATCCGGACGGACCCACTTTCCGTACATGCCTTTGGTTGTATTACATCAGATAGTGGAGAGATTACTGTATTTGGTTTCCGCTTGCCATAGTCTTCTGCTGAAGAATCCCAGTGGATGGGGTGTACCATTAACTGTTTTCTCAAGAAGAGCCTCTACAGCGACTGGCTCATCCGTGGTGAGGGTGAGTGGAACGCTAGGGCATGGGAATGAAAGTGTTGTAGCTGATGCGAGAGCGGTCTTCGTATCCTCAAAGGCTTTCTTCTGCTTCGGTCTCCATTGCAGTTTCTTCTGTTTCCCAGCAAGAGCATTGTAGAGAGGTTCCATGGTATGAGCAATCCTTGGGAGGAAACGGTGGTAATAGTTTACCTTGCCGATGAATTCTTGGAGGCCCTTGATGGTGGTGGGGGACGGGAAGTTTGCCACTGCTTCCATCTTGCTTGAGCAGGGGTAGACAGCAGCTGGTGATATTTTATGTCCAAGGAACTCCACAAACGTAGCACCAAACAAGCACTTGTCGAGACGCGCAACTAGACCATTATTCCTAAGTGTTCATAGCACTATCTGAAGGTGCTGAAGATGCTCTCTGGTGTTCTTGGAGAAAACTAGGATCTCATCCACATAGCAGGCACAGTAGGGGAGGTTACCTAGGATACCATCCATTAGGCATTGAAAAGTGGCACCTGAATTCCAGAGACCAACGGTGGAATAGTTGAAGGTAAAGGTCCCGAATTGGTGTGATGATCATTGTCTTGCGTACATCTTCGGGGTGTACGGGGACTCGGAAATACCCTTTCAGGAGGTCAAGCTTTGAAAAAATCTTGGTCCCATATAGGTTGGAGGTGAGGTCTGCTATGTTAGGTAGAGGGTAGCAGTCAGGTTCAGTGACGAGGTTAAGGCGTCTGTAGTCACCGCAAGGTCGCCAGGTTCCATCAAGTTTTTTAACAAGATGGAGAGGTGATGTCCATGAGCTCGATGCTTTCTGGCAGAGACCCATACGTTCCATGTCAGCGAATGCTAGTTTAGCTGCCTCAAGTTTCTCAGGAGATATGCATCTGAATTTGGGTTGCACAGGAGGACCTATTGTCTTGATGTAATGAAAAATGCCATGTTTGGCAGGCTCATCAGGCTGCTGACGTAGCTCTGGTCAGAAAATATTAGGGAACTCTTGGTAGAGGATGTTTCAGGGGCCATCAGTTCTCACGGAGCAAACTCCGGTGTAGTGTTGGTGAGAACCAAGAGGTGCCGTCCAGAAGGTGACTACATCCAGCAGTCTACAGTTGGCGACATGAACAAGTAAGCCGTGATGACCCAGGAGGAGAGGCATCTTGACGTCAGCGATGATGAACTCCCAGGAAAAGCTGTCTCCGGCTGCTTTGATGATGAAGGTTCGAGTACCGTAGGTTGGAATGTTGGTTCCATTGGCAGCAACGAGTTTGATGTTGGTTGGTGGCTTCCTGTGGTGGTTCCTATCCTTCACTGTAGCAGGAAATAAGGAACAGAAGGCACCTGTGTCAATCAGGAACTTGTAGCCAGATAAGGTATCTCTTATGTAGAATCCTGATCACGGTGTACTGAATGCGTGAGTGTTCGGAAGTTTGGGGTATTGAGAGGCCACTGATGCAGTTAGCAGCAGCCCAGTTACACGTTTCTTGGCCACTGGCATCCAGGTATGGAACTGCGTGCAGTTGCTCCAAACTTGTTGTGATAGTAGCACAGTCCGAAAGGCAGGAATTGACCGCGAGTTCCAGGTTTGCGGTTACAGATCTGGTTGATGGGTAGCCTGACGTGTGTGAAGGTTTTAGTGGTGTTGGTGTTTGGGAATCTCCTCGGATGGGGCAAAGCAGATGGTGTCAGAGATACAGGAAGCCTTGGCAGCATTGATGAGCTCATCTACCTTCTTTATGAGGGCATCCATGGGGCTTTCGTCAGCATCATGTAGGGCAGCCCTCACAGAAGGGGGAAGACATCACAGCCATAGCTCACGAAGTGGGTCTACAAGGAGTGGTTGCTTGGTTGTAGGGTCTATTTCAGGCAGTCTAGCAAGAGCTTGCATCTCATTCCATGCCTCATGTGCTGTAATGTCCCCCAGGGGTAGTTGTGGCATACTGAGAAGAAGTTGGGCCCAGTTGCTGACAGTGTAAATTCTTGCAGGAGGTAATTCTTGAGATCCTCATATTTGACATCATTGTCCTTTTCATCCAGCCATGCCGAGATGTGGGGAAACAGGTCTCCTGGAATGGCATCCAGCATGTAGTCTGCCTTGGTGTGGTGGTCGGTGTCTTTCCACTGATGGAACTGAACCTTCGCCCGCAGGAACCAGAAGATAGGCTCCTGGAAAAGAAGGGCGACAGCTTTACCGCAACGGTGCCCGTGGGAACCAGGAGATGGGCTCCTTGGAATAGAAGAGCAACAGCCTTACCGCAATGGCATTCACTATTGGGGTCTGTTCCTGTCTACATTGTCAGCAGGCACAATGGTGTAGGCAGGTCACTCCTGGGTCACCAGTTATAATGAACAACAAAAAGTCCTCTAAGTTGTCTAGCATTTATTGGACATGTAAACATATAGTCAGAATTACTGCAGTAAAACAGAAGACATGGAAGAATTATGCAAATAAACAATGTTATTAAAATGAAATCAAATTCTACATAGTAGCATGCATGACATTTTATTTCCTAATTATGAACAAAGTAAGAATAAATAAGAATAAAATGGTAACATAAAGGAACAGACATTGTTACCATTCAAGGTCACTTGGTAATGCCGAATTTTCTGCCCCCAAACCAGTTGGTTAGCACGGGTGTAGTACTCTCAAAGTGCTTCTTCTTGTTGTTAGATGGTTTTTGTTCAGCTTAGGAGATCCTGCTGATATTAAAGTACTTAATGAGGGATATATCTAATCCACACAGTTTGAGGGAAATAATTCCAAGAGTGAGATACTTGTCTGGAGACAACGAGAATAGCAAATACAACATCGTAGAGAATGGGCAGCTCCAGTAGTAGCTGACACCCAGGGGTTATGTGAAATGTGAACAGAGTGGCCTCCAGATTGAAGCTGTCCTTCTCCTGCAGTCTTCCATCGTCCTTTCAGGGTACAGGGAGTGAAATGAGAAGCGTTTGTACAGGCAGGCAGCAGAGCCTGCCACTTATATCGGTCCCAGGGAGTGAAATGAGGAGCGTTTGTACGGGCAGGCGCAGGGCCGGCCACTTATATCGGTGCCAGGGAGTGAAATGAGGAGCGTTTGTATTGGCAGGCTGCAGAGCAGGCCACTTATATCGGTGCCAGGGAGTGAAATGAGGAGCGTTTGTATTGGCAGGCTGCAGAGCAGGCCACTTACACGGGTGTCGGGGAGTGAAAGCGTGCCTTCCCAGCACCAGTGAATTGCTGAGTGAGTCAGACAACGGTCCAGGATATTTGGTCGTGTCTGGGAAGGAGCCTCTGATGGGGATAATAATCATGTCCTGCCAAGGATAATCCAAGGCAGTGAGTTGTTTTCCTCTTTATATTGATATTGTATTGCCACCCGGGACGAAGGCCTGTCACCTTCCCCTTTGACATCTTCAGCCTGAATACATAATTTCAGTCTTGCTGTCTCCGAGCGATTTTATTCATATTAGGTTGCGCTTCCAGGCTGAATTAAACTGACTGGTGACAGCCTGAGTAAAGTGAATAATACGTCATCGTAGTAACGAGACTAATATTTTGAACTGCGGTAGCCTGATATGGATTCCAGTATGGCTTCCACGGACCTCTATTAGAGTATGATATTTTTACTTTTTTTTGCTTGGCTATAGTATATACTGTATGGTGTATATATAGATTTAGTGTGGGAGGACGTAATATTGTTTAAGAGAATGCGCTGGCTCAAATTCAGTATTAGTGGAGCAGAAATAGATCAACAATGGAAAATGCTCGGGAGCTGTGGTCCTGTTGTCTGGAATGCTACGCTGCTTGACTGTGTATGTGTGTGTGTGTGTGTGTGTGTGTGTGTGAGAGAGAGAGAGAGAGAGAGAGAGAGAGAGAGAGAGAGACTCTTGTTCATAATTTTAATTTCTCTCGCTTTTCGTTTATTTATTTATTTTTTTTTACCATCACATCTTACTTTTATCTCAGCTACTCTTAAACTGAATTCAGTTTCACGAGGTTACTTTAATTGGTCTTGGAATGAGCCGCAGTAATGCATCACGAGCCGCACTGATACCATGAAAGATTTTGTGGCGGATCTTGGGTAGCGGCTGGAACGGCTTAATGGGATAGTAGTAATGCCAGCAGCTTAGAATTTGTAGGAAGGACATAGCCTAGGGGAGTGAGGGAGGAAGTTCTAAGTTTCTAATAATTTTAACGCCTAGATGACGATAGACCACTCCTAAGCTGAATTAATGATCCCGTGGTTAGAAGAATAAGCTAGTGTTGATTTATGTTGTTATTTATAGGGTTAACATTCAGTACAACGACGCCATTCCTTTACTACTTTATTCCTTTATTTCTTTATTATTTTATTCCTTAAAATTTCTTTATTACATTTTACTATATTTCTTTATTACTTTAGTCCTTTATTTCTTTATTACTTTGTTACCATATTTATGACTTTATTCCTTTATATCTTTATTACTTCATTACATTGTTGCTTTATTCCGTTTTCCACCTGACGATTTTATTTAGCCTCGGACAACCCTCATCGTTGTCAGTGGGTAATAGATGGTAAATAAAATCCTTTCTTTTTCGAAAACTCCCTCCGAATTATATAATTTTGTCTGGAAAGCATAAGTATTAGGTACAAAATGTATACCAGTACTGAAGAAGTTGTGGGTCTTGTCTGTTTATCATTAACTTGTCTGGAGAAAGCCAGAATAAAATAAAAACAGGCGACACCGTACCAGAAACAGTTAAAGGTTTTGTCAGTCTTTAAAAAAAAAAAAAAATCTGGAAATTGCAAGAACAGGATCTAGACCTTATAGACGTTATGGTAGTGAATGGGTTACGGTTCTTTTCCCGGTAAAATCCATCTTGAAGGTGCAGAGGATAAGAATGAAGGACGAGGGAGCAGAAGAGTACTGGAGGAGGTTGGAGCCGCGAGAGATACCACTGGATCTGAAAACGAGAAGAGAACTTTCAAGGAGGCAGAAAATTATGCAGGTGGTCTGAGAAAAGGTTAGACGATCCTGCCAAGAGAAGAGTCTTGGGAGATAACTGGTAACATTGTGTGGGAAAGAAAAATTTGCTGTCGAAGTCTGGATCAGGAGAAAATAGAAAGAAAGTGGGTACGAAAAACTTGAGGAAATTAAACGATAGCTAAAAAATAAAATCAATACTTGAAGGCAACAGTAAAAATATTAAGTGAGACGCAAGACCAGATGAATATATATATATCTGGAAGAGGTGGAAAGGATGGGGACGCTGGAAGAGAGTTTTAGATTCAAAAGCTGAAGGGGAGAAACGTACTTAGAAAACAGGAAGAGCCCGGTAAAAAGAGAGAGAGAGAGAGAGAGAGAGAGAGAGAGAGAGAGAGAGAGAGAGAGAGAGAGAGAGAGAGAGAGAGAGGAAGTAAAGGTGCACTATAAGAGACCTGAATGACGCCGGTTGAGTCGTAGTGATGGATGATAAAATATAAAGATACAAAGGAAAGGCTACTAAAGGCGTTTGTTACGATAGTTTGGAAGGTGTGGCAAGAGGAGTGTACTAGATTGTAGTCTGCCCACCACAGTTTGGCTTCTTCCTTTGCAGAAAACTTCAAGTAACTGTTAGGGAAAATAAAACTACGGCTGTACATCCCTTCCATGGCACCTCCGTTGGAAGCACAGTACAATATAGTACTTCTTGTTACAGCCTCATGATGGAAAGGTGACAGTATTAGGCCAAAGAAACGTGGACAGAGTATAGAAGTAAGCAATAGATAGACTGGAAGACAGTACTGAGGGCACAGAGAGTGATAAAGTTATTTGGAGAGACATATAAACCAGAGATGAGGGCGTTGTTATTAATGATAAGTAAAAAAAAAAAAAAAGTCATCCCGGGAGAGTGATGACAGCACTGTTGTGAATGTTCCGGAAGATGGCGACATAGAGCATAGCCTGTTTGAAAGTATATAAATATAAAAGGGGGGGGGGAATTCTGAAAGCATATACAGTACAAGATAAAAGTAAAAGGGAGACGAATAAAATAGATACCATAATGGGAAGATGTAAAGGAAATAAATTGGGCTGCTTTACGAGGAAGTTAGTGTTAGATGAATTTTAACTGGAATATTACTCTGGCAGAGAGGGACTTGTCTGAGCTTGTTGAGAAAGGGAAGTTTGGAAGAGTGTGGTGGAAGAGGAACCTGGAGACGGATGGCTTGATGACGTCATTGGAAGATATTGTTACGAGAGGGAACCAGGGAGTTAAGTACAGTAGTGTGTAAGATGGGTTTGCAAAAACGTAACCTGGAAGAATATGCAGGAGGAGGGTACTGCAATGTGATCTCGAAGATGGGTTTGCAGAAATGTTACCTGAGAGAACGTGTAGAAAAAATATACTGGAATGTAATCTCAAAGAAAATCAGGAACAGAATGCTGGAGGGTACTGAGGGAACAACGCTGAAAGGGATGGATGTAAGGGAAGGTCTAACAAAGACATTTACACATATGAAAGTTATACATAGAAGGGACCTGATATGTCCTTACCTGATGGAACTGAGCCAGTCCCACAACTTGTATACTAAGTTGTGGTTGCAGGAAATTATATGGACCTTAGTAATGAGGCAAGAATGAGTCTCCTTGGTTGTTAGTAAATTCAATCATTTAATAAAACAAAATCTAACAACCAACTCAGCCGAAAGGGATCAGGTTTTGTCCGGGACGATGTGGAAAACTATGCAAGAAGACTGTTTTGTTAAGGATAAGAGGATATTGTACGAAGTGAACCTAAAAGACGGTTCTGTGGGAGACGGTGGACTGGAAGAGGGAAAGCCTTGAAAACTATTGTGAAACTTGGTGTAAAAGACAACCAAGAAAAGACATGTGAATTACGGACCAGGAACTGTACTGTGGGGCGGGGTCATGCACGAGGTACTTGTAAGAGAGGCACCTGGAGGAAAAATGCTGAAGAAAAATCACCAGAAATTAGTGTTGTGATAGCGACACCAAGAAGGGTGCTGGGAAACGCTGCAAGAGGATGTTAAGAAATGTGGCCATAAAGCAAGCACTATATAAAAAATAAATTTATAAAAGGGTGCAGGAAACTGATGCCGTGTTTAAAAGTAAAAAGCATTTTAAGTAAAAGATTTGGTGAAGGGAAAGTGTTGCAAGAGAGAACCTGGAAGAGGGTACTGTGCGGTGGAGGGACCTGGAACAGTACCAAGGAAGAGGATCCTTTAAGAAAATGCTATGAAAGAGACTCCTGGAAGAGACTTGTGAGAGGAACACGTGGAGATGTGACAGAAAATAATGGACAGTACAAAAACCAACATTATCTTCATAAAACTTGTATTTTGTGATGTATGTAAAAATGAAACGGAGAGGAACCTGGGAGGGAGGAAAATTCCACATCCACCAATGGCAGTAGTATTGTTTACTGGGAAAAGTAAATAGTTCCGACCAACGTAAACTCCCTGCAGATATGAATAGAGATGTTGCTGTTCATGGGAATGTGTGTATAGCAAAATAAGGTGAGCGAGGGAGAGGATGAGGAAGGGGAAGGGAGAAATGCAGCAGGGCTAGATGTTGAGGTGAGAGAGAGAGAGAGAGAGAGAGAGAGAGAGAGAGAGAGAGAGAGAGAGAGAGAGAGAGAGAGAAGTGAGGTAGTGAGGGAGAGGGAAAGCTCTATCAGGTGTTTTTATGAGAGACAAACGTAAAAAAGTGTTCTTAGATAAAAAGACATTTATATTGGAATACTGGAGAGGGTATTTTGAGAAAACGCCCAAGAAGGGAGTGCTGGAATGTGTCGTGAGAAGAAAGCTGGAAGAATTCTATGAACCTGAAAAGGACATAAAGGCGACTGGTGCAAGATAAGTTCCTGGAAGATTGCTAAAAGACTGAGTAATTGAAGGGGTTTTAGAGGAGAGGGTTGGAAGTGAAGAGCCTGGATGTGAGTGCCAGAAAAAAGGGGGACTTTGAGGGGTGTACAATTAGAAATTGTTTTGGGAAGGGAAAGAGGATATTGCACGAGTGAGTCAGAGGAGAGAATGGTGGAAGATGGAGGTGGGAGAAGCTGGAAGAGGAGAAAGTGTTGTAAGAGAGTCTGGGAAAGGAGTCTGGAGAAAGTTGCCTTAAAGAGGGTCATGGAAAGAAGATGCCGATAAGAAGTTGCTGGAATGATCCCCAAATAAGATGCCGGTAAAAAGTTGCCTGTAAGTTGTATGGAAGAAGATGCCGGAAAGAAGGTGCCGGTAAGAAGATGCCAGTAAGAAGATGCAAGTAAGAAGATGTCTGGAAGAAGATGCAGGTAAGATGCCGGCAAGAAGCTGCGTGTCAGAGTGTGATGTAATGCGAGTGGTTTTCCGAGCCTGGGTGACAGACAGCCTGGGACGACACCCTCTGTAATTGCCACCCAGAGCCAATTTGTACCCTTCTCTTTCCCCTGCACCATCACACTTTTTCCTTACATCTCGTTCTCTCGTACTTGTCCTTTCTCCTCATCAGTAGCTTCTTTTCATTTCCTCCCATCCTTTTCATTGTCCTGACATATTCCCTTCCCATTTGGTTTACTCTGTAATTTTCATTTTTACATATGCTAAACTAACTCTCTCTCTCTCTCTCTCTCTCTCTCTTTGTTTTACCATCTTTTAATGTTAACCTAGTAACCTTCCGACGGTTTTAGCCAGCGTCGGAGTGAGCTGTCGTCCTCGAAGGGGTACGCAATACTCTACATTCCCATTCTCTTTTTTACAACACCCACCGCCAAGCTCCGGGAGACTGCAAGACCTACAAAGTTTTCAGCTCTTCCTCCTCCACTTCCTGTTTTCTCTCCTTCCCTTCAGTCTTTCCTCTTCCTCTCTCTCCTCGTCCCCTTCATTCTTTCCTCCACCACCCTTTTCTTTCCTTCCCTACCCCATTCTTTTTACCTCTCCCTCCCCCCTTCTCTCCTACTGTTTATGTTGCCTTCCATCTCTTCCTCTTCACATCAAATATTAGTACCTCTTTCAACCCACTGCCATTTATTTTCCATTAGCCAGTCTCCTAGCTCGACCTAAGCTGCGACCCGTCTTACATATTAAATAATCTCCCTTCATTTTGGTCTCGGCGACCTTTCCGCTTTAGCCCTTGGCACAAATATTATGAAAACTAGGGTGGGAAATTATCGTGTCTGTGGCCCCCTGGTGGCGGCTGGGACAAGATGGCGCTGTTGTCTTGGCTTCAGTTTTGTAAATATTATGAAAACTCGATGGAATTTTCAAGTTTTTACGATGGCGTCTCCTTGCGGTGGTCATGGGGAAGTGTTGTCTTCAAGGCCACGATTGAAAATAATATTGCAATATTAGATCAGGATTTTGTGAGCGTCGATGAAAGAGAAGTTGTCCCTGATAGGCTGAAAATGTTTTTTGAAACCAGTCTATTTGTGTGTGTGTGTGTGTGTGTGTGTGTGTGTGTGTGTGTGTGTGTGTGAGAGAGAGAGAGAGAGAGAGAGAGTAATGGTGGTGGTGTTGGTGGTGACCAAATGAAGGAGGTATGTAGGCTACTTGACTTCAGACCACTGCTGAAAAAATTTGAAACTAGATTAGAGTTTTGTTTGTGGTCAGGTGAAGGAAGCGTTGCCTTTGTCACTGTTGAAAATATGAATCAGGTCGGGGTTTTGGAAATCGTGGCCCGCTAGCCGTGGTCAAGTGAAGCTGGTGTTGCCTCCTAGGCCAAGGGTAAAACACTGTGTAACGAGGTTGGGATATGATATGTAGTAGACTTTGATGGTGGTGGAGGTGGTGTGAGGGAGTGTGGTCGCCGGTGCATATGTCGTAAACTTTAAGAAAATATATAACAAATTATCATTTTCGTGTCGTTGGCCCCGGTGGTGGAAAAGGTTTAGTGAAGTTGTCTCCCACACAGCTATTATGGCGTCAAAGGCTGTAACAAAATATGGACGACAAAAACATTTGTGATAAAATGAAGCTTGCTGATTTACACACACACACACACACACACACACACACACACACACACACACACACACACACACACACACACACACACACACAGAAAGACAGACAGACAGAGATGGAAAGCAGGAAGTGAGAATCTGAGAAAAGCAGGCCGGGAGGGTGTAATGAAAATATTAGAATGTGAGGAAAGGCAAAAGCATGGGATTAAGAAACTGGAGAGAGAGAGAGAGAGAGAGAGAGAGAGAGAGAGAGAGAGAGAGAGAGAGAGAGAGAGAGAGAGAGAGAGGAGAGAGATGTGTGCCGGAGGGAAGGATATGTGTGGTAAGGGAGGCAGTATAATGATTGGTGATACTGGAAAGCTTTACAGTATTAATTTTTACATTGTTTTCTTTATGTGTCTCCGGTTCCTTAATTGTGTATGAACCTTCTTGCTCATTTTTTACCTTTTTTATTGATAATGCTTAGACTCTCTCTCTCTCTCTCTCTCTCTCTCTCTTTCTTTCTCGCTTGCTCGCTCGCTCCTGTCTATCATTCCCTCCCACCCGCCTCTGTATTTCATTTGCTCTTTGATTTTCCATCTTTGACCATTTGCTTCTTTTTCTTCGAATTTTTATTGTTCGTTTGTTACAGTTTCTGTTTTCTGGATTTATTTCTTCCTTTTTAGTTCTTATGTCT
This sequence comes from Coenobita brevimanus, assembly GCF_032717465.1. Classification (NCBI taxonomy): domain Eukaryota; kingdom Metazoa; phylum Arthropoda; class Malacostraca; order Decapoda; family Coenobitidae; genus Coenobita; species Coenobita brevimanus. The sequence goes on along the minus strand of NC_137016.1, from coordinate 23,510,821 downwards.
CCTCTATCGTTTCTCTTTATCAGTACCCTTCCTTGTTTCTCTTTATCATTTATTTGATCTGTCTCACACTCTTCCTTCTCGTCCTCCTTTCCTCTTCCTCTTCCTTGTTCATTATTTGTGTGCTTCGTTTTCCGCGTCATCTTCATCTTCCCGAATCTCCCTGTTTGTTGTGTTCCTTCCGTGTCTTCCTCTCTTTTGTTTTCTTTTTCCTTCATCTTCTTATTCCCTGGCTCTTCCTCCTCCTCTTCCCCCTCTTCCTCCCTTCCTTCTTGCTAATCCTGCCCCCAGCAAAATATGTACCCAGAATAGGTGCCTGAACCCGCCATAAACAAGGATAACCAGGATTAACACAGAGGTCGACGCTGTGCAGGCGAGGCAGAGCAGGACAAGGCAGGGTTGGACAGGACAGGGGAGGACAAAGCAGGATAGGGCACGGCAAGTTAGTGTAGACCATGTTGTGGTTTAGTTAGGGAGGGAATACTGGGAAATGAAAGTTGGGTTTGAACAGAGGGAGATAACTTATGGAAGGGCAAGATGAGGTAGTGGATAGCAGGCTGTGGGATAGCAGTGTGGTCTAGACTTTACAACATTTTTAGTAAGATGACGTCTTTCGAGGATTTATCCTTTCTTCCTGCAGCCAATTACTTCCAAATTTGGGGATACCCTTTCCACTTCGAAATCTCTCTTGTAAGCTGAGTAAAATCGTGTAGTAATAGTAATAATGGAACAGAAACTGACAACGTACCACAGACGGAGAATATCGTAAGCATGGGAAGAGCTACTATGCTCAAACTTCGGTAGGAGAACAAATGAGTACAAAGGAAAGCAACAGCCTCAGTCGTCAATATGAGTCTATTTGTTCATAGGGTGCATTGGGGAAAGGCAGAGTAGAGATCAATTAGAGTCCTTGGGGGAGTATATAATGGAATTTATGAGGAGGTCAAGCTAGAGAAAAGTAATTTAGACCAGTCATAGCACATTAGGAAAGAACAGGGCGGGAGAACCAAGGAAATTGTTAGAAAGAGGAAGGTACGAGTAATGTTAGCCAAAGCCTGAGATCAAGACAAGGTAAAGTGAGGCAGACAAGAAGAGTCACGAAAGGGCAGGAGAGTGTTGGGTGGAGCAGAGCACGTCAGGTCTGAGCTGAACATGATATGAATGAAGGTAGGCAGGTGTATGTTGGAGAATACCAGCTAAAATTTTATACTTCATAGCTTTAAAGTTTAACCACGTTTACGCTTAACATGCAGTCTGGGTGACGCTTGAGAGACACAAGCACATGCAACCTCAAGACACACACACACACACACACACACACACACACACACACACACACACACACACACACACACACACACAAAACAGATTCGTTCTGATGCGTGAAACTCCAACACTACACCTTTCCCACCACCGGAGGGACCAGATACAGCTACAGTCCAGGATGGAAGGTGGAAACGGAAGAAGAAAAAAAAAACACGTTGGCCGGCAGAATCATCATCACCGTCATCATCATCATCATCATCATCATCATCATCATCATCATCATCATGGAAAGGACCTTGAACTGATCATCATCATAATCAATCATCATCATCATCATACTCAATCATCATCATCATCATATTTATCATCATCACCATATTTTCCATTAGTAGTTGGGAAGGAACGTGAAATCATCATCATCATCATCATCATCATCATAGGACACATGCAGTCACGGTAGAGTAACAAGGCTGCGTCCTAAAGTTTTAACTCTCTCAAACTCGCCAAACCCTCCTTTGTTCTTAGCCTACCTCTCAAAGTATTCTTTTCACCCTGCTCTCCTTTCCCGCCTCGTCATCCTTCTTGCCGTACAGTACCATTCCTCTTACCTATCACCTTATCCCTCCTCCTTCTTACTCATTTTCCTACGACCTGCCCTCTTTTTGCCCTCCATACCAATGCTTATTTCTGTTGTTCAGAAAATGGAGACAGTGACGTACACGAACCAGGAGGCGTCTGTGGTGATCAGCGCCTACTACTGTCTGCCCATGGACTCCCTCACCTTCCTCACCTACCAGCTGCTCGTCCTCTTCGTCATCCCCGCCTTCCTCATGATCCTCTTCTACACTGCGGTCATCAGGGAGCTCTGGAGGTACACCAAGAACATCAAGGCACTGAACAACGCCACCAGGAGGTAAGATGTAGGGCAGGGTATATGAGGGAGGGTGATGTGTACTATGGGTATGATGTTGGGCAAGGTATATGAGGGAGGGCGATGTGTACTGTGGGTATGATGTAGGGCAAGGTATATGAGGGAGGGTGATGTGTACTGGGGGAAGGATGTAGGGCAAGGTTCTGTATATCAGGGAGGGTGAAGTGTACTGGTGATAAGATATAGGCCAAGGTATATGAGGGACGGTGATGTGTACTGTGGGTAAGGTGTATAGCAATTTATATGAGGGAGTGTGATGTGTACTGTGGGTAAGATGTAGGGCATGTTATATGAGGGATGGTGATGTGTACTGTGGGTAAGGTGTATGGCAAATTACTGTATATGAGGGAGGGTGATGTGTACTGTAGGTAAGATGTAGGGCAAGGTATATGAGGGAGGGTGATGTGTACTGTGGGTAAGATGTAGGGCAAGTAATGTGAGGGCAGGTAATGTGTACTGTGGGTAAGATGTAGGCTAAGGTATGTGAGGGAAGGTAATGTGTACCATAGAAGTTAGGAAAGGTGTAAGTGAAGTGAGGTGATAGATAAGTGTAAATATTGTATACACATATTAAATACATATCTGTTTTTCCATCTATCTACCTACGTATATCTGTCTCTTTATCTATATTTTTTGTTTATTTTTTACTTGCTTGTTGAGAGAGAGAGAGAGAGAGAGAGAGAGAGAGAGAGAGAGAGAGAGAGAGAGAGAGAGAGAGGAGTCACCATTCCCGTGACTTTTAATCAAGAGAGTCTTTCCCACTCCACCCTCTCTCTCATTGTCCCCACTTCCATCCTATTTGATTAAAGCGAGTAACACAAAGCCGAATATATTTTTTGAGCCTGAAGGTTCTCTTTTTTTAATTTTATATTTCTTTTCTTTGATTATGTGAAGTTATTTTTTTATGTCATATTTTCTTATTTGTGGGCTTGAGTATATGATTTCTTTATTGGGTTTGTGTTACTCATATCTCCTACTCTGCGAGCAAAATATATAAGGATCATGTTTATGTTACTGTTACCTTGAAGGCCTTAGCTCTCTCTTCACATGAAAAATATTGAAAATGCAAAATTTCTATGTAAAGTCCAATAGGAGAAAGTACGGTGAGTGTGAGAACTCTACGTGGAGAGGAGGCTGTGGTTGATGTGGGTGTGTGTAGAGGTGTGTGTTATTGAGGGTAATAGAAGGATAACGTGGAGATCAGGTTATGCTTGGTGTGGATGTATGGAGAGATGGGTATTATTTGGCACAGGAAAGATTGTGATTGGAGGGGAGGCAGTGCTTGGTGAGGGTATATGGAAGGGTGAGTATTATTGGAGGTAATTGGATCAGCACCGGTGCCTCCCTCTCACGCTTCCTTTCCACTTTCCTCCCTTTTACTCTCTCTCTCTCTCACTTTCAGACACCAGTTCCTTGAGCCAAAGAGCGTTATGTATCGTTTGTTCGTGCTACCACCAAACGATTTTGTTCAGCTTACAACAGACTTATCACATTGGAGGCGTTAGTTATGGCTTTCATTTATCTCTTAGCTGTTAAAGATCCCAAGTTTTATAAAAATTTCTTGAGGTAGCAAAATTATACGACAAAATGACGCAATCTTAATAAACAGGTTTAAGGTCCATAATTGTCATGCCACAGCCAGTGCCAACAAACAGGCCAGTAGTTACTGAGTGTATTTAGCTTTTACTTCTTTGTGTTAGGTAAAGGCGTTCACCATCCACTCACTAAATTCAGAGTTACCTTCTGGTGACCTTACAGCCAAATGGTTTCCTGTATCCCGGGAAACCATTCGCTACACTGAGTGGTAGCCATATGACCAGATAAATAACTGATTGTCCAGTGGGTTAGACACTTCAGCTGGATATGGCCGGTTAGGATTTACATGCAAGGTATGGCAGGGGTGTATTGCTTTAATAATGCCTTAAGCGTCAGGTCTTAGTATAGTCCAGCCCCGGGTCCTTATGCTTCTTGTGGGACAATACAAGATTACATGATGGATGAACTGTTGTTTTTCGTCGTAACTTGGGATTGCCTTTTCGTAAATATTTAGGTGTGGTGTGGTGCGTAGGTCAATTATTATGTATAACTTGTCTCCTCTTTCATGATGTAGGTTATAAATTACAAAATGGCCCAGTTCAAAATACTTATTATTTAGAGCACTTCATACAGTGTTATTGTTCTGCCATCTGGTGTCTACTCTCATTCACTTCACACTAACATCTATTACTTGTGGCACGCATCCACCCACCCATTCTCCTCACTGTCACTTTACATATCCTCACCATCATATTCACATCACACACCCTAAACTCCCACACACAAGTACACATTCCCCACACTTACACACCTCCACACGCACATGCTCTCTCTGTCTGTCTGTCTGTCTCTCTCTCTCTCTCTCATTCTCCTCACTGTCACTTTACTTATCCTCACCATCATATTCACATCACACACCCTAAACTCCCACACACAAGTACACATTCCCCACACTTACACACCTCCACACGCACATGCTCTCTCTCTCTCTCTCTCTCTCTCTCTCTCTCTCTCTCTCTCTCTCTCTCTCTCTCTCATTCTCCTCACTGTCACTTTACTTATCCTCACCATCATATTCACATCACACACCCTAAACTCCCACACACAAGTACACATTCCCCACACTTACACCTCCACACGCACATGCTCTCTCTCTCTCTCTCTCTCTCTCACACACACACACACACACACACACACACACACACACACACACACACACACACACACACACACACACACTATCCTTATACCCCACATTCAACGGTAGTTTGGAGAAGTGACACAGAGCCACACACACACACACACACACACACACACACTATCCTTATACCCCACATTCAACGGTAGTTTGGAGAAGTGACACAGAGCCACACACCCTCAAACACACCCTCTCACACACTTAGCAGCAGCGAGGGGGGAGCACTGCAGAGAGCCACACACCCTCACATACACCCTTTCACGCACTCAGCAGCAGCGAGTTGGAACCATGCACACAGAGCCACACACCCTCACACACACCCTCTCACACACTTACAGTAGCAGCAGCGAGGAGGAGCCGTGCACACAGAGCCACACACCCTCACATACACCCTCTCACACACTTAGCAGCAGTGAGGGGGAGCCATGCACACAGAGCCACACACCCTCACACACACCCTCTCACACACTTAGCAGCAGTGAGGGGGAGCCGTGCACACAGAGCCACACACCTTCACACACACCCTCTCACACACTCAGTAGCAGCAGTGAGGGGGAGCCGTGCACACAGAGCCACGCACCCTCACATACACCTTCTCACACACTCAGTAGCAGCGAGGGGGAGCTGTGCACAGATAGCCACTACCTGCGAGTGAGGGGCGGCAAGGAGGTGATGGGCGGGGGATGTGGGCGTGCCGGGGCGAGGAATGGGTGTGCGGGCGGAGACTCAGCCTACAACAGCTCCGCCCCCTCTACGTGCCCTACAACTTCACCCGCTCACGTACACCTTCCCCAGGTGGCCGTACCATCCGTAAGAAGATCAGGGAGAAGGGCGAGGATGTCAAGAAGGCCAGGAAGCAGGTGGGTGAGCAGGGTTCAGGGTGGATGACTGATGGGTGAGCAGAGGTCAGGGTGGATGACTGGTGAGTGATGGATAACAGGGGTGAGTGATGGGTGATTGGTGTGTAAGCAGGTGTGAGTGATGGGTGATTGGCTGTGAACAGAGATGAGTGATGGGTGATTAGCGGTGAACAGGGATGAATGATGGGTAATTAACAGTGAACAAGATTGAATGATGGGTGACTGGTGTGTGGTGGGCGAGCAGGAGTGACTGGCGGTAGCACCATCCAAAAGATCAGAGAGAAGGCTGAGGATGTCAAGAAGGCCAGGAAACAAGTGGGGGAGGGGGCATGAGTGACTGGGAGGACTGGCTGGAGAGATCGTCTGTTCTTTGAAATGAGTTTGATTCCAGGTTTGGCCAGGAAACTGTCAACTGAACTGAATTTCTTTAAAACATACTTTCCTGACCTTCCACAAGACCCACTGACATGTCATAAAAATGCACCCGTTAATTCCAGTACATCATCGCTGCATGACATACCTGTAGGATGCATAATAATCGTCTGTGGGTATCAGTGCTGAAATGGTGACATGTAATGTTTTGTGGCATGTAGGAGGACTTCGAGGACTTAGGGACAGGGCTCTTAGGCCAGTGCCCTAAAATGAACACATTAAAGAAAATGTGAAAGTATATAGCATGTAGGAGGACTGCTGGATTTCAGGAGACAGCTACCAAACCTATATTCAGAACTGGATATAGGTTTGGTGGTCATTGTCACTGGGCTTTGTGTAGAGAATCATTATTATTCAGGCAGTCGAGTTGCTGATTGGGGTAGTTTTTTCCCCCTGTGCTGGGCACCAACAAGTTATATGCTAGTCTTTATTAACATTATCAGGTAATTAAGATGCTGACAGTGGTGGTGGTGCTGTTCCTTCTGTGCTGGAGACCAACTGTTTATATGCTAGTTTGTATTTGCATTGTCAGGTAATCAAGATGCTGATTGTAGTGGTGGTGCTGTTTCTCATGTGCTGGGGACCAACTGTTTATATGCTAGTTTGTATTTACATTGTCAGGTAATCAAGATGCTGATAGTGGTGGTGGTGCTGTTCCTCCTGTGCTGGGGACCAGCTGTTTATATGCTAGTTTGTATTTACATTGTCAGGTAATCAAGGTGCTGATAGTGGTGGTGGTGCTGTTTCTCCTGTGCTGGGGACCAACTGTCGTCATGAGCATCTGCATTAACCTAGGCCTCCGACAATTTACTGAGGTCATCTCTTAATATCTTTACCACGTTACCACATAGTTTATGATTTTCTTGTTTTAATGTACAAAAGTATTTTGTGGTATTCCTCTTTTGGGGGAGGCGGAAGCTGCATTGGTAGAGGTGGCCAGCGGTCATAATGGACCAAGGTTCGATTCCCGGCTTGGGTAGGGAACAGTTTAACCCGCCGCATCCCAGAGATGTGAATTCACGTCCTCACATGATGTGCACTCATATCCTGGAGACGTAAATTAACGCGGCAACATTGCAAGGTCCCTAATTTGCACAATTTTCAATTTTCGTGAGTGATTTTTGGCACGTATACACGGGACACCTTCCTCTACAAGATGCTAGGCAGGGACAATGCCTTATCCAGCATGACCTCCTTCCCCCCCCTGCATGGCCTTTTCTCAGCAATTCACCTGTTATCAATGAACTGGCCAGTAAAGCCATGTCATGCCACGGTACGAAATTCAGGGCCAGAGTGATTCCCCAATCGATGAGAATGTGGAGGACAAAAATTAGAGGAAGAAACAGTCAGAAATGATGATCAGGTAATGTGGCAAAAAAAGGTCAGGAATGGTGATGATTTAGTGAGTGAAACAATGCTTATAATGCCTATATTACTGTTTGCAAACCAATATACTCTCGTACTACATATAAATTCGTACCAAATAAATAAATAAATACCGTTTATGAGTGGTGTAAAATAGTTATCCTCCCATTGAACTCGTTTTCTTTGCAGCCAGCCTGATAGAAAACCCTGTAAGGTAAGGAGGTACTCCTACCTGGATCGAGTATTTTAAACCTCAGGTGAGCGATTTCTCTATGAATTTTCGGTGTTTCTCACCAAAAGCGGATGTTTGAGCCAAAAAAAAAAAAAAGGTCTAAAAATGTCGGGACTGGGGCATACCACTGCCCAGAAAACGTCGGGATGGGGCGAGTTAAGGATTTGAATTTCATAGAAGCAGACTTTACTTCTCCAGCTACTGTAATTCAGTGTTTCTTAACCTATTCTGGCTTCAGCACCCTCGGTAATAAGGTCTTAGTCCAGCCAGCACCCCTTTACATCTATTTACTGGGACTACAGTTGCTACATTACTGCAGGGTTAAAGTAAAGTGTAGTAAGCTACTGCCTAAAAGTTTGTTTCATACTTTCTCAAAAAAAAAAAAAAAAAATCAAGGATGCCAATATACAGCAAAACCAATAAAGAAAAAAAAAATGATGCAACATTTTCCAGCACCCCCTAAAATTGATTTCAGCACCCCTGGGGGTGCCACCTCCCCAGGATAAGAAACGCTGAACTAGTTGCTCTGTTATTTCCCTAACTCTGTCAATAAGTATCCTACCATATGCTTTTCCTAATTCACTAAGGAGACTAATGCCTCAATGATTACCACATACTTCTCTTTCCCCTTTTCCTTTGTACAGGGGAATAATGATTAAATAATAATGATTATTCAAAAGCCAAAAAATTGCGATGTGTCAACTCGACATGCTCTGGTGTGGAGAACCTCGATGCTCAGTGCACGTGGTACTGCCTAAGTGGTTACTGTGTCCGCTTGTATTGTATCGTCTTCCTGTTATATTACTTGCAATTGCTATCGTTGCTTGGCGTCAGTTTACGTTTGTATGCGTCAGTAAAGAGGCTGAGGTTGGAATGTACTAGGCCAAGTTGATACAACGTAGACAGACAAGTGTGTTTGGTGCGGTGGTGAAGGTAAGGCGTGAGGAGGTGTGTTTTAATATGTTGTGTTACTGAGGTGCATGGAAATAGGTTCTCTGCAGGTTATTTATGTATTTTTGTCGATTTGATGATGTATTTTAGGCCTTATGTTATTTATGTATCAAGTGCCTGACGTCATAGGGCTACATTTCTCTGTATTACCTGTACACATTACTAACAAATATTTGTGATGCTTACAGTTTTTCCACTTTAACTTGGCCCAGATTTTCAGATTTTGGAGCTTATTTGGTGTAGCTCAGTGGCAAAAAATGACAGTGCGACAGCTCAACATCCTTTTTCATAGCACGCACTTGTGGCTAGCATCATATTCTAGTCTTAGTCAGCTAGAACTCCGCACTCGGGATTAATTCATCCTCTATGTCCTGATCTGTTAGTCGTATAATTAAAGGTGGCGAAGAATATACAGGCACTTTTTCTTTATCGTAGTTTTTCGGTTGTGAATGTAAGAAGTTGAGTGTACATCAGGGAGGCTGGTCGATTTAAACTCACGGGAGGCTGGAAGTAAGTTTTAATGGACAGGTGTGGAGGCGTTTATGCCCAGACCACGCAGGATGAACTCTGGAATTAGGTGTTTACCAGCAGGTGTTGTAGATACATTGTATTATATGTCTAGAATCGGACACATTAATCGGGTTACATCAGGCAAAATGCCTCGCCTCGTCCTTCGTCATTAAGCTTCCAAACCCTCCGGTTCACATGCTATGTTTCACATACATCTCCATCCTGTCCCTCCACATCATCCCTGGTCTTCCCCTCTCTCACTCCGCCTCCATCTTATCTCGCATACACGTTCCTAAAAAGTATTTCTCCATTCCATTCCACATGGCCAAATCATCTCTGGGTATTTGCAGCACTTTGTAGCACATCCACATGAACATAACGATTTTTAGCGTCGCAGGTTAGAGTGGGGCTAACAGTACTGTTGTGCAACGACTTCTATGCCAACATGATCACTTCCGTATTCCTTATCACTGCCCAAGGTGCTCCTACAACCTTACTTAGCGGTTATACCCCTTCTTGTCCTACATCGTCTAAACTCCCCCGCCTCCTCCTTCCTCAATACACTTCCTACATATTTGAGGAGATTTACATTCTCCATATCCTGATCATTCTGCCATACGATGTACCCTATGAATACATTCCTTTCAGTGACCATAACTTTCACTTTGCCATATTCACTTTCATATTTCGTTTCTTACACACTCTACCAAAATTATTCACAAGGCTTTGCATCTCCCACTCATTTTCACTTCACAAAAAAGTATCACCAGCAGAACCTGGTAATCTCTCAGACTCTCATCAAGGACAAGCACTCCATCATACTCTGTTGATATTGGTCATCAAAAAAAATTGTGAATGAGTACAACGAAGGTCAGTGCCTATCGATGGCACATAGGGTCATTGCTAAAGTTCGGTCTCAGAAAGCGACACGAAGCAAATAAATTCACTAGCAATTTGCCAGTTATGGAGCGACGGGCACACTGGTAACGTATTCGTCTCGCGATCTATGTGTGTCGCAAATATGGGGCTTGAAATCCAGGTCTTGGCAGACACATACAATGGATGGCGGTGGCATGTTCTTTCATGTGTTGACATATGTTTCCACCCTGTCGTTTCTCCCAGTGACATACAGTATATACAGTAGAGTATGAAACACACAGTAATCAAATGCAACCCTTCGACTTTTACATGCATTAGGCTTCCCATAGACAACCCTTTCCTATTCGTACTTAGTCAGCATGGGGAACTTATTTCTAGTTACAATTCTCCCACTCAGAAAGTCTAGTTCTGCACTGGACCATTGTGCACAGTTACGTGATAGTACTTAACGTCTCAGCAGCTGGTCGGTAATGGTTTTAGTCATGTCGTCTCAGCAGCGGATTGGCAATGCGTTTGATCCTCTCTCTCTCTCTCTCTCTCTCTCTCTCTCTCTCTCTCTCTCTCTCTCTTGTGTATATATATATATATATATATATATATATATATATATATATATAATATACTACAGTATAGCACTAGCTGTGTGTGTGTGTGTGTGTGTGTGTGTGTGTGTGTGTGTGTATTTTGGGCAGCCGAAATTACTCATTCAAATCGCACCAAAATTGACACGGAAATCGCAAAATATTTGCTGATTTGAAAAAACTTGGTCCCATCACGATTGAAAAACTTTTACTATATTTACTGAGCGATCACATTTTGACCAAAAAACTACGCTGCAGGCGCCCGGCATAGGATCTCCGTAGAATTTTTTGCCCCTAGCTATAACTAAAATATATTATAGCATCGAGAGAGCCCTCCGCAGGAGCAAGTGCTAGGGGCCCGAAGAGTCCACGAGCACTTATATATACTGTATATATATATATATATATATATATATATATATATATATATATATATATATATATATATATATATATATATATATATATATATATATATATATATATATATATATATATATATATATATATATATATATATATATATATATATATATATATATATATATATATATATATATATATATATATATGTGTAGATTTTATCACACACACACACATCATCTGTCAGCAAACAGTGAGCCTACCTGGTGGTTCACATTGGAAGTTTGTACTGCACCATGTCTGTCACTGACGCCTTGTATCTTACGAAAATTCTTTGTTATGAGATGCAGAATGTAAGACGCGGGGTGTGTTACAGGAATAGTTTCTTTGACGGTACGTGGTTATTGATGTATGACTTTATTCATTAGTGATGGCAAATGTAATCGTCAATGCAGTCTGAAGGTAAATTTCGTACATATGTCGTACTCATATAATTAATAATGAAAATAGGACATAGATGTTTAGCGTGCTGCATTTATTTTTTTTTTTCAACAGCTGTCATCGGTCTATCGTAAGACAACTGTTGTGTTACAGCACTAATGAAGCACTTAATTTTGCAGTTCTAGGGGAACAAAACAGTAGCTCTAAAAGTAGCAAGAGGGAACGTAATTAGCCTGTAGCACTACAGGTGACATGATTTTGCAACTCTAAAGGAACTGTAACAGTAACCTTAAAGGTATCACGAACTTGCATCCGTAAAGGGAGAACAATAACAACATTAAGGCAGTTCAAAAATTAACATAATCGTAACACTAAAGGTAACACAACACATTACATCTCCAAGGGTAACATAACAACGGCACTGAGGGATAGTAACAGTAACACAAATAGTAGCATGAATTATCAGTAAACATACGGACCATTGTCATGGAGAATCAGGTGTGTGTACTTAACCCTCTTAACCGAGGACGCCATTACACCCACATCCACGGAAGTGTAGTAGAGGTATCGTGTGTGTGTGTGTGTGTGTGTGTGTGTGTGTGTGTGTGAGAGAGAGAGAGAGAGAGAGAGAGAGAGAGAGAGAGAGAGAGCAAAATAATTCAAACTGCACGAGAGTTGGTGGAAGTATAGACGGTTTTCATACGGTAGGGATTGACTTGTTGCTTTTGAGACCAGATGGTCGGAGATCAAGTTTACACGGCATGATCAACGTAATTTTGATTCAATGTATACAAAACCTGGTGGAAGTGTTGAGGGTAAGGCAAGGATGAAGTTGTTCGATGTAGAAGGCAATCAGTCCAAGGTCACTGACGTAGGATCGACCCTATAAGTCCGTTTTAAATCTAATAAAACCAGACTGTGGAAAGCTTGAAGGTCAAATAAGGATGACGATAGTGGATTTTGATAAGAACAGGTCAACGTTCATGGTAACGCGACAAAGACAAATCGAACGTTTTAATCAGATCTGGACTAAACTTGGTTGAAGGGTTGAGAATCAGGCAAGGATAATGCAGGTATAAAGTCCAGGATATAGGGAAAGGCAAATGTTCAGCCCTTGTGTGTATATATATATATATATATATATATATATATATATATATGCTATATAACTTCAATAAGCACTGAAAATATTTCTCGTATTGGAGAGGTTAGACGTAAAATTCATTAACACCTTCAGTATGAAAGGTCTTCAGTAAAATGAAGGTAGCAAGTGTAGACTGAAGAAGAAGTCGTTGTACTGACAGGGTTAAGGTGGCGTCTGTTTTCAAGGGACATCTCGTGGGCTTAGGAGGCTTTTCTGGCACCTCTGCTTTAGCTATGGTTATTGCGACTATCACCATTATGTACCGTATATATCTATGTACACACACACACACACACACACACACACACACACACACACACACTCAGCAAGACTGTTTACATGTCAGTGGTAATACTGGACAATTATCTCAGCAGGCGGTAATAAGCTAACGTTTTCGTGCAGAGAATTGATTCCTTGGCAACAGGCTAAAGTACAATATTACTTAATCAAAATGGGATGCTGTGTGAAAAGACTGCACCATCACAGAGCAGTGACACTTGATGTCAAAACTAACCAATAATTATAATGCGACCCAAAACTGTAAGCAACTGCAAGTCAGTTTACCACACAACAAACAGTAGGTCGCCATACGTTCTTGAGTCAGAAAGTTTGTTAAGGACTAAGAGCACTAAATTTTGCATAATATATACACATCAATAGCGTAATTGTAAACACACAATACTGTATTGTATGACATGAAGTCAGCTGAAGCAGTGATATATAGTTTCAGAATCGCATTTACTCGTAACCTCTTGTTCTTGCCATGGAATATCACGCGATTTCATTAAGTTCAGGAAAGAGTATTCGAACTCTAGAGGTTATATAAAGCTTTCGGTAACCTCATTACTGTTAGGAAATCTTTCAAAGCTGAAATAACCGTCCAGTGACAGCAAGAATAATATAAATATGATGTTCTCTTGGTGGTAAGGTCAATATCTGACTGAAAAGCATTGTTAGTGCTTCGGATCCGGTATCGCCCCCCCCTCTTTTTTTTCTTGCTACTTCTAGATTATTTCTTTATTCTTTTAAGAGACCCCCCCCGCAACTGTAAGTATTGCTTATAATGTACGAACTAAATATAGATTTCGAGAACCTCTTCACTACGAGGGAGGTCTCCTCAGTTGCGTAAACCAAAGACATCCTTGGGCAGAAAGGGTCAGGCACACGCTGTCAGTATGCAGTAGAAACTTTTTTTTTCTTTTTTTTACACAAGACCTTCAAAACTTAATGACCTCCCTAAACTTATCCTGAATATTCTGGTGGGTTGAGAACGGTTTCAGTATTCGTGACGGTGGGTAAGAGAAATACTGACTCAGTTTGTACGTTGGAGGACAGTTGTAGAACTCCATCTTCTTTTGTCGAACAGTTATGACACTTTGTATAATATTTTGAAAAGGATGATGGGCTCCAAAGATCACATCATCAAGTCGGGCAAGTCATTGTGCGCTGTGTGGTTCTTAGTGAAGTGTATCAGTCTCTATGTCCATAACTGTATATACGATTATCATGGGTTATATTCTTAAGAAGTTCCCAGGCACAACTCCATTATTTATTCCTGCTGATGACAAACGATTTTAATCAGTTTAGCGTGGGTCACAGCAACTTTAGAGTGTTATTACTGGGTCCTTAAGTCCTCACATGGTCGGGACAACTCAATTATTCTGTTCCATCTAACATCAGGCCATCATATTCTGCTGATATAGGCCGTAGGAGCCTGACTGTGTGTGTGTGTGTGTGTGTGTGTGTGTGTGTGTGTGTGTGTGTGTGTGTTACAAAACAGTCCTTACCATGGTCGCCATTATCAGCTGAAAAGTGGAGATGGGCAAGCGTCCCCCTCCTCGCTGTTTAGCAGATATCCCTAAGTGAGATTCAGGGACTTCTTGCATATGTAATGTTTTTATTTAATTCAATTTTTAATACAAAGTACCGTACTAACACTTTCAGTCCCATGACTCCATTTTCATTTTACGCTATTCATTTTGCTGCCTGACGATTTTAATCGACCTCGGAGAGACTTGTAACTGGTGGTCTCAGATACACCCCTTTGCAATCAGGCAGCTCACCCAGACTGAATAAGATCGTCAGGGGGCAGCAAGAATGTATCTAAAAAGACGTCACCGGATTCAAAGGGTTAAAGGTGTCCAGAAGAAAAAGGGAGAAGTGAGTGAACATCAGGTGTGTTAATTCCTCACTTATAGTGCATAACTGGAGGGTAAATGTAGCTGGTGTTCCAATCCAGTGACGACCATGGTCAGGACACACGAGTTTCCAGTCTCTGCTGAAAGTGGGGGAGACCATTGTTTCAGCAGAGGCCAAGGGCAACTTAATGGTGCTACACAGAGGAGGGGCCCTGGGAGCTCACTCATCTAGCTACAGTTTATTAAGCACACTGTGCTGCACATTATTCATATAGCCTACTGTACTTCACTGTGAGTGTGGACTTGTGTGTGTTACAAAGGTGAGAGAATAAAGAGTGCATCATTTTTTATAAACGAAACGCTCAGTGGAAGACGCTTACAGTTCTTTGATTTTCTCTATAGGATAAGTGTGGGTTTGCACTCTTTCTTGATATCTCAGTGTGGCCACTCATTGAAGACTTTATTTAATGCTTCTCGGAAGAGTGAAATAACAGCTCAGTTCAGGAGGTGAACCATTGTACGGAACCTCGTATCACTGTACAGTTCTGTGTTATTTGCTGCTGAGTCACTGCTATAAGGAATAGCAGTGAATGCACAGGGGCCTTAATAGAGTTGAGTGATGTCAGCCAGGGATTCATGTAACTTTCCCAGTGCGTTTTTCTGGTGTGCTGTCTACACTTGATGCTTGTTGTTCATATATTCATTGTATACTATACTTGTACATACATTTTAAGCTCATGAAATGACTATACCTGTGTAAACATTTCCACTCGAAATGAAACAGTAAATATGTGCGTTTTAGTTGGGACTGAGTATTATTCACTGGTTGTGTGTGATTGTTCTATGGTACATAAATTGTTAAAATCACCTCCTAAATGTTTACCTTCCCTCCGTGATTGCAGATAACTTGCGCCCTCCTTTGAGGGTCGTACTAACTAACTACAAAAGCAAGAGAAGTAGAAACATAGATACAAGAACTGCATTACTGACAAGATGAAAATAAGTAAGGGAAACCAGCTGTGCAATGTTAGAGAGTGAGACTGTGGCAGCAAGGTAGATTTCCTATCGGCAGTGACATGATGTACACTTGTGAGCCATAGAGTGTGCTCACCTTCCACCCCGTCCCCAGCTGGAAGAGTGGTCAGGGCGGCACATCAAACAAAGAAAATGTTGATAGATTTTTTTTTTCTTTTAGATTGGTTGAGGACTAGTGTCATCAGGAATTGCACTGGTAGTTACGTAAAGCTTTGAACCACCACCTTAACACCTGTAAAGCTTTAACCACCACCTTAACACATGTAAAGTTTTAAACTATCACCTTAACACCTGTAAAGCTTTTACCACCGTCTTACCTTAACACCTGTAATACCTGTATAAAGCTTTTACCACCATCTTACTTTAACACCTGTAAAGCTTTGAACCACTGCCTTAACAACTGTAAAGCTTTGAACCACCACCTTAACAACTGTAAAGCTTTTACCACCATCTTATCATAACACCTGTAGAGCTTTGAACCACCACCATAACACCTGTAAAGCATTGAACCACAACCTTAACACCTGTAAAGCTTTGAATCACCACTTTAACACCTGTAAAGCTTTGAACACCACCTTAACACCTGTACAGCTTTAAACCATTACCTTAACACCTGTATAGCTTTGAATTACCACCTTAACACCTGTAAAGCTTTAAACCACCACCTTAACACCTGTAAAGCTTTAAACCACCACCTTAACACCTGTAAAGCTTTGAACTACCACCTTAACACCTGTAAAGCTTTGAACCACCACCTTAAAACCTGTAAAGCTTTAAACCACCACCTTAACACCTGTAAAGCTTTAAACCACCACTTTAACACCTGTAAAGCTTTGAACCACCATGTTAACACCTGTAAAGCTTTGAACCACCACCTTAACACCTGTAAAGCTTTAAACCATCACCTTAACACCTGTAAAGCTTTGAATCACCACCTTAACACCTGTAAAGCTTTGAACCACCATGTTAACACCGGGTTACAGATGTAAAACTCAGGCATCGACTTCCCTCCAGCCAGGGTGGCAGTAGCGGCTGGGCACAAGCAAGGCCTCGCCAGTGTACTCTCGCGGCCGATAGTCCCAAAACAAAATCAAAACACCACAGTGCCAACACGGATAACTCCAGCCTGCAGTCCACCAAGTTCAAGTTTCAGATGAACCTGGAGCTACAACTACCAGTAGGCTACTACTACAGTGTTCGCATATACCATAGATAAATGAGTTGTATTAAAAATGACTGGTGATTCTTCCTTTCGTTTTCATCAGCACATTGCACCTCTGTACTCTACTGCAAGGTACAGATGCAAAGTATATATAGAAATTGAAAGATGTAAGATATGGCAATGCTAATTGTAGTATGCAAAATATATCACGAGAGAGAGAGAGAGAGAGAGAGAGAGAGAGAGAGAGAGGGTACTGATTTCATATAATGTCAGGAGAGATTGCCCTTTATATTATGTAATTCAAGGTGGGAAGTGATAATAGCATTTCTTTTCAACGCAGGGTCCATATCTACAAACTATCTTGAGCTTAATTTTTGCACTGCCTGCTTGTACTCCTGTCTTTGTTCATACAGATGCCATACGCTTCCCATTTCAAGATAGAGTGAATACTAACGTGAAAAAAATATAAAAACGTGAATGACACTGCCAAATAGTAATAATGCTTGACAGACATGTTTAACCTGCCAACTGGTTGATGTCTTTGATAAATATTGACCCAACTTCACAAAGATATCACACTTCTCTTCCCACGAGCGTCATTGGTCTCACAGAAACCCTTTTCAGCCTCGCACCAACTGTTTACATACAGTAATCCTTTGAATTTAACCAAATATGAATAATCGGGATAACTCATCAGCTATTAAACGAGACGTGCCTGAGTGGGTAACTGATTACGGAGGCTGCAAAAGATGTACTGAGTAGACAACTATACATAATACGAGACAAAGGCAGGACTTTTTAACTAGTTTGATGGCGGACGAATGGGTTGTGTGAAGGGATAAATGAGTTAAAGTATAAGCGAAAAAGTTAAGTGTTTATGCATCATCAAAGAGGCATGTAATTCCAGTTTCATCATACTATTCTTTAATCTAAACAGTCTATTTAAGTGTGTGTGTGTGTGTGTGTGTGTGTGTGTGTAATTCACCGAGTCGGTCAGGATCACTTCATGGTCGTGATTGTCAGCTTTTACCCTCCCGGAAGGGAGCTGAGAGCTCATATAGTCCGATCTAAGGGCAAGGCTGTGACCTTCACACACGCACACACCCGTCCCCTTGCTCAAGGGGGACAGTAACCACCCACTTTGTCAGTGAAACTTTTCGCAACCTGAGCGAGGCGCGAACTCCCGTCCACCAGTTGGCAAGCGGGAACGTTACCACTGCACCAGCGAACGGTGTGTGTGTGTGTGTGTGTGTGTGTGTGTGTGTGTGTGTGTGTGTGTGTGTGAATGTATGGATTTTTGGGAGGGAAGGTGTGTTTCTATAGTCCAGAGCTTCGAGGAAATAAATAATGAATAAATGAAAATGTCCCATTTTGCCTTGCCGTTCTGAGGACACTCTTCACACTTTTGTGTTTTCTATTTATAATATCTGATGCGTGTAAACCCCATGTATGACAGCAGGAACTGGATGACGATGACGACGATATATATATATATATATATATATATATATATATATATATATATATATATATATATATATATATATATATATATATATATATATATACTACTGTGTATTCTCCATAAAATCTTAATATTTTTCTCCATAACATCTTAATATTTTTCAATATTTTCGCCAAGGAACATTTATAACAGGGATTCCTGCAGCCGCCACAAAGGCCTTGCCGATACCACTGTCTTCAGCAAATGTTTTGTCCTCTTCTTAAATGACACAAGCCAACGTTTTTCAGGTGGCTGGACTGATTTTCTGTCGGTATATCTGTCTACAGTATACCTGTATCCATCTATCTATTTATCTACGAGTACATGTCTATCTGTCTGTCTATCTATCTATCTATCTATATGTATGAATGTATGTAAGTTTGTGTCTATCTATTTATCTATCAATCTATCTGTCTACTACATCCGTCAAAATATCTATCAATCTATCTGTCTACTACATCCGTCAATTTATCTATCTATATCTATCCGCATCTCAATCTGTCTATCTAGCTGTCTATCAATCTGTGTCTATCTATCTATCTATCTGGCTCTGTCTGTCTGTGTCTATCTATCTATCTATCTGGCTCTGTCTGTCTATGTGTGTATCTATCTTTCTACCTATCTGTCTGTCTGTCTGTGTGTCTATCTATCTATCTGTCTGTCTATATCTATTTCAACCTCTCTCTCTCTCTCTCTCTCTCTCTCTCTCTCTCTCTCTCTCTCTATATATATATATATGTGTGTGTGTGTGTATGTGTGTGTGTGTATGTGTGTGTGTGTGTGTGTGTGTTTGTGTGTGTGTGTGTGTGTGTGTGTGTGTGTGTGGCTATCATAAGCCATTTATTAGCACAACACAGCCATCCTCGCATTAACGTTTTTCTCTTTCAAATTCTCTTTCTTTTTTCTTTCCCTTTCTTTTTTTTTATTTATGCCATTTCCGGGCGATTTTAGTTACCTTTAGGGGCGAGCTGATGAGGTTAGGTATACCTTTCACTAACCCCTTCACCACAAGCCATCTGCCCTTGACTGAACTTTTCGGTGGCAGCAAGTGTTGACTTTGTACAGGGTATTATTAGCTCCTGTGAGATGGTACTTGTGTGTGGGAAGACTCACCGCCCAGTCTTTAAATAGTGTGAAAATAAAGGCTTTTCGTGTCATTAACTCCCTTTTGCTGATTTCCTTCTCTCTCTCTCTCTCTCTCTCTCTCTCTCTCTCTCTCTCTCTCTCTCTCTCTCTCTCTCTCTCTCGCTCCCCAGTATCGCTTTTTGAATGGTCACTGATCTTCCGGAATGTCTGCTTCCATCCTTCCATTAAGGTGGGCGTGCAGCACCCGTCTGGCAATACACTCTCCCACCATTTCTGTCCAGCTCAGATGCAATAGCCAACCGATACTCTCCTTTCTTTATGTATGCAATAAATAGCATATAAACTCTCTTCCTGTATATCCCTCTGTCTATGACCCCCAGTCTTTTAACCTGGTATATTCAGGCAACTCGAAAGAAACAGATTTTGAAACCAGATATCTCTTTGGTATGTAGAGTTTCGGTTCATATTTAGTTACATTATTTCTTAATGTATTCATAACGTAATCTGACTAAATTAGAGGTCTTAATGAAAACTTTTTGTCTGCAAATGCTTCGTTCTGCATTTAGTAAAAGAGGAAGGAGGGATTCTTTCAGTTAATAAATCCTTCCATTATCGCAGCGTATATTAAAATGAGCAGTCCTAAAGTAACATACTCTAACATTACCCTAATCAGTCCGAACTTATCTTACTTAACCTAGCCTAACCAGTCCTAACCTAACCAAACCGTAAGTGATTTAAACGTATATCATAAAGTGGTCGGAGCTATAAAGGGGAGAATCCCCCTTCATATTTACTAAGTACTGAAGAAGCATTTGCAACGGAAAAGTCATAAAAAGACTCCTCTCCTTAAACAAAAAAAAAAAAAAAAAAAGCTAGATGATGGAAAGAACTACTATTTTTGGAGGCCTCTATCCGTTGGGTCTTTCTTCTCTGCATGAATAAAAAAAAAAAAAATAAAATAAAAAAAGCAGGAGACACCGTCAATGAACATTTACTCATCGCAGCTAAAAGAAAACTTTTTGGCGAGAGTGAAGACTACCAGCAAGATTTTGTGCTTAGCGTTGACTTAATAACTCTGGGACAAAGTGTTGTGTAGAGGGGTGTACAGTATATCAGCACTGGACAGCTGGCATTCAAGTAGGAGAATTAAAGGGTTTACACCAAGGATATTAAAAAGCTTATAAGAGGATAATAAAGAAGCTTGCAGAAAGTTAATGAGAGTCATGACTGGATAATTCGAGTGTCTGAGTAAGGTGTTTACTTGGGTATTTGTAACAGGATGTAAAGTGAGTTTAAACTGAAGGGAAACAGGTTCGATGAACCAGGTTGTGGTAAATTACCTCACAACTTGCCCTGGTCGCCCTTCGAGGCTAAACTTCCCACACCTACTGTTACATACTTGGGCGTTTTAGTTGCTCCGAATCATTCCACCTCTCGTAGAGTGACGCTGTACCAACTCAAGTGCTAATAAAATGACACAAACAGTTCACTACATATGGAACCGTCATTGATTTGATAGCAGTTGTATAGTTATATATTTTATAATGGTTTATCATGTATGGCTCAAGTATAATTATGCGAGAAGGTCGTGTATTTGTCGGCTTTTACTCGTGGTAACACCCAGCCAGAATTCGGCACTGGCTGCAGATAGAGTCACCTACAGAACGTGATTCCCCTTTGGCATCTCGGGCAGGTGTTAGATAATATGGTTCAGGTTTGTCATAGTCAGTGTCACAGCATATTTCCTGACGACTGTTCGTCCTGTAGTTGTTAACTCTTTAATCCGATGACACACTTATTAATTTAGGCCTGCTGGTGTCGTACTATTTCATTCGACTTAGGAAAGATCTCATAATGATGACGTTGATAAAGGCTCTGTTTACTCCCTCCAGTTCGAAAATTCTATTGTAAGGTCAATAAAATCGTGTGGAAGCAGCAAGATTAGAGACGACTCCGTATCAAATATATATATATATATATATATATATATATATATATATATATATATATATATATATATATTGTTACATAGCCTATGATTTCATCATCCTTTGTGTAATTTTAACGCACAGTTGCTGCATGTTTGATCACGAGCGTGTTCTGCCTCAGTCGCCCCCTTCTACCGTTATAGTAGAGTAAGTCGACATCTCTGTTATACTTTGCGGGATTGTCATCTCTTTGTCCCCATGGCTTCATTTGCGCGTCCTCATTACAAGTTGTATCAAGCTCTCCTGGCCCCTATATAATGAGCTCAGTCTCTGCATCATTGCCACTTAGATCTGCTCCTCATTTTGTTCACATCTCTGTCCTCCCCTGTACAGATATTATTATTGTGAGTGCTCAAGAAATCTCCAAACATCTAGCAGCTGTGTGTAATTTGAGTATTACTGTTGTTGCATTTTTTCTTGTACTGTATAGCATAAGTTTAATTTGTAGGCCTAGTGAAGTTTTTGTAATTCGTGTGGGGTTCTTTATGTCAGTCATTTTTGATAATAGTTTGTATCTGTAATTATTTATCTGGCATTCACTGAGTATTGTCTGGTATCTCATTTTATCAGGGCTGACTTAGATAAGTTTACTCTTGCTGATTTCGTGTTAATGGAGGCTATTGCAGTTAACCATATATTTAACCTGTTTATTTGCCATTACATTATCCTTATGAGTCCTGAATGTTTTGTTGTTAGTTTGTGCATTAAACTTTAACTTGTAATTTTACCTAACTCTTTTGTTTTGAACCTGGAACTTTACGGGACAGTAGTGATTTTTAGCATTCTCACTTAAAGTGTACGTTATCTTTCTCTGTTCCGTAACATAAATTTGGCGACCTCATATCAGGATATTATCATAAGGATATTGTTTGATATTTTGTGACTGTGATATATTCATGATGGCTACTATTTCTACACTTGATGAAGCCAAAGATTTTTTGTCAAATGTGCAAACAGTGTGTGATATAGAAAACAGAACAAAGAATGAACTCAAGCTTGTTGCTCAACAATTGGGATTTGTTGTTCGCTCTCATCAGTCTAAAGATCAAATTGTTGCCATGATTAATGAAAGCTTGTTTAATGTAACTCCTCGAAATGAGCAAACGCAGATTGAATTAGCTAAGTTACAGCTAGCCCTGCAGGAGGCCCGTGCTAAGGAGGCTGAGTTTCACGCACAAGTTGAACTTGCTAGGATTCAGGCAGACCATGAGTATCGCATGAAACAATGTGGAACTGGATCATCTAGCTCTGATGATTTTGATGTGGCTAAAAATGTTAAACTTGTCCCTCCTTTTAATGAATCTGATTTAACAAAGTATTTTCAGTTGTTTGAGAGGGTAGCTACAGGTTTTAATTGGCCTAAGGAGTATTGGCCAGTACTCCTTCAAACTGTTCTCACCGGTAAAGCTCAAGTAACTTATGCATCTTTGCCTCAGGATCAGTCTGATAATTATGATGTAGTAAAGAGCTTGATTCTTAAGGCCTATGAGCTTGTTCCTGAAGCTTATAGAGTAAAATTTAGGACAACTTACAAGCAAGATAAGCAATCCCATGTTGAGTATGCAAGAATCAAAGAAGATTTGTTAGAGCAGTGGTTAAATTCTAAGAATGTGGATTCTGATTTTGGTAAATTTAAGCAGATGATTTTGCTGGAGGATTTCAAAAGGTGTATTAGTAAAGATGTAAGCCTATATCTTGATGAGAAAAGAATAGATAATTTGTCTGATGCTGCAGTTTTAGCTGATGAGTATGTTCTCACTCACAAGAGATATTTTAGAGGAAAAAGGAAAGCTGAGAGTCAGTACGTTGCCTCTACTCAGAGTACAGGTAACGGGAAAGAGAATAAGGATGATGTTTCTCAGGAAGTAAATACCAGCTTCACCTCTAGATTTCAGAAAAGTAAATGTACTTATTGTAGTAAGCTTGGTCATACTACGGAGAGATGTTTCAGGAGACAGCGTGATGTGAACAAAAAGGAGTCTTTAAATATTCAGTCAATTGGTCTAGTGTCCACTCTTGAGAGTTCCCAGAATTCTTTAACTGAGTTAACTGAACCTGCTTTGAGGGGTAACTTAAATTATCATGATGGAGCTCCTCTTTTGAGCAGTAATGTGGGTGACACTCTCAAGAGTTCATGTGCTAATTTCCTGTCTGATAATTGTCAGTCCTCTGGACAGTAATGACAGGAAATCAGTTAAAATATATCGTGATACAGGTGCTTGCCAATCCCTTATGCTGACCAGTGTTCTAGGCTCTAATTTTAATTCCTCTGATGAAACTGTAATCTTACAAGGTGTAGGGAATAATTACTTCTCTGTCCCTCTGTGCAGAGTGAATTTAGAGTCTGGTTTTGTTAATGGTTCTGTTATGGTTGGGTTGGTTGAGACACTCCCAATGTCAGGTGTAACTTTCTTACTTGGAAATGATATTGGTGGAAGTCAAGTGTGTCCAGCTCCTCAGTTGTCTAGTGAGCCAGTGGCTGCGACCCGGGATTGTGATGTCCCTGATGTGTTCCCTGCATGTGCTGTCACTAGGGCTAAGTCTAAAGTTACTGGTGATTTAGAGGATAATGATGATGATGATGTTATCCTAGCTGACACTTTTCTTGCTAATTTGGACCACTCACCAGATGAGGCAGTACCCCGTAGTGTTGATAATTTGTCTCGTCAAGAGTTGGTTGAGTTGCAGGTTGCTGACCCTGAGTTGAAAGGTCTAGCTAACTCTGCTTACAGTGAAGAAGAGTCAGCTGGTGCTTCTACTTGTTATTATGTAAAGTCAGGAGTACTTATGAGGAAGTGGAGACCCCCAACAGCATCAGCCGACTGTGAATGGGAGGTTGTACATCAAGTTGTCATCCCTCGTGTTTGTAGGCAGGATATCATTCGAGTGGCTCATGATTCCAGTTTGGCAGGACACCTTGGAGTGAGGAAGACTGTGACACGCATTTTGAAACACTTCTACTGGCCAGGTATCTTCAGGGATGTTTCCTGGTATTGTAAGTCTTGTCACACCTGTCAAGTTGTGGGGAAGTGTAATCAGACTGAAAAGGTTGCACCTCTAGTTCCCATTCCTCCTTTTGAGGCGCCTTTCACTCGTGTGTTGGTGGATATTGTGGGCCCTCTTCCTAA
This sequence comes from Coenobita brevimanus, assembly GCF_032717465.1. Classification (NCBI taxonomy): domain Eukaryota; kingdom Metazoa; phylum Arthropoda; class Malacostraca; order Decapoda; family Coenobitidae; genus Coenobita; species Coenobita brevimanus. The sequence continues at coordinate 23,486,094 of NC_137016.1, read as the reverse complement.
GACTTCTTCAGGATTTTCTTATGTGTTGACCATGATTGATATGGCTACTCGTTATCCTGAAGCCATTCCACTTAGAAACATCTCAGCAAAGAACGTGGTTAAGGAAATGCTAGGGTTCTTCACAAAGTTTGGTCTGCCCAAGGAGGTACAGTCAGACCGAGGAAGTAATTTCATGTCGAATGTTTTCAAGCAGTCTCTGAAAGAGTTGGGCATCACCCAGATCACGTCTTCAGCTTACCATCCCCAGACCCAAGGAGCGTTGGAGAGATATCATCAAACACTCAAATCGATGCTCAAGAAATACTGTTTGGAACATCAGAAAGACTGGGATAAAGGTCTTCCATTCGTTGTGTTTGCTGCAAGAGAATCTCCAAATGAATCACTGGGCTTCTCACCTTTTGAACTACTGTTTGGCCATGAAGTAAGAGGACCCCTTAAGTTACTCAAGGAATGCTGGCTGTCGGAGGAAGATGACGTCAACCTGCTGGAGTATGTGATGAAGTTCAAAGAACGGCTGTCCACTGCTTTACAGCTGGCGAGAGAGAATTTAGGAGCTGCTCAGGAGAAGATGAAGACTTGGTATGACAAGAAGTCCAGGTTACGCCACTTTCAGCCAGGAGATCAGGTTTTGATTCTGCTACCAGTTCATGGGCAACCTCTTCAAGCCAAGTTTAGTGGCCCTTATTTCGTGGAGAAGAAACTCAGTGATGTCAGCTATGTCATCGCCACACCAGATCGTAGAAAGAGCAAGCAACTTTGTCACATCAACATGCTAAAGTTATATCACAGGCGGGACGAAAATAATCCAGTCTGCACTGTAGCTGTTCCACCCGAGTCTGCAAGTGAAGCTCTCCCATGCAGTATGAACCTGAGTGATAGTTTGGGGAAGAATCCTGATATCATGAATGATCTCCAGACTAAGCTTTCATCTACCACCCAAGGAAAGGCAGGAGTTTTCGGCATTACTGCAGGAGTACCCGCAAGTGTTCCGTGCCACTCCAGGAAGAACCACTGTGTTGATGCATGATGTCGATGTTGGAGACGCAAAGCCAATTAAATTGCCTCCTTACCGTGTGAACCCAGTGAAAGTTCCTCTCATCCAGAAGGAGCTTGGCTACCTGTTGGACCACAAGATGATTGAGCCCTGTCAGAGCGAGTGGAGTTCTCCTGTCACTCTGGTCCCTAAGCCAGGTGGGTCACAGCGGCTTTGCATTGACTACAGACGTGTTAATCAGATAACTAAAACAGACACTTACCCTCTCCCTCGTGTGGAAGATTGCATAGACAAGATCGGAAAGGCTAGGTACATAAGTAAGTTTGATTTGTTAAAGGGATACTGGCAAGTACCTATGACTGAACGTGCTAGGGAGATTTCATGTTTTGTAACACTAGGAAAGGTTTTTGCATGTTCTGTAATGCCGTATGGTATGAGGAGTGCACCAGCCACATTTCGGGGGCTCGTGAATGTTGTAACAGAGGGTTTGGCAGGGTGTGTTGTTTATATTGATGATGTATTAATCTTCAGTGACAACTGGAAAGATCACCTATGCCATGTCAGTAAATTTCTTGACCGTTTGGTTCATGCTAATCTTGTAGCTAATTGATCAAAGTGTGAGTTTGGTCAAGCTAAAGTTCAGTACCTTGGGTATGTAATTGGTGATGGACATGTTGCACCAACAGGAGCTAAGGTTCAGGTTATAAGTGATCTTCCCAGACCTAAAAGTAGGAAAGAGCTACAAAGATTTTTGGGAATGGTAGGTTATTACAGGAGATTTGTTCTTAACTTTTCTATTCTTGTATCACCACTTACAGACCTACTGAAAAAGGGAGTTGAATTTGTCTGGACCGATAACTGTGAATCCTCTTTCAACAAACTTAAAGCTATTCTATTAAGTCAGCCAGTGCTCGCTACTCCAAATTTTGCTAAGCCTTTTAAGATGGCTGTTGATGCAAGTGATACAGGAGCTGGGGCTGTTTTGCTGCAAGAGGATGATCAGGGTATTGAACATCCTCTATCTTATTACAGTAAGAAGTTCACTCCACCTCAAAAGAACTACTCCACTATTGAGAAAGAGCTTTTGGCCTTGATTTTGGGTTTTACAGCATTTTTCATTTTATTTGTGTTCTGGTTTTGACCCCATAGTCATTTATACCGATCATAACCCACTGAAATTCCTTAGTAAGTTTAAAGATAAAAATCAGAGATTGACAAGATGGAGTCTACTTCTTCAGGAGTATTCATTAGACATACAACATGTCAAGGGGAAAGAAATGTTATTGCAGATTGCTTATCTAGACTTTATACAGATTGTTTGAGTAATAAGAAATTTCCTTTGTAAATTTCTTTTTCTTTGTGGGGAGGTGTTACATAGCCTATGATTTCATCATCCTTTGTGTAATTTTAACGCACAGTTGCTGCATGTTTGATCACGAGCGTGTTCTGCCTCAGTCCCCCTTCTACCGTTATAGTAGAGTAAGTCGACATCTCTGTTATACTTTGCGGGATTGTCATCTCTTTGTCCCCATGGCTTCATTTGCGCGTCCTCATTACAAGTTGTATCAAGCTCTCCTGGCCCCTATATAATGAGCTCAGTCTCTGCATCATTGCCACTTAGATCTGCTCCTCATTTTGTTCACATCTCTGTCCTCCCCTGTACAGATATTATTATTGTGAGTGCTCAAGAAATCTCCAAACATCTAGCAGCTGTGTGTAATTTGAGTATTACTGTTGTTGCATTTTTTCTTGTACTGTATAGCATAAGTTTAATTTGTAGGCCTAGTGAAGTTTTTGTAATTCGTGTGGGGTTCTTTATGTCAGTCATTTTTGATAATAGTTTGTATCTGTAATTATTTATCTGGCATTCACTGAGTATTGTCTGGTATCTCATTTTATCAGGGCTGACTTAGATAAGTTTACTCTTGCTGATTTCGTGTTAATGGAGGCTATTGCAGTTAACCATATATTTAACCTGTTTATTTGCCATTACATTATCCTTATGAGTCCTGAATGTTTTGTTGTTAGTTTGTGCATTAAACTTTAACTTGTAATTTTACCTAACTCTTTTGTTTTGAACCTGGAACTTTACGGGACAGTAGTGATTTTTAGCATTCTCACTTAAAGTGTACGTTATCTTTCTCTGTTCCGTAACAATATATATATATATATATATATATATATATATATATTTATATATATATATATATATATATATATATATATATATATATGAGTGTAATAAAAAGTCAGAGGTTGAAAACCTGCCAAAAAGTTGCTCTTCCCAAGAGAGAAAAAAATGACCATGAGAACGAAAATAAAACTTCGGTAATATAAAAATGCCCCGACACGTTGAACTTTTGAACTTAAAAGGCTGAATGTAGAAGGCAGAGGGCAATACATATCGAGGTAGACACTGCTAGGGCTGACCACTTGCATACATGAACGAATTAATGAACCAGTCAACTCTTGCATTAGAGAGCTGGAGAGAAAATGGGTGAATAAAAGTGTTGCCATATGGATTCTGTGCATCTGACATACTCAGAAAGAGATACACGAAGGAAGTCCGGCAGAGCAGTGGTTACTGAGACAGATGAAGAAACGGTATGTGGCACTGCGGTAGAGAGGAAATATGTTGAAGGGAATCAGTAGATTAAGGGGAACAAAAAACGAAAAGCCTTTGCCCCCACCCAGTTCAGAAGAGCTGTATGTGGTAAGCCTCACACTTATGACAGCAGTATTCCACACAGGGGTTTGAGGTCCCTGTACCGACCAGATTTAAAGAAATTATGGAGTCTGTTGAGCACGGTCAGTCTCTGGAAAGTTTATATTACAAGGTAAGGGTGTGATCTTTAATGACAGGTCCTGAGAGAAAGGAACTCGAACTACACTGAGAGATGATGAGGGACTTAGCTGTATGTTGTTGTATGTTAACCTCTTTCACGTGATATTTTTGGAAAGCCCAAGTCATTTTATTCATCATAAAAGAGACTCTTTGAACGGAAAGGTATGATGTAGTCTTCAGTACTTTGTGGGGCAGTAAATCGCTCATCACTATCTCATTCAGTGAGTCAGGATTGGTGGTCCTTAGGTTGTCAAACTCCTACAGTTTCATGTAGTTTACAGTAAGTCTCTCTCCTTCATTCCCATTACCATCAGACCCGAGAGTTGCCACAGTTTTTTGTTGGACTGTGCTTATGTACGTATGAAAATTAATCATAATATGGGTTTCTGAGTGCGAAGAGTTGTCTATATGTTTGTGTAGCCTATGTGTGTGAACGTGTAGGTACTAATGTGAATGAGAACATTTCTAGCCTCCTTATCAGGGTATGTGTAAGAATGTGACAGAGTCCGACAGCTAAACATGTGCTGGTGTTGTGTAAGGAGAGTGGGTCAGGGCAGGTGCGAAGGCGTTATTGAACTACCTCTCCTTGTGGCTACCTGACATGAACTGCCTCAGTGCCAGGCTGGTGAGGTGCTGCGTGTGGGTCGTGGGAGGAGCTTACGACGTCACCACACCAGGCCCTTCCTCTCAAAACACCAGTTGACACCCTCCATGGGCGTCCAGTGTCTGGGGATAATGTGACAGTCCCCCTACCCACCCCCGACACACACACACACTTTTCATCATCATCATCATCATTATCATCCGGACCTCCTTTTCCACCCAAGGGCAGGGTGAGGAGTAGCAATGTCCAGACAGCCCATATTTGCCCAATCCAATGGGCCACGCTTCCATTCACCCATCATTCAATCGCCCGGAATCCTGGCTCTATCGGATATGCCAAAAACATTCACCACCTTCTGTAGCTTAACATAAACGTATCCGATTGAGTCAATCTGGACGCTGCCACGTTAACCCCTACACCGCGAGCATGTTTACCAATGTTTTGCGTGACCCGCGGGGTTATTCGGGCTCCGACAGACTCTCAAAAAATATTTGCCAAAACTCAGTTATTAGTCCTAGAATAATAAAATTACATATGCTTATGGCACATACCTTCAGCTTTCTCCTGGAATGTTTGTTGAGCCTTCGTCGTTACCGTAGGACTTGTGGAGACCTCTGAAGTTGGGTAACGAAGTCTCCACTTTACATTTCCCGACAACCCGTAATATGATTACCACAGCCAGATATTAACACTATAAACACTACTCTATGATTTTCAAGTAGTTTGGGATCCATACTCCAAAAAAAAACCCACTGTGAAAGCAATGGAAATTATGAGCGCGTCTGATCGTCGCACTTGCATTAGTTCGCTCTTGGTACTCTGTCATTTATTATTCATAATACCCCTCACATTTTATATTTCTATAACTATATCACACTTATATATATCTGGAGTCTTTCTCCATAAGTTTCCTTCAGTAGTATTAGTTTATTGTTACTAAAGTCAATCAATTTTTCATTCAGTAAAATACGTAGAGAGCCACGGATTCACTTTCACTGTTATAACATAAATTATTTGTACTCATATTCTTATATTACTAATTACTTACATTACTATTTACATTTTCTATTCTATTTTCAATATTTATCCTTCTATTTTACTTACACTATGTTAGTCACTGTCACTTTCAGTAAGATAAAACTATAATACACTGTTCAATCATATGTACTGAACATCCATTGCTTTCACTTGCTATTTCCACATTATTTCCACATTATTCTCCTTTCACACTTGCACTGTTAGAACTGCTTCTGGCTGTGGTATCAAAGAAGCAGGTAACACAGAGGGGAACTTGGCGCTCAGTGCACTGCCAAGAGGTGCGTTTGTGCTCAGGTGTGCGGCGGGTGGTATGTGCACACACCTGACACCTGCGAATCACAGCCTTCCTTTTCCCTGTGGCAGGCATAAGCTCAAGTCTGTGCCGATCCATATACGCCCTCTGCTCAAGTCGGTCGGGAAGTGTTACTGGATGGCGCCTTGGAGTTGCTGCTGTCACCCTACCATATCCTTCCAGCAGCTGCTGGACACAAGTCCTGGCGAACAACCTCAGGGAGAAGGACTTGGGTGGCTTGACCTTCATCTTGTACAGGATGAAGGCGTTCAGCATCGTCATATCTATGAGATGCAGAAAAACTTTCCTGTACCACCTAGTATTCTTCCTGAGGCAGTCGATCTCACCAATCATCATGTCGGACTTGTCCACCAGCCGCATGTTGATATTGTAGTCCAACACAGCATCAGGTTTCATCACAGGTTCGCCTGTCCTACGGTCGACCTTCCCACTGTCTGTCATCTCCCCCTTATGTACGGTGGTGAGCATGTGCACGACCCTCTTGTCATGCCACCGTATTGCCAGCATCTTCTCAGACTTGCGTAGGTGCACGTCTCCTCGCTGCGAGGTTCCTGCCTCTGTGAATTTGGGGAAGTGGGCATGATTACTTTTGACAGTGCCGCAGGAGCCAATGCCATGCTCAGAAAGGTATTTGGCAAGTTTCGGTGCTGTATAGTAGTTGTCTGTATACAGCACATGATTCCCACCCAAATACTTTTCAAGGAGCACTTTCACTACACAGCCTGAGAAGCCAAGGGGGTGTGTTTTATCCAGATCGACAGTGCTGGCTGAATAAATGACGAAGTCAAGGATGTACCCCGTCTTACAGTCGCACAGTACAAAGAACTTAATTCCAAAGTGATGGCGTTTGCTTGGAATGTACTGAAAAAACCGAAGATGTCCTCTGAACAAAACCAAGGATTCGTCAGTGACAACCTTCTGAAAGGGGTGGAAGAATGACATAAACTTATCCTTCATTCTGCTCTGAATCTCCCGGATCTTCCAGAGTGGGTCAGTTTGGGAAGGTACATCGTTGTCGGCAAAGTGCAGGTTTCCCATGGTGTTCCGGAAGCGATCTCTGGCCATGTACTTATTGAAGGTGAGTGAGGGTAGTAAGGGGTCCATGGACCAGTATTCTTCCAACTCATGCTTCTTGGAGTGTGGCATGAGAAGCATGAGGGCAAAGAACACATACAGCTCCTGCACTCCCAGCATGGACCACTGTTGCATCTTGGCTGCACCTGTACCACTTGCAGCACATTGTGATTCATACCTGTTGGTCTCATCTCATATGTGCTGCATGACTTCGTCATCTAGGAAGGCCAAAAGGTAGTCCACACACTCAGCATTATCGTCAATAGTGAAGGCAGGCTGAACTCCTGAGGAGCTTTCATCAAACACTAAATGTTCAGGCACAAAATCTGACCCTTCCGTCCACGCAAAGGCGTCCAGGATTCCCTGTCGTGGCGGTGTAGGGCGGGTGGTGGTGGTGGTGGTTGGCTGTGAGACAGATTTATCTCGTTCAAGGTCACTCGCACTGACCCTGGGTTGCCGTACAGCACTAGCAGCCCTTACCCTACTAACAACTCGACTTTTCAAAGTCCTGGATTTACCTCTTCCTCTACGGCCTGCCTTCACTGTTGATGCTGGTGGTGACTCCGACGACGAAGACTCAGGACAAAACTCAGCCGACGATGAGGAAGAAATGAGTGAAACGGGGCTTGGGGAACGGGGAGGTGAATGCACTCAGGACTCATGGCAGGCTGGGTCATGCAAGGGCATTGTTCTGGGGCTAACACGCCGCCTTTTCACTCCCTTCACAAATTCCTTGCCTTGCTGCACTAACGGCTCCTTTCCCTTGGAGCTAGAACCTACTTCCGACACTGAAGCACTCGTACTAGCAATTTCTGGCATGATTACCTCACCCGGCTCATCACACGATTCACCCAAATCGTCAAAATCACTGTCCATCATCACCATGGACAATTCTGCAAGTTCAAGTGCCACTGCAGAGTCACTAAGTCCTTTCCTGCTTCCCTCACTACTTTTCTTAGGTGTAGAGGTCATGGGGCCCTTTTCAATGGGCGCAGAAGCGGCAGGAATGGCGGGGCCCGAGTGCGACATCGTTTCACTACAGCGGACGACAAGGAACTAAATGCCGCGGCTTATCTGAGAAGGCAAGGGCTGACTGCTGCTAACTTACATGCTAATTTTTTAAAGGTAGAAAATCTCGGCAATACATAAAGAAATAGGTAGTTCCAGGGGAATGTAAATGTCACTTAGGCTTCTCCCGTCCTTTCTGATATATATTTTTATTACAGACATCGATTACAAGGCATAATTCAAAGGGAAAATTACCGTGGTAATGTAGCGAATGAATGCACTTGAGGTGTTGTCAGGTGATAATTAGCCAATTCCTGGTGTACAACACTATCACTTACCTTATTTTTTTTTGATATATTTTATTTTGTATAAGTATAGGGCATAGGGCTTATTTCAATGGATGAAATCTGTGAAAAAATCCGGGGGAAATTTGCGTAGTGCAGTGCGGCATGGGAGGTGAGAGGACAGGGTAATGGAGGGCAGGTAGGGAGGGGAGTCACGAAGGGGGTAAAAACGCTAAAATGTCAACAATGGATGGGAGTACAGATGAGATTTGGAGTGCTGACTAGTGTTGGATATTGGCAGTATTGATAGATGATACAAGCCACCACTTGAAAGCCCGGGATTATTCAAAATAACACAGAATCACAAAAGTGACGCCGCGCGGTATGATCCATTGTGGCCGAGCATCACAAAAGTGACGCCCCGCGGTTAAGGGGTGAATAAGGGGTGCCAAAATCCCTGATCATGCACTTCTCACAACATTCATCCAGCCAGCTCGATCTGTTGTCAGTTCCCTAGCCTCACCGACTTCCAAACCTCTCTTGCTCACACACTTTTTATACAGGAAGAAAACAGATAAGCTGTCCTCCGCACATTTATATATTTCTGTCATTTTAAAATGACTTCACCCCAACTTAAATTCCCACTGCAAGACCCACTTGTGGACAGAATCAAGGACTGCTTGAATCCACCCAAACAAAAATTATGCATTACGGGAAGAGTGCCAAACTGTTCAATCATCAGCATTAAATGAGTATTTGAGATTCCTCTGGATGATAGCTAATGGCAGAATATCACTGATCAAAACACTAAATAAGGTATAGCTAAATAGGCACCCGTTTTCTTGGATGAAAACATCCGATATCTCGTTACAGGGCAATTTGTCAGAAAGTTCTCTCTCAAAAAAAATAAAAAAATAAAAAATAAAAATAAATAAATAAATATAGGCAGATTACCTCTTAAATGATGAACAGTGTGGCTTCCGAAATTATAGCAGCCACGTTAGATCATTTAATGAATTTGGAGCACTGCATTTCGGAGGCAACTGCCAACACAGAATTCATAAAAGGAGTGTTCTTGGATATCCATAAAGCCTGTGACATGATGCGGTGACACCGTGAACAGTATTAATGAAGCCCTAGGCTTGTGATTTAAGGGGAGCAGACTGTCGTTACTTATGAAGGTACATTTGTTTTTCTTATAAATTCTTCAACTCTGAAACAAATGCTCCACCCTACTTCACTTTGGCTCTCATGTGTGTTTACTGAGGATTCTCTACCTCTTAAATATGACATGGACCAATGCTAGTAAAGCAAGAAGGAGTATAGTATCATAGGTGGATCCTAGGGTGTTGCCCATGCTGCCCGGGCAACACCCTTGTTTTATCACACTGGTGATTAATAGGCTATATGGTACTTTAATACATAAATGCTTTATCACACAAATGATTAATAGGGCTATATAGTCCTTTCATACATTGACCTCATCATTTTTTGACGGTCATGTTTATACCCTCCCTCCCAAAAAAAGAAAAATGTCGATATAAATCATCCAAAGTTGACAAATGTTCCTTTGATGGCTGAGAGGCAGAGGATGACCATTCCCCTTTACCCTGGAAAGTAATATGGGCAAAGTCTCTGAAATATTCCTGAATCAAGTCCTGAATATAACCAAATTTTTCGTTGTTTAATACCATAGTGTCAGCAAGAGAAAGAATGCCAGGATCAGGATGCGGCAGAGGTATACTCCTTGTACTCCAACTTGCCCAGATCTTTGTCCTCGTGCAGCTTATTTCATGTAGCTCAGTGACAACAAGACGATGTTATACCTCTACGCCATTTTCATAGCATTTCGCCGATGATTAAAATCTACACCTATTCTTAGTTTAACACATATATATTTATGTTTTTAAAATGCCTTCAATACAAGCAGCCAGATTAAACATGGAATAATTTCCGAAGCTAAAGAGGACAAAATTAGCTTTAAAAGTTTACTGTTATCAAAGAAAATTGTACTTGATTATAAAGTTGTATAAAACGATGACTGATGTTTGAAGCAAATTATCCACCCTCTGCGTACACCCACGTCCGCAAATTGCACTGCATCTACCTACGGTGTACACCTACGCCTGCTTGTTGCACTATAATATCTAGCCACGGTGAACACCTACGTCCGCACCGCTGAGCTCTATGGTATGGAGAGGCTATCTCCACCGCGAGCGTGTGACTCTGGCCGCCATACTGAAACACCCGCACTCGTAGCTTATGGTACAAAAACACACGTGGATTTTTTTTCTGCCTAGTTCAACGAATTATGAGGTACATTTAGCCAATGAATATGAAACAGCCCCATAGGTTGCTGCAATTCAGAACTTACCCTTTATGGCACTAAAGTAGAGAAAGATAATGGCAGAAAGGGAAGAGATGGTGTGGTGTTGACGTTGAAATGATAGTGATGTTGAAGCTGTTCTACGTCAAAGTAATGGTTTTGAAATGGTGTGGGAAGTCCTTAGACTGTCCGTGCCATGAAAACAAATGTTCAAATTGATAAAGGCCGGAAGAAACATGGAAATATCTACAAGAGAGTGTGAACAGAAGAGAAGAAGACATGGAGCAAATGACTGGAGATAAATGGGCCCCTTTTATTCACCTCGTTCATGCAGGGATACTGGGGAAGAATCTTCCCGCCCCTCCCCAGGGGGCAGTAATATTATAGAATTAGCATCAAGAAATATTTCCTACTAGTGAAATGTAGTGCTATCTCTCTTCGATGAATTCCTGTGCCCATTTTTGCATCCGTAACTGCACAGTGGACCATGGCACTATATTTTCCAGAATCATCGGCTGCTTTCAAAAACCCATTGAGCAGCTCAGTACAACAAACGCGGGCATCATGCATGGTATAATATGGCTGCTGCTACACCAGCGCCGCCCTGGCAGCAGACACAAATTACGCTGTGCTACCCATGAGAAAGCCTCTCAGTACTGCTGAGCTCACTGGTCAGCACATTGCACTACAATACATGAATGCATTTACTTTAATGACATAATCGGCTGTCAATCAGCAGCTACGAAACAAACACACCCTACTTGCCCCATACATCCCAGGTACACAGGTCAATCAAATAGACTATAGCAGGTTGGGAGAATTTTGATTTGGAAACACTGCTGGTGATGACTGCCAATGTTCGTGGGCTTTGACATACTCTAGTTGTATCTGGCGACAATCTAGCGGTTTTCAATACTTCCATCCAGCAAAACTTTGCTATTTGGAGGCAAGAAACTTATATTTATATATGCTACATATTTTTATATATTTCTTTGATATTATAGAGATTTTATCATTTTCTTCCGATTTGCTGAATGTGTATTGTATTAAAATCTAGTGGATTTTGGGAGGCAGCTTAGCGTTATTGGTAACGCCATTCCTTGCTGGGTCTCAAAATGGTTGCTGATTGTGTTTTCCCCGAAGAGAGATTGCTTTAACGCCATCGTGGTTCGTAGATGGTAAATGGCTTAATTATGTATGTATAATTACTCCCCAAAGTGCCAAGATTTTAATTTTATATGATAATACCAATGCAGGTTTCACCATATGATTGTATTGGTAACTGTTTTGGTGGGGTCACCCTTCTCAGCATAGAAAGCACCCAGAGATTCCAGTAGATATTTTGTATGGTCTGTGACATTCCATTTATTTTATATATATATATATATATATATATATATATATATATATATATATATATATATATATATATATATATATATATATATATATATATATATATATATCTATGTTTTTACATCATACCAAACGTAACCCTAGTGAGATAACATTCAGCAAGTACAAAATTTGGACCTAACCAAACTGTGGGTCAGTTTTAGGAAAACTACATTTCTCCATTTCGAAACCAAAAATATTTTTTTCGGGCCAATTTTAGTGTGATTTAAATGAATTTGACCTTCATTTTTTGTTGTTGTCCGAAGTCACTCTTTTTGGAGATATGCCTACCGAAGCCTATCTACAAAACGAGTGATTTCCAACGAGAACGAAGGTCAAATTCATTCAAATCACATTAAAATTGACCAGAAAAATATTGTTGGCTTCGAAATCGAGGATATTGGTTGAACTGTATATCCTAACTAGGGGGGCTTTGCCCCCCAGACTCCCCCATATTATTAACCTAACCTAACCTAACCTAACATTAACCAAACCCAACCTAACCTAACCTAACCTAACATTAATAAAACCCAACCTAACCTAACCTTACCCTGAATGTCGTCGGAGGAGGAGGAGGTGGAAGGGTTTGCCTTAATCCTTGGGGAGTCAAAGGGAGGGTAAAGTTTGGCAACCTGTAGAAGGAAGCTGTGGAGGAGGCTTTCACCCTTCTCGAATCATGGTTCCAAACTTTTAGAAGCCAGTGATTTATGAACAGTAGCACCTTCCAGGGGTGAAAATGGCAGTTTTCAAGAAAAGTTCCCAAATAATTTAACACATTAAACCCACGTGCCCTCCACTTCTTCGAATTTGCGCAAATCTTAAAATTTTTACAGTACCACCGATGAAGGTCCTGTCTATAAGGTTGGACACTTCCACACTTCTTACACCTCGGGGAAGAACGCAGAACACCGTGACTGCATGGGAAATTCACACTTTCCTGATTATTCTTTAGAAAATGAGCGATGGCCTCGTATTCTGTCACAGGAGACCCGTACAAGTGGAAGCCATCGTGAAACTGATAAAGTAAGGGATGTTTGAAGTTTGAAAATCTCCTAACACTATCAATGATTTGATTGGCCCGCCTTTTGGCTGATTTTAATTTCATTGGCCGTGACGTTCGAGCATGCTCTGTAGGATTTTTACGTTAAATATACATTTCCGAAAACAAATGTATAGTGGAATAGATTCAGAATAAGATGGTCTACAAAGTGGTTGTCTCAGATTTCCTGAATCGAAAAATGTAGTTTTCCGAAAATTGACCGAAATTCAGCGTACAGTAGTTCATCACCACCGATATGCATGCACTTCTAACCTGTGAATTTACGAACACATACACGAGCAGATCCAACCATGGAGATATCAGAGATTAATCATAATATACTAACTGAGTCCCTTCAAGATATGCAAAAACAAAAATAGCATTTTGAATATATTAATATGGGCAAATTACAAAATTAACCATAATGTTTAACTACTGAACTTAAGTAACATTCAATAACACTATCATTCCACTTGCATGTCTAACTACATATATGAAAGAAACCTCAATTGAACCCTTTTAACACAGCCAAATACAAATAGTAATTACAATACAGTAATCAAAAGTATTTCTGGCAAACTGCAAACCTAACATTGCCAAACCATAGTATTTAAATACTGAACAAAGACAAACATTCCAATTAGCAGTGAAGAGGTCTTTGGTACACTGCCTAGTACTAAATTACTAAACTGAAAATATATGACTACAAAAATAGTAAAAATATAGTAGGAGAAAATTTGGCCTCGCCATCTTCCATACTGGCATCACCTTCATTCCAACCCACCTCTCTTCTCCTTTCTCTCTCATTCGTCCTTTCTTCATCACACAACCCTCATGCCACCATAAACCTCCACATTAAGCAAAACATCTAACAACACACTTACCATTGTGATATTTGCGATTTTCGCCACCTCTTCTTCCTATCACTTCCTATTTTGTGATGTTGACGACATAATGGCGTCTTAGGTACGGGTCCTGTACGAAGTTTTAATTTTCTTTTTCTCTTCAAAGTGTAATAGTTACTTACTTGGTCACACCATTCAAATATTACACTGTGACATAATATACCTTTGTCAAAAAGTATTGAAATTATGCTGTATCTGCTAAAATACAGTATTACTGCCAAGCTACAACACGAACGGGATTTGGGGTACAAACAAACGTTGCCCCAAATCCCTGAAAATTCTTTATTACAGATTACCTTCTGGACGAGGCCTGTGGGTCCAACTTCATTACATTAGCTTCATATGTGGTGGCGGTCGAGTTAATTTTATTAATTTGTATTTTAGCTTTATAATCATAAATTTAGTCCTGAGTACTCCAGTTGGATCTTAAATTTCTCTCATAATGCATAACTGAATCCACCACATATACAATTCTATTGCAAAATTAATAATTCCGTTTATCTAATCTGATTCTTTCCTTATAAATCTTCTTATAATGGCCTCTTGTTGACTAGTCCTCTCGCAACTCAAAAATATCCTGGTTCACTTCAAGGTCAAACACTCCACGGGGTATCTGGCAGGTTTCAATAATGTCTCTTGTCCTCCTATACACTAACGTTGGTAATCTTACTGACAAGTGACAGGAAAAAGAAAGGGAACTGATATAGATGGGAGATGGGATAGAGTGGCGGAGGGGAAAATATAAAAGAAGAGGAAAGAAAAAAGTAACGGAGAAGAGAGAAATGGAAAGGAAGGGAAGAGAAGGAAGTGACAGGGAGGGATGGGAAAGGGAGGAGGAGGAGAAAAAATTATGAAAGGATAGGAAAGGGAAGAGAGAGCAAGACATGTTCCTCCCTACTTCCCTATCCCCCAGAAAGTTAATGGTGGACTGCAGAATCGCAATGTCAGCCTGCAGGAAAGGGAGAGAGAGCAAACAATGTTCCTCCCTACTTCCCTATCCCCCAGAAAAAGGATGGTGGATTGCAGAATCACAACGTCAACCCTGCAGTCAACTGGGTTCGCATTTCAGGTGGACCCAGGGCCACAACACCAATGACATTTTGGATGATATTTGAGACATGAAATCACCACTTTTTTAGAGATTTACTTGTCATATTACACTAGCGTTCTCTTGTATGTTATAATATTCTAATTGTTACATACAACTGTGCTCTACATCTGGACCTTGCAATAGAATACTGAGGTGCAATGTGCTGATAAACTTGTTAAGGATAAGGAAGGCATTGTGAAATGGCCAGTCGAATACGACCCATCTATGGTACAAGCGAACGTGCTAAAGTAGTAACAGTAGTTGTAGCCCCAGATTCACCTGAAATGTGAACTCGATGGACTGCAGGCTGAATTTGTCCTTTCGTGGCAATCCATTATCCTTCTTTCAGAGGCAGAGAGGGAGTTATGGGCATTTCTGGCGAGTGGTGCGCGTTTCGCATACTAGACAAATCCCTACTTTATCTTCCCCTCGTCTTATCCTCATCTCACCTCACCTCACCTTACCTCACCTGACTACAGCTGACCATTGTGCACTGTTGACAGTAGTGTACAGTAAATAGGGGTCAACTGGCCTTTGAGACCTAATTTCCTATATGGCTAATACAGACGCATGATAAATGCTTTTCATATTACAAAATCCTCATAATTCCCTAATCCAGGGGTAGATTTATTCCGGCTAATGCAAGACAGTTCCATTCATGTCAGGGAGGACGTGCCAGAGTCGAAGGATTACAAAAATGAGTATGGATGCTGAACAAAATTTGATAATCATGCACTTGTCTTACACTGGAATAGCTGTAGTTGGTGAATTAGCCACGCTCTTGACAGAATAATTACTACGCATCTTTTTAGATATTGCTCTGAAACTGGAATGGGGTTATTCCAAAACATCAGTCAATAAAGATCTTTACTTTGCCGTCATATTTATGTTCTTCCTGGTGATCCCTCCCCCCCCCCTCTCTCTCTCTCTCTCTTCATCTCCAGCGAGTGCCAGGACATTTACCAAACTACAGGAAGTTACTTATGCTAATTTCGTTTTAAAAAATGCTATATCAACGCGAGTCCAGTCCTCAACCGTTACGTTATTATGGATTACCGTATGGGTGAAAATGGTCTCCCTCATAATTCACCCATGAGGACACCAGTAACTGTGGCTCCATAACGGTTGAGAATTGGACCCATCATGATACAGTATATTTTACTCATAAGCAGCCCCAGAATAACCCCCTGAATTTTAGCTTTTCCACATAGTGCCTGCGGACACTACCTTAACCTCCCTTCTTGGCCTGTCCTGCCCTAGTCAGCTTGCACTGCTTCATCCTCAGCTTAATCTTGGTTATCCTTGTTTATAGCGCATTCAGCTACCGGTGCACCTATTCTGGGTGGGAGAGAGCGTGCAGGACGGAGGATAGAGCAAAAAAAAAAAAAAATAATTAGAAGAGGAAGAGCTGGGAAGTGAGAGAAAAAGAAGAAGGAAGGAAGGGAAAGGATATAATGAAAAAGATCACAACAGTGAAGAAGGACGAGAAGGAAGAGAATGAAAAGGAAAGTATACGTATCACGAAGTATAAAATGGAGTGAAGAACGAGAATAACGAGAAGAAGCAATATTGGAAAGAGGAAAGACGAGTATGAAACGTAACAGATGAAAATGACCAAAAAGAGAGGCAATAAAACATAGAGCTACTGATTTAAAAAAAAAAAAAAAAGACAAAGAAAAACTGAAGATTTAGAAGGAGGGAAAATACGAAGGAGAAATTTCCGATGAAAGATAGAAAACAGCAACAACTGGAAAAAGAAGGAAAGAGAAATCGAGGAAAAGCAAGATGTGAATAAGTGGGTGAGACTGAACTGAGAGAGGGGAGAGAAGCTATGTAAGAGCAAGGAAATTGAAAGACTGCAGAGAAAAGAGAGGAGTGGGAGAAAGTGGTAAAGGCAAAACGAGACGTGGAAGATTTGAAAGGTAAGAGGGACAAAGTGAGATGAAAGAAAAAAAAATATGAAAACTTCAAACTGAGAGAGAGAGAGAGAGAGAGAGAGAGAGAGAGAGAGAATGACTGAGGTGTGTGTGTGTGTGTGTGTGTGTGTGTGTGTGTGTTCTTACCTACTTAATTTTCTTACCTAACTGTATCTTTACAGGAATGAGTCAAGCATGTACTGTCCCGTGTATTAAGCCATTTTTATCATACATATCCTTAAATTTGTGAATAGTTTTGCCACACACTGTTTCATTCGGTAGTGCATTCCACTGATCAATTGCCATATTTGGGAAACTGAATTTCCTTACGTCTTTATCGCCTCTCTTTTTATGTGATTTTTTGCAGTGTCTTCTTGCTGATGCTTCCCCATGGGTTATATATTCATTTATGTCTGTTTTCTCTTTCCCTGAGATGCATTTATATTGCATAATCATGTCTCCTCTTTTCCTTCTCTCCTGTAGTATTGGTAGATTAAGTTTTTCTAGTTTTTCTTCTTAGCTTAGATCTCTTAAGCTTGGTACCCATCTTGTAGCTGCCTTTTGTACTTTTTCAAACTTATCTATGTGTGTGTGTTTTTTTTTTTTTTTTTTTGAGAGGATTCCAGACAGCTGATGTATACTCTAGGATTGGTCTGATGAATGATGTTATTATCTTTCTCAGCATGTCTTCATTTATATATGTCAATGCTATTCTCATATTAGCAAGCAATGTATCCATATTACTTACCTTCTCACTGATGTGGTCATCTGGAGATAGTCTCTTACTGACAGTTACTCATAGGTCCTCTTCCCTTTCTGATGTGTGTAGGGTTGATCTTCCTAACTTATAATCCCAATCTGGTCTTTTCTCACTTTTACCAAACTTAATTACATTTGTCCACATTATAATCCATTTGCCACTTATTGCTCCATTAACGAAACTTATATAATTCTCTTGCAGCTATTTGCAAGAATCTGTGTTAGTAATTTTTCTTTGCATTTTTTGCATCATCAGCAAACATAATTATATGGCTTCCTTTTCCAGTGTTACTGTCTGTGTCATTCATATATACTAAAAACATAACTGGTGCCACAGCACTGAGCCCTGTGGAACTCCGCTTGTCACTTCCCTCCATGAGTAATTTCTCCTTAATACAGTTCTCATTTCCCTTTTTCTGAGAAAATCCTGCATCCAATAGTACAGATTGCTTGGATGCCTCCTTGATTGTACAGTTTCCATAAAAGTCTTTGGTGCGGTACTCTGTCAAATACTTTCTTGAAATCTAAATAGATACTGCCCACTCATCCTTCTCTTTTCTGTAATGTTTTTGTAACTCTATCGTGGTAGCCTAATAGTAACACATGATTTTCCCTTTCTAAAATCGAACTGACGGTGTGTGTGTGTGTGTGTGTGTGTGTGTGTGTGTGTGTGTGTGTGTGTGTGTGTGTGTGTGTGTGTGTGTGTGTGTGTGTGTGTGTGTGTGTGTGTGTGTGTGTGTGTGTGTGTGTGTGTGTGTGTGTGTGTGTGTGTGTGTGTGTGCTACATTCAGGCAGGAGATGCAACAAATAAAGTAAAGCTCCTCTGGGAGATGCTGTGTTTGGTATTCCCAGCCTTCAACAACCTCGCCTCACAGCCTCCTTCCTCAGTACACCTGCCACTTCCTATCTATCTCGTTCTCTCTTTTATTTATTACTTCATTCCCTTTGTCCGAAACTGCTGATATGCTGAAATGGATGTGAAAAATAACTGGCTGGTTGGTTCAACAAAGTCCATCATCATCATCATCATCATCATCATCATCATCATCATCATCGTCATCATTCTAACAGACAGTGAGAAAATACACACACAAGAAAACTGTCACCTAACTGCCCGTGTAAAATGCATCACATCTGGAGGATCTGGATACGATGGAAGAGGGACTGAGCAGAACGGGGCTTGTCATCTCGGAATGGTTACTGTGCTTGACTGCGCCTGACCCAACCGTATTTCATCACACTCGTATAAAGTGCCAATAATTAGCCTACCGCTGAAAACAAAGAACAGTGCGTTACGGGATAATCGACGGAGCTGTTTTCTGAGCCTCTGTTCGTTTTACCAGACTTCACAGTACTAATAGCGGTCGAGAACTATTTGGTGATATTGTAGGTAAAGGGGGAGGTGGTGGCCTAACGGATACCAGAGTGCACTTAAGGCCATTAGATTGAGAGTTCAATTTTTAACTGTGTATGCCGCAATTCTGAATACGCTAACGATGTACTGATGCCCAGAATAAAATGTATGTGATCTGGTGCGGACGGTAGTAACCCCTTTAATACGAGAAGATTCCCAGAGTACAATATAGTCATCCAGAGTATAGGAAAAACAAAACTCATCTTCGTGAAGGTGTTATCAAAGGCTACTATTCACCTTAATATTTTGAAAATTTCATCTTACAGAAAATAATAACGATAAACCCTGACAGTAGTTCGCATGGATTAGAACATCTGTCATCGCAGTAAGAGGGCTGTGACAGTTTTCACTGAGCCTTACTAAAGTTATGACAAGAGTTATAAATGACATATTCCTAACACATCTAAGTGTAGACGGTCCTACACAAGTGTACTGTACAAGGAGTGATGTAAAGGCAGTATACTGACCTCGGGAACGAGCTTCCTTGCCTGTGTTGAAAGTATGATATATGAAGATAAAATACATCTATTTGCAGATGTGTCGCTACAGGTTATATATATACATATATATGGCCGCACTATGGGGTGGTACTACTACTCTGCGGCCAGGTTGTGTTAGGAAGAATACTGCCACCGTATTCCCTGCGTGTCGTAAAAGGCGACTAAAAGGGGCAGGGTGAGGGGACTAGGGACCCCCTCCTCTTGTTTTTTAGTTCCTAAAAAGAGACAGGCCAGAGAAAGGGATGGGGGATGGAGTTATCCCCGTACCCTGAAGATTGGGTCTATGAATGTGCGTGGATGTAGTACGATTGAGGCTAAAAGGGAGGAGATTGGGAGAATGTTTGTGAGAAGAAAGTTGTATGTGTTAGCTTTGAGTGAAAGGAAGATGAAAGGGAAGGGTGAGTCTATGTTTGGAAGTGTGAATGGAAGACTGTCAGGTGTTGATAGAGGAAGGACAAGAGAAGGTGTGGCCTTGTTAGTGAGTTGGGAAGTACAGCAGTGTGTGATTGAATGGAAGGTGTCATCGAGACTGATGTGGGTGAAAGCGAAATTTGAAAGTGAGTTGTGGGTGTTTGTGAGTGCATATGGGCCTGGTAGTGAAAGGGATGAAGAAGAGAGGGAGTCTTTCTGGAATGATGTTGATGAGTGTCTGCAGAGTTTTAGGCGAATGTGAATGTGGTAATGATGGGTGATCTGAATGCTAGAGTGGGAAATGTAGCAGTTGAAGGTGTAGTTAGTATGCATGGTGTGCCTGGAAGAAATGAAAATGGGGAGCGAATGATAGCGATGTGTGTTGAGCGAGAGATGGTGATTGGAAATACGCTGTTTGAGAAGAAAGATATTTATAAGTATACATGGGTGGGACAGGAGGGTGGAAGGGTTGTTGATAGAGCTTTGATGGACTATGTGGTTGTGTCTAGGAATGTAATAGGAAGATTGTTGGATATGAGAGTTCTGAGAGGGGAGGGTGGAGGTATGTCTGACCACTACCTGGTGGAGGGAAAGTTAAGAGTAGGTAAGAGATGGGCGAGAGCTAGGAGGGTTAGGTGTGGCAGGGAGGTTTTGAAAGTGAGTGAGTTGGATAAAAGAGAGAAAAAGATAGAGTATCAGGAGAAATTGAAAGATGAGTGGACCGCAGTGAAAGATCGGGAAAATGGCAGTGTGGAGGAGGAATGGCAGTTATTTAAGAGTGCTGTGGTGGGGCATGCAGAAGAGGTGTGTGGTGTGAGACGTGTGGGTGGTGCTGTAAGAAAAGGAAGTGAATGGTGGTGCGAGGAAGTAAGTATGGCTGTGGCTGAGAAGAGACGTGCATATGAAGTGTGGCTGCAGAGGAAGGATGAGATGTCATATGAGAGGTATAAGGAAAAGAGGAATAAGGCGAGAAGGGCTATGCATGATGCTAAAGTGGCAGCAGATGAGAGGTGGGGTAGGCGGCTGACAGGGAATTTTCAACAGAATAAGAAAATGTTTTGGAAGGAGGTGAAAAGGGTGCGAAAGGGAGAGTCTGGGAAGGAAGAACGAGTAAAAGCAGAGGGTGGAAGGATGTTAATTGAGATGGATGCAGTAAGGAAGAGATGGGCAGAGTATTTTGAAAGATTGTTAAATGTAGAGGAGGAAAGGGTGGCTGAGCTTGTGGCGGATGGAAGGATGCAAGGAATAAATGTGTTGGGAGAGTCGAATGATTCTTTGATCACGAAAGAGGAAGTGCAGAAGGCAGTAAAGGAGATGAAAACTGGGAAAGCTGCAGGTATGGATGGGTGTGCTGTGGAATGCCTGAAGGGTGGTGGAGTGACTATTGTTGACTGGTTAGTAAGATTGTTGAATGTGTGCTTTGTGGAAGGTATGGTGCCAGTTGACTGGGCAAGTGCTTGTGTGGTCCCGTTGTATAAAGGCAAGGGTGATAAGTATGAATGTACTAGCTTTAGGGGTATAAGTCTGTTGAGTGTTGTAGGTAAGGTGTATGGTAGAGTGTTAATTATGAGAGTTAGAGAGGGTACAGAGGGAGTGATTGGTGATGAGCAGTGTGGCTTTAGGAGAGGGAGGGGATGCGTGGATCAGGTGTTTGCGGTGAGACAAGTGTGTGAAAAGTATTTAGCGAAAGGCAAGGATGTGTTTTGGGCATTTATGGATTTAGAGAAAGCGTATGATAGAATTGATAGGGAGGCTTTGTGGACTGTTTTAAGATTGTATGGACTTGATGGTAGGTTATTAAAAGGGGTGAAAAGTTTTTATGTAAATAGTAGAGTGTGTGTAAGAGTGGGAAATGCTGTGAGTAATTGGTTTCCTGTGAGAGTGGGGCTGCGACAGGGATGTGTGATGTCGCCTTGGTTGTTTAATATTTACATGGATGGTGTTGTAAGGGAGGTGAATGCAAGAGTTTTAGGTGGAGGTCTGAGTCTGGTGAATGATGATGGTGGAGAGTGGAATCTGAAGCAGCTGCTGTTTGCAGATGATACTGCACTGGTGGCTGATTCAGAGGAGAGATTGAGACAGTTGGTAGAGGAGTTTGGAAGGGTGTGTGAAAGGAGGAAATTGAAAGTAAATGAGAATAAGAGTAAAGTGATGAAGTGTACGAGGTTGGTAGATGGTAGGGGGATGAATATAGTTTTGAATGGCGAATTGCTTGAGGAGGTAGAGTGTTTTAAATATCTAGGGTCACATGTTGCTGGGGATGGAAGAATAGATGCAGAAGTGAAGTTTAGAATAAATGAAGTAGGAAAGGTGCTGGGAGTAATGAAAAAAGTGTTTAGATGTCGTTCGCTTAGAATGGATGTAAAGAGAAGGCTGTATGAGGGTGTAGTGGTACCGACTGCATTGTATGGGGCTGAAACATGGAATATGGGTGTAGCAGAGAGGAAAAGTTTGAATGTAATGGAGATGAGGTGTCTGAGGAGTATGTGTGGAGTGACGCGTATGGATCGAGTGCGGAATGATGAAGTGCGAAGGAGAACTGGAGTTGTTCGGGAGATGGCTGGTAGAGTTGAGCAGAGGGTGTTGCGATGGTTTGGGCATATGGAGAGAATGGATAATGAGCGACTGATGAAAAAGATAAGTAGATCTTATGTGAGAGGTGTAAGGCTGAGAGGAAGACCACGAATAGGATGGATGGACAGTGTGAAGAGAGCTCTGGATGCGAGAGGGATATCTGTTGAGCAAGGAAGAGTGGCTGTGCGTGACAGAAATGGGTGGAGAGAAATTGTGAATGAATAAGTGATGACGCAGCCCTGAGGGGATATTCTCCCGCATTTGGTCTGATCAGCTATTTCAGGTCAGGTGCGGGTAAGGGGATGAGTCTGTTATGATGTGGCAGGGGTAAAGCAGCTCTGCTGTCGGGCCCTGCTGCGGATGTCACTGATTGCATTGTGCAGTTGACCCTTGTGCAGTGTGGTGCGGTGAGGATCTGTCCGTTCTTCCCTTTGGGGCTAAGATGCGAATGAATGTGTTTGAATGGATGAGTAAATGGGGAGTGTGTCGTCCTGTCTCGGCTACCTCCCTTTCCTTGGGGGAAGCAGCCTAGGTATATATATATATATATATATATATATATATATATATATATATATATATATATATATATATATATATATATATATATATATATAATTCTGATCACTGAAGCTTCATTTGGCGTACTAAATTTTATTTCATAATTTCATGCATCCTTCGAGGCCGTGACGGCTCTGTGGGACATCATCGCTAAATCTCGTCCACCACCGGGGCAATGACACGAAAATGAACTGCCATATTTTCTTAAATTTTACGAGACAGGCAGCGGCGACCACACTCCCTCGCATCACCATCACACAACCACCGCCAGAGGCCACAGCACGCAAACCCACCGTGAATACGCCGGCATGCATGGCGCGAGGCATTTATGTGCCTGGTTTTATATGACTGTCTGTCTGTCCTTCTGTGAGTCTGGCTTTATGTTGTTACCAAGATTATGGGAAAAAATTATAGGAAGGATTATGCAAAATTTAGGATAATCACTGACTATCAGAGGAACAAGTTATATTTTGGTGGAAGAATGTAGAGCCAAGATAAACAGATTTTGTCCAGGTTGGACTAAGCTTTGTAACGGGTTGATGGCAAGAAGGTGATGGAGGGATTCAGTCTTAAGAAGAATCGGTTAATGGTAACTGTCACAGGGCAGAGTTCACAGTCGGCTCCTTTAACTCTGATACAAGTGATCCGATGAATCTGCCTTGATGGAAGAGATTAACGCCAGTCAAGGATGAAATTATTCTATTATCAAGGTCACAGGGCAAGGTCAACTTACACTTGTGGTCAAATTTGGAAGAATTGTGGTGCAAGGGTTGAGGGTCAGAGACAAGGATGAAATAATTCAATTTTGCGATCAACCCATCAAAAGCCAAGGTCACAGGGTAGGGTTAAAGGTTCAGCCTTAAAACGATTGTAGGGCGCCGGTGTTATACTCTCCGAGTGCCCTCCTTTTTTTTCATACTTCAAACCCTTCAAGAACAACGCTTCCTTCACCACCTTGAGGGGGCCGCCACTCACAACACTGTGGCTTCTAAGACAACACCCTCCCTTGACCACCGCTAGGTTGCTTGCCGTGTAAAAAAAAGAAAAAAAAATCCTCCAAGGTTTCATAAGAAGCCAAGTACAACAGCGCCACCTTATCCTGGCCGCCACCAGAGGGCCACAAACACGATAATTTCCCACCGTAGTTTTCATAATATTTGTGCCAAGGTCGATAGAGGATCAAAATGAAGGGAGATTATTCAATATGTAAGACGGGTCGGAGCTTAGGCCGAGCGAGGAGACTGGCTAATGGAAAATAAATGGCAGTGGGCTGGAAGAAATTATTTAAATTTTAAGTTACTAAAATCTAAAGGGGAATATGAAAGAATCAGAGAGGAAGGAAAGAAAATGTAAGGGGAGGAAAGAAAGAAGGACTGAGAGGAAAAAAAGTAAGGGGAAGGGTGGGGGAGAGACAATAAGAACGAAAAGGGAAGGACAATACGAAGATGACGGGGGAAAAGATGGATGGGGTATGGGAGAGGAGAAGGATGGGGAGGGTTAGAAAGAACAATAGGGAGAGGGAGGGAAGATGAATGAGGAGGTAAGGAAAGAAGAATGGGGGTAGGGGGGGGGGCAAAGGAAGTAGTGAAGATATGGGTGGGGGTAATTACGAGTATGAAGCGTTGTTGAGCCCGTGATGGGTTATCCACCATCCACTGTATAATAGGATACAAGACCACTACGTCATCCGTACACACCATGAGGACAGATTCAACAATATGATGGTGATGAAAACAGAAAATATAAAAAAAGTAAACTATGTTTGGCACAGATGGCAAAATATGCATGAGATCAACGAGAAACGACGGAATGACGGCCGTATTGTAGGTGGCGCTGGGGTTTTGTGGTAGGTCTTCCTTGGCCATGAACTTTGTATATCACGCCTGTACTTTATTTTGTATGTTATTTACATCACTTTAATATCGACAGTTTGCGTCAACAAAGAAGATATTGAGGTGAGACGTGCAGAATAAATCGTTATGAAAAAGGCGTTAGGAAATCCACCAAAGCCGCTGTACTCGTAATGCGATCCTTAGCTCTAAATCTTTGCTCATCTCGGAACGGTTGGATTGTGTGGCTAAGAAATACCTTAGATAATTCTCTCGGCTCGTATAACCCATTCTCAGCTCAAGGAAATCGTCTGGTGTTTGCTGGAATAAAACTCTTGGAATATGTCAACCATGAGACACTTAATGACTACAGTATAAACGTTGTCATCCTCGTATACATTATCTCTCACTCGCCTGAATAAAATCGTCTGCTGTCAAATGAAATATAATGGTCAAGTTGCCTGGACCGAAAGGGTAACTAATATTGCAATATTATATACGAGTACTCGTTACCACGTACACATTACAGCTCAAAACACCATAAGCTTACTAGCTTCAAAGAGCAGTTTGATTTTTTCTCGTTCGTTATGTCCTATTGCACCGTGTTTAGACTCACAAGGATCACCAACCTTTCTGCATTTGTTGGTTTTATTAGGTGATTAAATGTATGAGCAGGACCACACTTTGATGGGTGGGTGCATTAGTGCAATAACCCGCTATTATGACATCCAAGAAAAAACGTAATATGAAAATGGGTACATATCATATTAGTGAAATACTTATAGAGAATATCAGTGTTATTTACAATGCTTTATGGTACTATTCACTTCCTGTACTGCAATAATATCAAGGATCACAACAAAGCCACCCCGAGAGGCACAGGTTGGTGACCCCTGTGTGTGGATATATTTTGGGGCGACAGTACAAAATGGTGGGGCTATGAAGGGAAGGAGACGTGGGAGGGAAAGTGTAGCTGAAGAAAGATGGCGGTGGAAGAAGGGAGAAGATATTGCCTGAGGGAGAGTGGCGAGGAGAGGACGGATGTGAAGGGGGAATGAATTTTAGGGAAAGACAGAGACGGTGGTGAAGGAGAAGAGAAAGAGGGGGAAGATAGACAAACAGAAAACAGATAGACAGACAGACAGATCCATCCATCCATACATACATACATACATACATACACAGATAGATGGATTAATAATTAGAGAGATGGATTGACTGATTCACACACACACACACACACACACACACACACACACACACACACACACACACATGTGTATACATATATATATATATATATATATATATATATATATATATATATATATATATATATATATATATATATATATATATATATGTATATTTATATCTGTGTTTATCTATCTACCTCGCTTTATCTGTCTATCTCTATCTGTATCTATCTATCTATCTATGGAGGGGTAGTAGTAGTTGTGGCCTCAAGTTCATTTAAATGTGAACCAGGTGGACTGCAGGCTGTGCAGGATGAGAGTCGTATTTTTCTAGAGTCCATCATTCCCCTTTGGTGGGATAGGGAGGGAGCTGAGGAACGTTTGTATAACAGGACAACAGAGCCGCTATATTATATCGGTGCCACCGCTCGAAGGCGTCCTTCCCCAGCACCAAGAAAGACGAAAAGTACAGAAATGGCGAAAATAATAGGGGAAGATGGACGGAAAAAGTAAGAAGTGGGAAGGGAAAGAACGGGGCAAAGTAGTACTGGAAGGTTGGGGAAATAAAGAAGAAATCAATAAGAGTTACGGATAATATAAGAAAACTAAAGAAATGGCCAAAAGAGGAGTGAGATATAAGGACAATGTAACAGGCGAGAAGAACTAGAGAATGAGAACAAAGTGAGTCCAAGAAGATGGGAATACGAAGGGGAAACTGGTAAGAGAAAGAACAGTCAGTGATTAGGAGAGCTGAAACTATGAATGGGGGAACGGTATAGAAATTACCTAGAAGGGAAGTAGGAACAAATTTACAGATGAGAGGAGAAAGAGAAGAAACAAACAATATAAAGAAAAAGGGGCTACAGAGTAAACAATAAGGGAAGGAGAGATGCAAGGACATTATTATACCGAGGGGAGAAAGAGAAGAATCTAAGAGTAGGGTGAAAGGAATGTTTGAGTGGCCAAAAGAAGTGGAGAGATGTAAGGAAAATGTCCTGAGACGGGGGAAGAAAGAGGAGGGTACAAATTGGATCTGGGTCGTAATTAGTGAGGGTGTCGACCCAGGCTGTCTGTCACTCAGGCACGGAACACCACACGCATTACACCACACTCTGACAGGCGTTTTCTTCCACGCATCTTCTTACAGGCATTGTCTTCCAGGTATTTCCTTACCGGCACCTTAGTCCAGCATCATCTTCAATGCGTCTTCTTAGAGGCAGTTTCTCCAGTGCGCCTTCTTTGAGGAAGTTTCTTACAGTCAGCTTCTTACGATCCTTTTATAGGCAACTTCCTGCAGATATCTTACAGGCATCTTCTAGGCACCTGTAACCTTGAAAGATTACTCACTTTCATTTTGTCCACTCTTTCTTCCTCTTCCAGGTTCCTTTTCCCAGCTGCATTCTCCACCACCCTCTTTTCATGTCTCTCTCACACAACACTCTCTACCCCTTCTCACAACACCCTCGTCTTATCCACCCCTCCATCTATTAGCACTCTCAGCCACATTCCTCTCAGTTTTACATATACCGGTATTTATCTTTTTTATTATTTTTTTATCGTCCATTCCCACGCCTCAACCAACGCCTCTCCATCACTATTCCATCTGGTCATCTCTCTCTCTCTCTCTCTCTCTCTCTCTCTCTCTCATTTAGTTCGTTTCCTATCAACTTTCAATTTTTCTCCAAAACTCACTTCCAGCACCCCGACACCTTCCAGCTCTTCCAGATTTTTCCCATCTGGTTTCGTGTACTCTCTCACTTCTTCAGTACTACCCTTTTTCTGCTACCCTCGTCCTGTGTGTGTGTGTGTAAGAGAAAGAGATCAGTAACCTTTCCATTCTTTAAAACTTTTTATTCCCCTTTTCTTCCTTGTCAGTTAATTTTTCTGCATCTTCCATCCAACTGATGCCACATATCTTCCAAAGTTTTCCTCTTGGTTGGAGCCTCTCAAGTTTTCCCAGATCGTCTGCATAATTTTCTGCCCCTGAAAGCTCCTTTATCGTTTCCACAGCCAGTGGTATCCCTCACGGCTCCAATACCCCCTCCCCCTCCCTCCGCTCCCACCTTTCCTTCCCCCTCCCCCTTTCTCCCGTCATACCCTTCTTTCCTTCACCCTCCCCCTCCCTCCCGTCTGACCCTACATTCCTTCCCCCTCCCCCTCCCTCCCGTTCTAACCTTCTTTCCTCCCCCCCTCCTCCTTCTACCCGTCCCACCCTTTTTTCCTTTCCCTTCCCGGTCCCTCCCGTCCCATCCTTCTTTCCTTCCCCTTCCCCCTCCCTCCCATCTGACCCTTCTACCTCCCCCCCTTTCTTACCCACAGCTCTCTCAAACCAGGAGCCGTATTCATAAACTTTTCTGAGCTTAAGTTGTGTTTGTTTATGCTTTTATATGACGAGCTCCGTGGGATAACTCCGATGGCGCCAATATCGAAAATGAAAAAAACAAAGGTTAGAATACGTAACTGTGGACACTTGGCGCCTTGGAAGTTTCTCCACGGAGACCCTCATGTTATTTTTAAGACGCTGCTCCATGCAGGAACTCTAGAAGTGCCAAGAGTAATAATAATTAAATAAATACAAGAATAAAAATACAAAATTAATCGTCGAACCTCCATGTTTTCTGTTTACTTCACGGAGCTTCTCATATGAGCTCTTGCAGCTACTAAATACATCAAAGACTAGGGTGAATAGTAATGTGAAAAGTATAACAAAAACTATTCTTAACAACAATTCACAATAATTCACTTCTCAATTGAAACACCTGGCTGAAATCCCTCAAGCATAAAGACTCCGATGTTACATGGACAAGACTCCCAACCCTTTTCGTATGATGACGCTGTTTTTTTTTTTCCTGCATTTTCTACACGAGTTTATCACACATAGACAAAACCCTATACTTCTTCAGTATTATTAAGCAGTTTGTTTCTTATTCTTGTTGTCTCCGGAGGAGTTTGGGAGGGGATTTCAAATAAGATGAGTGACACAGAGACTTAATAAACGCCTACACAACGACTGCGGGATTTCCAAAGCTAAATAGTCTTCTGGCGGGGGGTAAAAAAATACAGTGATAAAGGTATCACTACAGTGCACGAGTTAACCTTCTATGACAACAGAAATCTTAACAATAGTTTCTGTACCTTAACGTGGCCCAGATTTTCGTCTTTTTGCACCTGATTTCACGTACCTCAGTAGCAGAACAGGACAATACTACAGTTCTGCATAATTTCAACAACATTTCTTCGTGACTAGAGCCATATTCCAGTGTTAATCTATTCTTACAACTCAGCATTCAAGATGGAAAGATGGCAGTTTTAAGCCAACTTAGTGAAGAGTCTAGCCTGTTCTTTATAACACAAAATGATTATTTCAGCTTAGGAGTCGTCAGTCATCGTATAAGAATGGAAATTATTAGAAATTAACTGAGAAATTCCTCGCTCATAGCAATAATGCAGCTCTTTCCTACAAATTATGAGTATAAACTGCTCGCTCACTTCCAAAACGTATCTCGTTCCTGAAAATTATAAATTGCCCGATTTCCTCTTTTTCCCTTTGCTCTTTCCAGCCGCTGCCCAAGATCAACCAAAAAATCTTTCTTCGTATCAGTAACGCTCGTTAAGCTGTACCGCGGCTCATTTCATGGCCGATTACAATGCCCATTGATATCTGAATACCGATAAGAAGTTAAAAGTAAGACGCGATCGTTAGAAAAAGGAAACAATAATTATAAACGACAGACTTATGATTCTCTCTCTCTCTCTCTCTCTCTCTCTCTCTCTGTCACACACGCACACACACACACACACACACACACACACACACACACACACACACACACACACACACAGTCCAGCAGTGCAGTACTCCAGCCAACAGGACTGCAGCTCCTGGTCATTTTCCTTTGCTGACCTTTATTTGTTCCACGATACTGGGCTTAAGTCAGCTTGGTCTCTTAAATAATTTGCTTCGTTGCTCCACACTAAACCTACATATACCACACACAGCGCAGTACTTACTCTATTCAAGCAAACAGCAACAAGAACAACTACAATAACCAGAGGCGGTGCCAAGGCACAGCAAACCCGTCCCAGGCAGTCATTTTAGTGCTGACCTATAAACACAACAGGATATCTAGTCAAAGATGTCACATATCAAATTTGGAGTAAATCGGGTGAAAATTGACGATTTCATGCACATCTGAAATTTTAGGCCCGACCCACTTGACACTGACCTCCCTACCGCTAACTGGGTGGAGTAAATCGGGTGAAAATTGACGGTATCATGCACATTTGAAATTGTAGGCCCGACTCACCTGACACTGACCTCCCTACGGCTAACTGGAGGGTGACCCCACTGATGTAATGAGGCATGTCATTGGATGCAGATTTGAAAGATACACTTTAATGTTTTGGTTTCATGTCGATATGACAAATCTGAAAGAAGTTACGGTGAAAAAGCGATTTTTTTCTTTTTTTTTTTTCCATTTTTTGGGCCTACAGCCTGGGCCTTGGCCCAGTTTGGTCCAAAATTTAATTAGGTGATCAGAAGGTTATAGCCAATCATCCCTGTTATGTTAGTCAGAATCGCACCAGTAGTTTTCGTGTGAGGTTTTTGATAGACAGAGAAACAGACAGACAGACAGACTAGACAGACAGACAGACTAGACAGACAGACAAACAAACAGACAAACTGAATGAAAATAATACCCGTCCCCGAGCCCCTTCGGGGCGGGAACGGGTAATAACAAATTACAATTACAGTAACGGCAAATAACAACAAGGAGAGAGAGAGAGAGAGAGAGAGAGAGAGAGAGAGAGAGAGAGAGAGAGAGAGAGAGAGAGAGAGAGAGAGAGAGCAAAGCAAAGTAAGGCAGATGATTAAAAGGGAGGAACGACGAACAATTCACCGGTGAAAGTAAGATAGGAAGAGAAAAGATCACATTAAAACATAAAAATATAAAAGAGAAAATTGTAAAGGCAGAAGCACTGCAGGAATCAATGAATACGTCTATTTTCAGTTCATTTTCGCTATCTCTATACGATTCTGTTCAGGTTAAGAGAGTTTTTCAGCATGCAGGGACTTGATATAATATCTCTTAAACTGTGTAGAATAGTCTTATAACAGTAAGACTAAAACAAGAACTACGTGAAGATAGTGAAGGAGATAAAGAAGGAAGGGAAAAAACGGAAGAAAGCAACAGCAATAGAGATAAAGGAAGAGGCATGGAGGAGACAGTGATTTGATAAGAGCTGGAGTTACGAGGTGAGAACTGACGTCATACTCAGTTACACCGGCTGAAGGAAGGGAAAGGTAATACTGGGGAGAGAGGGTGAAAAATTGAGTTCTCTTTTTTACCTGGGAAAAGGAGATACGTTGAAGTTGAAACATAAATGATGTACAGGTATACTTAAAAGGAAAGGAGACTGTCAATATTCAAGTTAATAATTCTTATGAAATGCAATTGTGCTCGCGCGCATACACACACACACACACACACACACACACACACACACACACACACACACACACACACACACACACACACACACACACACACACACACACACACACACAGAGACTGTTCGCAAGAAAGACATAATATGCACTCAGTATAATATCAGCATGACACACGAAATGTATAACTGAGAAAGAAACGCACAGGAAATGATCACTAAATTAAAAAGGGTAGCAATTAGAGAAATACTGAGTACCAAAGAAATTAACAACAAATTATCACAGGATGGAGTAGTAATGATAAACGCATTTGTATAGGTAATAATACTATAGTCCAATTGTTTTCACATGACGGAACTGGGTCACTCTTATAACTTGAATACAAAGTTATGGATGCATGATATTCAATGATCCTTAGTTATGGGGTCAGAATGAAGTCCTTAGTTACTAGTCAAATCATCTTGGTCATCATCTAAGCTGGAAGAGGACTGGGATCTTTGTCAACCTGGAACAAACACAACAAACAGATTATCGAAATTCCACAGAGAAACCCAGCCAATGAGGGTGTTAGAAATGTTGCTGTGTAGTTGGAGAGAGGAGGTGTGGTAGTGTGAGGTCTGGAAGTATGAAGAATGGTGGTATATGATCTGGTAGTGGGTGACGTGGCACTGGTCTGGTGTACTGGTATATGGTGTTGCAGTGGCAGAGTTCGCTAGGGTAGACTAAACGGTGGAGTGTATAGTTTGGTAGTGTGTGGTATGGTGTGGTACGGCAGTGTGAAAAGTTTTAGTATATTGTGTGGTAGTACTTGGTGTAGTAGTGTATGGTTTGATAATATGTGGTACGGTAGTGCGTGGCATACCAGTGTGAAGTATGTGATGAGAGTTGAGTCGATGTAGGTGTGTCGATGCATGGTGTGGGGCAGCGTTCAGTGTGCTGCAACAGTGAAAAGTCTGATATGTTACCAATATGCCGGGAATCGAACCCGGGACTCTTAGGTGAGAGCCAGGCAGCATACCACTACACCACGACCAGGTAAAAGTTAACTCACGTTGTCACAATCTTGTAACCAATGTCCCTCCGCCCCCACTGTGGGCATGAAGAGGATGAGTTAACCCCCTGGCACCCGGGCAAGTAGATGCTTTTAATCTATCCCAAGCACTTACGGCAAGTAAGTACAGGTTTCTCTCTTCATTCTAACTTGCCGTAAGTGCTTGGGATAGATTAAAAGCATCTACTTGCCTGAGTGCCAGGGGGTTAACTCATCCTCTTGATGCCCACAGTGGGGGGCGGAGGGACATTGGTTACAAGATTGTGACAATGTAAGTTAACTTTTACCTGCTCATGGTGTAGTGGTATGCTGCCTGGCTCTCACCTAAGAGTCCCGGGTTCGTTTCCCGGTATATTGGTAACATATCAGATGATTTTTCCTGTGCACAGTACAGGTGAGCTCTTCAACAGTGAAAAGTGTTTGCAAGGTAAAACTGTTGTGTGTGTTTGTGTGTGTGTGTGTTTAATAAAGTGACAGTCACAGTATTTTTATAAAATTTCACTCTAAATTAATTGGAATTTTGCATGATTGAATCAGTAATGAAATTACTTCTTTTAAATTCATTTTCCCGTGACTAACTGGAACGTACCGATGCCATCATTAAAACCCAATTAAAAATTCTTTGCTTCAATCACTGTGGAAATTAGAATGACAGTCTGAATCAAACCTCTCTTGATATTTCGCTCTAAGTAAAATAATGCTGCAGCAACACGAGGAAATCCCTTATGGTCATAATAGCTGTATTCTCGTCACCAAAGGACGATCACATTTTCCTTACTATTTTCGTCTACTTTAACCTGCAGGGATTTTCGTTCTTTTGCATCTTATTTCCCATACCTCAGTTACACCACAATACTACTACTCCACATCCATCCATATCATTTCATCGTGTCTAGTACCATTTTCTAGTGTTAACAGTATATTACAGCTTAGTATTCGACATGGAGAGACTGCAATTTTACACTAATTTAAAGGGACCATCAAAATTCACCTCTGTGTTACTTGTGCATTTTGCGTCAGTAACACAAATAAGGCAGAAGAATATGATGCAATACAGAACACAAATTGCTGAGGAAGAGTGACAGAAAACTTCCTACACTGACCAAACTACGGCTCAACAGTGTCTCCTCTCAGTTTAGCAGCGGACGTATTCATAAAGGATATTCCAGTTTCAACAACGAACAAATCCTCTTAGCAGTTAATAATTATCAAGAATCAATGTTTCGACGTATTCTTTACCGATAAATTACTGTATTTTATTTTCATCTCCAGATTTTAGAGATCCTTTCACTCCATCATCTCCAATCCATCCCAACAACTATACATGGTGGCTCGTCTACTGTGTCCATCAATCTTGAGTGTTGCGGGGACAGCTCAGTCTGATGGTATGAGGAGGGTAGACATTTTAGCTGCTTCAGGAAATTGCCAATCAGCCATACAATCAATGGACTTTAAAAATCAGACACTATAAATCATGAAGTGAGTTTTGAAAAGTAAAATAATATGGCTTTGGTAACGCTGAGTGAGCCGTCCCCGCAACACACGAGTACCGCGATACACAAAGGGCTGTCCTGTATTTTTCTCTTCCGACTTCCTTATTCCCTCAGCTATTTCCCTTGCCTTCCTTCTCCTTTATATAATATCCCTCAACCTCTGCCATTCTCAGGGGCATACTCTCGTGGTGGACGGAGCATACACAGAACACATTCCCTCTCTCCACACACACACACACACACACACACACACACACACACACACGTTTTCACTCTTCAACCCAGCCACTGTCCCAAACACACACACACACACACACACACCGCTCGCTGGTGCAGTGGTAACGTTCCCGCTTGCCAACTGGTGGACGGGAGTTCGCGCCTCGCTCAGGTTGCGAAAAAGTTTCACTGACGAAGTGGGTGGTTACTGTCCCCCTAGAGCAAGGGGACGGGTGTGTGCGTGTGTGAAGGTCACAGCCTTGCCCTTAGATCGGACTATATGAGCTCTCAGCTCCCTTCCGGGAGGGTAAAAAGCTGACGATCACGACCATCAAGTGATCCTGACCGACCCGGTGAATTACATGTTCACCCTTCAGTCCAGCAACTGACCCAACGCACGCACACACACACACACACACACACACACACACACACACACATTTTCACCCTTCAACCCAGCCTCTATCCCAACACACACACACACACACACACACACACACACACACATTTTCACTCTTCAACCCAGCCACTCTCACAACACACACACACACACACACACACACACATACATTTTCACTCCAACCCAGCCACTATCCCAACACACACACACACACACACACACACACACACACACACACACGCACACATTTTCACTCTTCAATCCAGCCACTATCCCAACACACACACACACACACACACACACACACACACACACACACACACACACAGGCATATGATCATCTTAAAATCTCACCATCAGTTAATGAACTATAATCATTAACGAATCTCTTGAGCCAGATTTTGCCTCTTTTAAGACACTGCAAAATCAGATGAGCACAAACAAGCACACAGTACATCATCAGCATTGCAGTAGAATGAACGTTTCTTTGAGTGGTCGCTTATTGTCTTTCCTGAAACCTATTTAGTCTCTTCAGGCTGAGGCCAGGCTATATTTTAGTTAAGATGGATTGTAGCTGTGAAACCACGAAAAATCTATGTAACTACTAGAGTCTTAAAAGGTGTCTGCTGAGGTTAATAAAATGGTGTGGAAGTATGAACACCACATTGAAAAAAGTTCCCGAATTTAAGGTGTTAGCCTCCTCACTCCGAGGGCGTTGGTTGTAGTTTATTCCTGTTGTTGCCGATCAACTTTACTCAGTTTAAGACAAAGTTTTCAAACTGGAGCCGTGAGGAACGTTCTCCATTAATCCTCTGGCTGCGAGGGGCCTCCCAAGGCTTAACCTTTCCATTGCCATGACGTCTTGTTTACTGTATTTATGCTGCCTTTTATAGGGGTGAGTAAAGGCGTCATCTAACCTCCCCAGTTCCAAAATTCTCCCCAGAGTTGAATATATTAATTTGGAGAGAGTGAGAATAATGTATATAATGTGATGGCACTGATGAGGTGAAAAATGAATGTCTTTTGTAACATTAATAACTTTTAGTAAGGCGACGTTCCCTTTCTTTCATTTTTGTGTCTGCGGAAGAGTTTATTCGACTGTGGAAAAAACGTTTTGAACTGGAGGGGTTGTATTAATACAGTACTCTTCACTAACCGCTTCACTACAAGGAAAGTCTCTAACTCTGAAACAAGAAAAAAAGATCGTCTGGTAGGCTGCCAGTCGGAATTAAAAATAAATGACGTCTCCAGAGTGAAGTCTATTAAATAAGTCTTATACAACTCCGGCAACTCGACAACGTTAATTTAAATTTGTTCTTGCTATCCCCAGATTATTTTATTAGGGTTAAGAAAGACTTTTGGAACTTGAGGGGTTAGATATGGCCTTTATCAGCAGCTTTACTAAGTGGGGTGCTTTCTAAGTTGAAGAAAATGACTTGGTAGTAGCACTGATAAAGTATAAAATACATCCTCGTACTGAAGGAGTTGGGAGTTTACTGTAGCCTTATAAACCCTTTCAATCCAAGGAGGTATTTTCTACTTGATTCATGCTACCTTCAGACGATTTTATTCAAGTGAAGGGGTGAACGGGGATGGTTTCTGATCCCACCACTGCTGTATAGATAATCTCCCCTTAGCTTAACAAAGTCGTCTGGAAGTATCAATAACAAAACCAATTAAATGTAATCATGGTGATGGGGTTAATCACAACTAAGGCAGGTAAACAGGAGCTAATTAAGAATATTAATGCAAGGATCACGTGAGGAGTTAATGACACACCTGAGCCGTCTGGTACAGGTGTTTGGTTGAGATGAGGTGGCAGATGACTGGAGGTGTGGACAGAGGAGGATATGCAGGGGAGAAGGAGGGGGAGGAGGGAGGTTGAGGGAGAGGAAGAATGGAGAGGAGAGTTAAGACTGAAAGAGAGGAAGGAGGAGAAAGAAAAGAAGGAAGGAACAGCACACACGTGTGTGTGTGTGTGTGTGTGTGACTGAGGGGCATGAAAGAAAGTGTCACAAGCAATAAAGTACCATATTGGTAAAGTTGGCACAGTATTCCCGGCAACGACGCCATTACACCCCTGTGTCCACACCCTGAGCAGCAGCAAGTTCAGGCCGGGGCTTCAATCATAGAGGGAACTCTGGGTGTGGAAGATATATGGCCGGGAAAAATTAATGTAGGGCAGAAAGGGGGGAAAAACACTGGCCAGAAGAGTATTTCTTGTCTTTGGTCCTCATTATCTTTCATCACTGTTTTTCCCTTTTCTCTTCTCTCCACATTTCTCTCGTCTTACTTTTTCCCTCTTCCTGCTATTAACTTATCTTCTTGGGTCAACACTTTTTTAAATTCTTATTTCCTCTTCATTCTGTCAATGTGTTTTTCTCCGCTCATTTACCATCTCTGCTTCCCTCTTCCTGCTTCCACTTTTTCTTGTTTTCATACTTTTCTTGCTTTTTCCTTCTAATTAGTATTCTTTTACATGCACACCATAAACGCACAAACAAACGAACAGACAAATAAACATACAAAGGTGAAACCAGAATGGAAAAAAACGACCTAGGCACATTAGCAGACAAAAGACTGCACATTAGCAGACAAAAGACTGCCAGATAAAGACACGAGCATAGACATATAAGGACATTAAAACAGACACAAAAAACAGATAGACAAAAAAGAGACACCGACAAACACAGGCACACAGAAAGATGATCAAGACACACAAAGAAAAACTGAAATAAAAGAATCAGATAAACACAAAGAGTGACAGAAAACTGTGAGAGCAAATACACGCACAGTCAATGACATATATACAAACACAATGAAAGACATACAGATAACCACAAAGACAAAGGGATGCAAGTGGAGGGATGTGTGAAAGACTAGTAATCGGCTTGTTATTTTTTCCTGGCGTGGATCATTTAATACACACACGCTCGCGATGTCATTGGGAGATATTTTTTGGTGTGTGTGTGTGTGTGTGTGTGTGTGTGTGTGTGTGTATGTGTGTGTGTGTGCGCGTGTGTGTGCAGTTTAATACTTTTTCTGTAATATAATCCGTCTTACGTCGTGTCATTCATGGTAACACACTACACTTACTGTACAATTAGCGCTCAATTCTAAAACGTAAAATTTCTCTGAGGTAGCATAGCCGGAGATGACCAAAATAGATTCCAACATTTTTGAGAATTCCACGCTGACTGCTGGCTTGGAATGACAGAAGGTGGATTATTGACTCTGAGGCTTAGCACTGCCGTCAAGATAACTAATGAAAATTTACAGGGAGCAAGAAGTGAATGTAACAATGGTAATCAGAGTAACATATCATGGTAACAGCACTTAATAAAGTATATAATGAAATTTAAATATACAACTGTCTTACGTCTCGCTGATGATGAAGTCTGGAACACACACACACACACACACACACACACACACACACACACACACACACACACACAAACGTGGAGATGAAAATGGTAACGGTATATTTGGGAGGGACAGAAGTCAAGAGTGAGAGCAGTGGAAATGAGTTATTTGAGAGGAGCATGTGGAGTCACATGGAGAGACAGACTGACAAATGAGGAAGTGAAGGAGTGTTGTGGTGTGGATGTGGATGTGATGGGAAGCGTCAGGACAAACACATTAAGGTGGTTTGGCCATGTGGAGAGGATGGAGAGTGACAAACTGACGAGGAGAGTGTATGTGAGTGGGATGGAGGGGGGGAGAGGGAGGGAGAGACCAAGGATGAGATGATGGGATGGAGTGGAGAGGTATATGAGAGAGAGGGGTGTGAGCTGGGAGCAGGGCAGTGAAATGGCGGGGGACAGAGCGACATGGAGGCAATTTGTTTGTGGCCACCCCTTACGGAAATAAGGCGTCTGGCAATAGATAGACAGATATTTGGGCTGGAAAACTGAAGTAATAAATTCCAGTACCTAAGGAGAGAGAAATACGACGTGAGCGTACAATCTTGTAAAAGGGCGCGTTCCTTTCAACAGCACATTCAGGGATTGGAGGACGACCAAAAGAGACTTCATCCTACGGCCAATAATCAGATAAGGACTTGTATAATACGTTTTTCATTGTGTTTTTCTTGGCTTTACGTGATGGGGTCCTCTCGTAAATTTCCCGTCCTGACACGAAAAAGAAAGAAGGAAAAAAAAATCTTTGTTAATGATGTCAGGGCGACAAACGCAGGGGCGTCATTTGGAGGGGGGGGGACAGAGAGGGGTGCTCGCCCCCCCCCCAAGCTTTCCGAGGGGGCCTCGAAATCAACTACAGTTAATGAAAGAAAATATAAAGATTACACCGTGAAATTAAAATAATTTGTATTTAGCCTCAATACGTTTTGAGTGAAATATATCTTTGTGTGTGTGTGTGTGTGTGTGTGTGTGTGTGTGTGTGTGTGTGTGTGTGTGTGTAATAGTCACAATAATTTACTATACTCGCGGCGCACGCTGAGGTTGTCATTATCGTACCCTGGCAACTTACCATTCAAAAGTGCGTCCCATTACGTATCATATACACGAATCATATTATTATGCAGGAATATATTATACACGAATATTATTATACATGAACATATTACACACGAATATTATTATACACGAACATATTATACACGAATCACTTGCGTCTCACGTTATACAAGAAATGGGATGCACATTTGAATGGTAGGTTGCCAGGGTACGATAATGACAACCACAGAGTCGTGCGCCGCGACTATAGGTATATTAAGGGATGTCAATGTAAATATGTTCCCAGCCCGCTATTCAGTTAACTTCAGTATCGAGCTGCCTTTTTTATTTGTATTCTGGATATCATTAAAAGCTTTTATTCATCTTAGGAAGTACGTATCTGAAGGTGGGAGTCTTAAGAGTTCATTTAGAGCAGTGGTTCCCAAAGTGGGCGTTGCTGTACTGGTTGAAGAACTTGGAGCTCTGCAGGCATCATCATCCTATATAGCGGAAACATTATATATATATATATATATATATATATATATATATATATATATATATTCAACCAGTAAAGCTTAGAATGGATGTAAAGAGAAGGCGTATGAGGGTGTTGTGGTACCGACTGCGTTATATGGGGCTGAAACATGGAATATGGGTGTAGCAGTGAGGAAAAGTTTGAATGGAGATGAGGTGTCTGAGAAGTATGTTTGGAGTGACGCGTATGGATCGAGTGCGAAATGATGAAGTGCGAAGGAGAACTGGAGTTTTCCGGGAGATGGCTGGTAGAGTTGAGCAGAGGATGTTGCGATGGTTTGGGCATATGGAGAGAATGGATAATGAGTGATTGGTGAAAAAGATAACTAGATCTGATGTGAGTGGTGTACGGCTGAGAGGAAGACAACGAATAGGGTGGATGGACAATGTGAAGAAAGCGCTGGATGCGAGAGGGATGTCTGTTGAGCAAGGAAGAGTGGCTGTGTGTGACAGAAATAAATGGAGAGAAATTGTGAATGAATAAATGATGACGCAGCCCTGAGGGGATATTCTCCCGCATTTGGTCTGATCAGCTAGTCAGGTCAGGTGCGGGTAAGGGGATGGGTATATTATGATGTGGCAGGGGTAAACCAGATCTGCTGTCAGGCCCTGCTGCGGATGTCACTGATTGCACTGCGCAGTTGACCCTTGTGCGGTGTGGTGCGGTGAGGATCTGTCCCTTCTCCCCTTTGGGGCCAAGATGCGAACGAATGTGTTTGAATGGATGAGTAAATGGGGAGTGTGTAGTCCTGTCTCTGCTACCTCCCTTTCCTTGGGGGAAGCAGCCTAGGTATATAGATAGATAGATAGTAAAGCAACTGACAAAACTGACCTAGGCACAACATCATCCCCAAGTCAAGACTCAGATTTTCTTCCTGTTGATGAATCAGAAGTCACATTAGCACATACTGTTGCACTGAACCAAGATCAAAAAGATACAAAAGACAGTCCATTCACATCACAAACTCCAGCGACTCAAGCAGTTCATATATCTAAGTCCCCCTTATGATAAACCCAGTCAACCAAAATTGCCAAGTTACCCAAGCAATCAGAATAATAGGAAATTTAGAAGTCCCTATGTTGATATATTTTCTTGGTTAGAATACTTGGTCTCACAAGATGCGTGTTACTGCTCTCCATGTAGGCACTTTGCTGGAGCATCTGTTTGTAAGGAGGAAGGAATAGGTAGGACACCGTTTATTGATTTTGGAACAAGGAAATGGAAAGATACCAGTACCTTTCTCAAACAACACAGGCAAGTGAAAGACACATTAATAGTATGATCGCTTGGTCTAATATCTAGGATACTCAGTCAGGGTCCACTCAGTCTGAAACATCTTCACTATCTTCAGCTAGGCTACAAGAAATTGAGGACAACAAGGAACATGTAAAGTTACTTTTAAAAGTCACTGCATTACTGGGAAGGCAAGGCCTGTCTTTTCGTGGACATAATTGGGATGGTGATACATTAAATTCAGGAAATTTTGTAGAAATTCTTCATCTAATTGCTGAATCAAATCCCTCTCTAAAACAAAAGTTAGATCGACCAGAACGAGTTGATTTCAGTTGTTGGAAGACATATCAAGGACACAATTTGTGCTGAAGCCTAAGACGCCAAATACTTTTCAGTTATGGTTGATGAAAGGAAAGACTTGTCAAAAAAGGAAGACATGACTATTCTTGTATGGTACTTTAGTGAGGGAATTGTGAAGGAACGTGTCATTGGAACCTATCACATGGAAAAGGTTCTTGCTGCAAGTTTAGCTGATTTTATATATAAGGAGATAGAACAATCTGGTTTAATTTGGTATAAGTGTGTGGCTCAGTGTTATGATGGTGCTAGTGTAATGAGTGGATGCTCTAGCGGGATTCAAGCAAGACTACGGGATAAAATTCCCCAAGCAGTATACATACATTGCCATGCACACAGGCTGAATTTAGTACCGGGCAACTGCATAAAGAATACCAGTGGCCTCTCTTCATTTTTTTTTAAATTATTAACACACTTTACACATTTATTAAACAGTAACACAAGGAACCAACTTTTTACAGAGGCACAGAGAGCAGAAGATCTTCAGGTTTTGACACTAGAAAGACCTACTGTAACTAGGTGGTCTTACTATTATAGGTCAATATCAAAGGTTAAGCTTCGCTATGGAAATTTGCTATCAGTGCTTTATACAGTTTCAGAGGGTTCTGATTCAGTAGCTGCGGCAGAAGCAAATAGACTGTACAAAAAGTTAGTGTTTCAGGTTCGTAATGGATCTACATATTACTGAACAAGTCCCTAGAGTTACCAATAGTTTGTCAGATCAGCTTCAAGCAAAGGAAGCCTTACTATCTGAAGCTTGCTCTCTCATACAGTCAGCTATTAAGGAATTGCAGGTCTTGAGAATGGACGAGGCTATCTCTGATATTTTTGACAGAGCTAAAGATTTTGCTTCAACAGATGAGGCAGATACCAACTTGGAAAATTCATATCAGTTAAGCAGACCTAAGCCTACGAGAATTCAGAAGGTATCATCAGGACTAAAGAGTTTCTTAAATGATTCAGCTCTAGGGAGAAATGAGGTGAATACATGTATTGCTCCAAAGACTGAAATCAAAAGAACCTATGTTTATAGATAGATTTATCTCAGAGCTTGATATTCGCTTCACACAAAACATGCCCCTAATAGAAGCAAAGAATGCACATGACTGCAATTCCAGAGACTTTCTAGAATATGAGAAGCTTTCTATTATAGTACAGTCTTACAAAGATATATACATAGATGAAATTCTTCTAGTTTCCCAAATATCTGTTGCAAAAAGACATTTTCTAAGAGTGACGAGCCAAAGAATCTGTTTTAATTATATGAACTCAAACCATTAGACTGTGCATATTCAGAAATAGTGAAAATTATCAAAATTCTTCTCATCCTTCCAGTAACTATTGCAGGCAATAAACGACGTTTTTCAGTTCTTAGCTTAGTCAACACACATCTAAGAAGCTCAATAAGAAATGATCGCTTAAGTGACTTGCTACTTATGGCCTCAGAAAAGGAAATTGTTAATAATCTTAACTTTAACACCCTGGTTGATAACTTTGCAAAGCAAAAATCAAGGAGATATCAACTGTCGCAGTAGTTTATTCATTTTTCAATGTAATAAATATACGTAGTTTAATTTTCAATTTCCACTAATGAATTCTTAAATTAATATACTCTTCTTACGTGAGTCTCTTCCAAATTTAAAAACCATCATTTTATTTCTCTCACCTCTTAGTGTAGAGCTTACTTTTTCACATTACTTTATATGGTTCATGGTATTTGGGGGGCTAGTAAGCTAAAAGCTTTCCATTTTTAATTCAATTACAAGTTTACATTTTTTCAATCTCAATTTTATATTAATTATCTTTTCATTAGGCTGTAAGAATAAGGTCAGTTTCAGCTTTCACCAATATAAATATTGTTACATAGCCTATGATTTCATCATCCTTTGTGTAATTCTAACGTACAGTATGCTGCATGTTTGATCACGAGCGTGTTCTACCTCACTCCCCCCTTCTACCCTTATAGTAGAGTAAGTCATTCTTTCTGTTGTTCAGAGCAGGAGTGTCAACTCTTTGTCCCCTATGGCTTCATTTGCGCGTCCTTCTTACAAGTTGTATCAAGCTCTGCCGGCCCCTATATAATGAGCTCAGTCTCTGCATTAATTGCCACTTAGATCTACTCCTCATTTTGTTCACATCTCTGTCCTCCCCTGTACAGTTGTTATTATTTTTGTGAGTGCTCAGGAAGTCTCCAACCATCTAGCTGCTGTGTACTGTAATTTGAGTATGAGTGTTGTTGCGTTTTTTTGTTGTACTGTGTAGCATGGGGTGTTAATTCGTAGGCCTGGTGGGGTTTTTGTGATTCATGTGTTTTAAGTGTCAGCCATTATTGATAATATTTTGTATCTGTAATAATATATCTTGCATTCACTGAGTATTATCAGGTTTTCTCATTTTATCAGGGCTGACTTAGATAAATTTACTCTTGCTAATTTCGTGTTAATAGAGGCTATTGCAGTTAACCATATATTTAACCTGTTTTTGTCATTACATTATCCTTGTGAGTCCTGAATGTTTAGTTGTTAGTTTGAGCATTAAACTTTAACTTGTAATTTTACCTAACTCTTTTGTTTTGAACCTGGAACTTTATGGGACAGTAGTGATTTTTAGCATTCTCACTTAAAGTGTACATTATCTTTCTCTGTTCTGTAACATAAATTTGGCGACCTCTTATCAGGATATTCAGGATATTATCATAAGGGTATTGCTTGATATTTTGTGACTGTGATTTATTCATGATGTCTACTATAACTACGCTTGATAAAGCCAAAGATTTTTTGTCAAATGTGCAAACAGTGTGTGATGTAGAAAACAGAACAAAGAATGAACTTAACCCGCACCGTCCCGAGGACGTACTTCCACGTCCTCACGTTTTGTCACAGCTAATCCCGAGGACGTAC
The DNA here is from genome assembly GCF_032717465.1 of Coenobita brevimanus. Classification (NCBI taxonomy): domain Eukaryota; kingdom Metazoa; phylum Arthropoda; class Malacostraca; order Decapoda; family Coenobitidae; genus Coenobita; species Coenobita brevimanus. Next base: position 23,441,925 of record NC_137016.1, on the reverse strand, counting down.
TTCAACGTCCTGCAATTGCAAGGTTCATAATTTCCACAATTTTCAATTTTCGCGAGTCATTTTCGGTACGAATACACGGGACACCTTCCTCAACAAGATGCCAGGCAGAGACAATGCCTTACCCAACATGACCTCCTCCCCCCCCTGCATGCCCTTTTCTCAGCAATTCACCTGTTATCAGTGACCTGGCCAGTATAGCCATGTCATGCCACGGTACAAAATTCAGGGCCAGAGTGATTCCCCAATCAATGACAATGTGGAGGACAAATTTTACATAGCATTAGAGGAAGAAACAGTTAGAAATGATGATCAGGTAATGTGGCAAAAAAAGGTCAGGTATTAGTGAGTGAAACAATGCTTATTATGCCTATATTACTGCTTGAAAACCAATATACTCTTGTACTACATATAAATTCGTAACAGTAAATAAATAAATACCGTTTATGAGTGGTGTGAAATAGTTATCTTCCCATAGAACTCGTTTTCTTTGGTGCCAGCCTGATAGAAAACCCAGTAAGGTAAGGAGGCTCTCCTACCTGTAATGAGTATTTTAAACCTCAGGTGAGCGATTTCTCTATGAATTTTCGATGTTTCTCACCAAAAGCGAAAGTTTTAGCAAAAAAAAAAAATGGTCGAAAAATGGTCGGGATTGGGGGTTACCAGTGGTCAAAAAGTGGTCGGGACGGGGCGGGTTAAGCTTGTTGCTCAACAATTGGGAATTGCAGTTCACTCTCATCATTCTAAAGATCAAATTGTTGGCATGATTAATAAAAGCTTCTTTAATGTAACTCCTCTAAATGAGCAAACGCAGATTAAAATAGGTAAGTTACAGCTAGCTCTGCAGGAGACTCGAATTAAGGAGGCTGAGTTTCAGGCACGTGCTAAGGAGGCTGAGTTTCAGGCACGTGCTAAGGAGGCTGAGTCTCAGGCTAAGAAGGCGGAGTCTCAGGCTCGTATTCAGGAGGCTGAATTTCAGGCAAATCCTAAGGAGGCTGAATCTCAGGCTCGTATTCAGGAGGCACAGGTACAGGCTCAGGCACAAATTGAACTTGCTAGGATTCAGGCAGACCATGAGTATCGCATCAAACAAGGTGGAACTGGATCATCTAGCTCTGATGATTTTGATGTGGCTAAAAATGTTAAACTTGTCCCTCCTTTTAATGAATCTGACTTAACAAAGTATTTTCATTTGTTTGAGAGGGTAGCTACAGGTTTTAATTGGCCCAAAAAGTATTGGCCAGTACTCCTTCAAACTGTTCTCACCGGTAAAGCTCAAGTAACTTATGCATCTTTGCCTCAGGATCAATCTGATAATTATGATGTAGTTAAGAGCTTCATTTTTAAGGCCTATGAACTTGTTCCTGAAGCCTATAGAGTAAAATTTAGGACAACTTATAAGCAAGATAAGCAATCCCATGTTGAGTATGCAAAAATAAAAGAAGATCTGTTAGAGCAGTGGTTAAATTCTAAGAATGTGGATTCTGATTTTGACAAATTTAAGCAGATGATTTTGCTGGAGGACTTCAAAAGGTGTATTAATAAAGATGTAAGCCTATATCTTGATGAGAAAAGAATAGATAATTTGTCTGATGCTGCAGTTTTAGCTGATGAATATTTTCTCACTCACAAGAGATATTCTAAAGAGAAAAGGAAAGCTGAGAGTAAGTACGTTGCCTCTACTCAGAGTACAGGTAACAGGAAAGAGAATAAAGATGATGTTTCTCAGGAAGTAAATACCAGCTTCACCTCTAGATTTCAGAAAAGTAAATGTACATATTGTAGTAAGCTTGGTCATACTACGGAGAAATGTTTCAGGAGACAGCGTGATGTGAACAAAAAGGAGTCTTTAAATATTCAGTCAATAAGTCTAGTGTCCACCCTTGAGAGTTCCCAGAATTCTTTAACTGAGTTAACTGAACCTGCTTTGAAGGGTAAATTAAATTCTCATGATGGAGCTCCTCTTTTGAGCAGTAACGTGGGTGACACTCTCAAGAGTTCATGTGCTAATTTCCTGTCTGATGGTTTTGTCAGTCCTCTGGACAATAATGACAGGAAATCAGTTAAAATATATCGTGATACAGGTGCTTGCCAATCCTGTATGCTGACCAGTGTTCTAGGCTCTAATGTTAATTCCTCTGATGAAACTGTAATCTTACAAGGTGTAGGGAATAATTACTTCTCTGTCCCTCTGTGCAGAGTGAATTTAGAGTCTGGTTTTGTTAATGGTTCCGTTATGGTTGGGTTGGTTGAGACACTCCCAATGTCAGGTGTAACTTTCTTACTTGGAAATGATATTGGTATAAGTCAAGTGTGTCCAGCTCCTCAGTTGTCTAGTGAGCCAGTGGCTGCGACCCAGGATTGTGATGTCCCTGATGTGTTCCCTGCATGTGCTGTCACTAGGGCTAAGTCTAAAGTTACTGGTGACTTAGAGGATAATGATGATGATGATGTTATCCTAGCTGACACTTTTCTTGCTAATTTGGACCACTCACCAGATGAGGCAGTACCCTGTAGTGTTGATAATTTGTCTCGTCAAGAGTTGGTTGAGTTGCAGGTTGCTGACCCTGAGTTGAAAGGTCTAGCTAACTCTGCTTGCAGTGAGGAAGAGTCAGCCGGTGCTTCTACTTGTTATTATATAAAGTCAGGAGTACTTATGAGGAAGTGGAGACCCCCAACAGCATCAGCCGACTGTGAATGGGAGGTTGTACATCAAGTTGTCATCCCTCGTGTTTGTAGGCAGGATATCATTAGAGTGGCTCATGATTCCAGTTTGGCAGGACACCTTGGAGTGAGGAAGACTGTGGCACGCATTTTGAAACACTTCTACTGGCCAGGTATCTTCAGGGATGTTTCCTGGTATTGTAAGTCTTGTCACACCTGTCAAGTTGTGGGGAAGTGTAATCAGACCGAAAAGGTTGCACTTCTAGTTCCCATTCCTCCTTCTGAGGCGCCATTCACCCGTGTGTTGGTGGATATGGTGGGCCCTCTTCCTAAGACTTCTTCAGGATTTTCTTATGTGTTGACCCTGATTGATATGGCTACTCGTTATCCTGAAGCCATTCCACTTAGAAATATCTCAGCAAAGAACGTGGTTAAGGAAATGCTAGGGTTCTTCAGAAAGTTTGGTCTGCCCAAGGAGGTACAGTCAGACTGGGGAAGTAATTTCATGTCAAATGTTTTCAAGCAGTCTCTGAAAGAGTTGGGCATCAACCAGATCACGTCTTCAGCTTACCATCCCCAGACCCAAGGAGCGTTGGAGAGATATCATCAAACACTCAAATCGATGCTCAAGAAATACTGTTTTTAACATCAGAAAGACTGGGATAAAGGTCTTCCATTCGTTGTATTTGCCGCAAGAGAATCTCCAAATGAATCACTGGGCTTCTCACCCTTTGAACTACTGTTTGGCCATGAAGTAAGAGGACCCCTTAAGCTACTCAAGGAATGCTGGCTGTCGGAGGAAGATGACGTCAACCTGCTGGAGTATGTGATGAAGTTCAAAGAACGGCTGTCTACTACTTTACAGCTGGTGAGAGAGAATTTAGGAGCTGCTCAGGAGAAGACGAAGACTTGGTATGATAAGAAGTCCAGGTTACGCCACTTTCAGCCAGGAGATCAGGTTTTGATTCTGCTACCAGTGCATGGGCAACCTCTTCAAGCCAAGTTTAGTGGTCCTTATTTCGTGGAGAAGAAACTCAGTGATGTCAACTATGTCATCGCCACACCAGATCGTAGAAAGAACAAGCAACTTTGTCACATCAACATGCTAAAATTATATCACAGGCGGGACGAAAATAACCAAGTCTGCACTGTAGCTGTTCCACCCGAGTCTGAAAGTGAAGTTCTCCCATGCAGCATGAGCCTGAGTGATAGTTTGGGGAAGAATCCTGATATCATGAATGATCTCCAGACTAAGCTTTCTCATCTAGCTCCCGAGGAAAGGCAGGAGTTTTCGGCATTACTGCAGGAGTACCCGCAAGTGTTCCGTGCCACTCCAGGAAGAACCACTGTGTTGATGCATGGTGTCGATGTTGGAGACGCAAAGCCAATTAAATTGCCTACTTACCATGTGAACCCAGTGAAAGTTCCTCTCATCCAGAAGGAGCTTGGCTACCTGTTGGACCACAAGATGATTGAGCCCTGTCAGAGCGAGTGGAGTTCTCCTGTCACTCTAGTCCCTAAGCCAGGTGGGTCACAGCGGCTTTGCATCGACTACAGACGTGTTAATCAGATAACCAAAACAGACAATTACCCTCTCCCTCGCGTGGAAGATTGCATAGACAAGATCGGAAAGGCTAGGTACATAAGTAAGTTTGATTTGTTAAAGGGATACTGGCAAGTACCTATGACTGAACGTGCTAGGGAGATCTCATGTTTTGTAACACTAGGAAAGACTTTTGCATGTTCTGTAATGCCATATGGTATGAAGAATGCACCAGCCACATTTCAGAAGCTCATGAATGTTGTAACAGAGGGTTTGGCAGGGTGTGTTGTTTATATTGATGATGTATTAATCTTCAGTGACAACTGGAGAGATCACCTATGCCATGTCAGTAAATTTCTTGAGCGTTTGGTTCAGGCTAATCTTGTAGCTAATTTATCAAAGTGTGAGTTTGGTCAAGCTAAAGTTCAGTACCTTGGGTACGTAATTGGTGATGGACATGTTGCACCACCAGCAGCTAAGGTTCAGGTTATAAGTGATCTTCCCAGACCTAAAAGTAGGAAAGAGCTAGAAAGATTTTTGGGAATGGTAGGTTATTACAGGAGATTTGTTCTTAACTTTTCAATTCTTGTATCACCACTTACAGACCTACTGAAAAAGGGAGTTAAATTTGTCTGGACCGATAACTGCAAATCCTCTTTCAACAAACTTAAAGCTATCCTATTAAGTCAGCCAGTGCTCGCTACTCCAAATTTTGCTAAGCCTTTTAAGATGGCTGTTGACGCAAGTGATACAGGAGCTGGGGCTGTTTTGCTGCAAGAGGATGATCAGGGTATTGAACACCCTGTATCTTATTACAGTAAGAAGTTCACTCCACCTCAAAAGAACTACTCAACTATTGAGAAAGAGCTTTTGGCCTTGATTTTGGGTTTACAGCATTTTTCATTTTATTTGTGTTCTGGTTTTGACCCCATAGTCATTCATACCGATCATAACCCACTGAAATTCCTTAGTAAGTTTAAAGATAAAAATCAGAGATTGACAAGATGGAGTCTACTTCTTCAGGAGTATTCATTAGACATACAACATGTCAAGGGGAAAGAAAATGTTATAGCAGATTGCTTATCTAGACTTTAGACAGATTATTTTAGAGTAATAAGAAATTTCCTTTGTAAATTTCTTTTTCTTTGTGGGGAGGTGTTACATAGCCTAGGATTTCATCATCCTTTGTGTAATTCTAACGTACAGTATGCTGCATGTTTGATCACGAGCGTGTTCTACCTCACTCCCCCCCTTCTACCGTTATAGTAGAGTAAGTCGTTCTTTCTGTTGTTCAGAGCAGGAGTGTCAACTCTTTGTCCCCTATGGCTTCATTTGCGCGTCCTTCTTACAAGTTGTATCAAGCTCTGCCGGCCCCTATATAATGAACTCAGTCTCTGCATTAATTGCCACTTAGATCTACTTCTCATTTTGTTCACATCTCTGTCCTCCCCTGTACAGTTGTTATTATTTTTGTGAGTGCTCAGGAAGTCTCCAAGCATCTAGCTGCTGTGTAATTTGAGTATAAGTGTTGTTGCGTTTTTTCTTGTACTGTGTAGCATGGGGTGTTAATTCGTAGGCCTGGTGGGGTTTTTGTGATTCATGTGTTTTAAGTGTCAGCCATTATTGATAATATTTTGTATCTGTAATAATATATCTTGCATTCACTGAGTATTATCTGGTTTTCTCATTTTATCAGGGCTGACTTAGATAAATTTACTCTTGCTAATTTCGTGTTAATAGAGGCTATTGCAGTTAACCATATATTTAACCTGTTTTTGCCATTACATTATCCTTGTGAGTCCTGAATGTTTAGTTGTTAGTTTGAGCATTAAACTTTAACTTGTAATTTTACCTAACTCTTTTGTTTTGAACCTGGAACTTTACGGGACAGTAGTGATTTTTAGTATTCTCACTTAAAGTGTACATTATCTTTCTCTGTTCCGTAACAATATTTTCATTGCTGTTTGGCCTGTTATCAAAGGTCATTAGCTTATAATGCAGTGATATGTATTTTACCATGCACTTTAAATTACATATTCAACTTCACACAGAAATACTGCCAATGCAAGAGTATCCATTAGTGTGTCTTTCAGGAAGTAATTGGTTTAACAAATAATTATATACAGTATATATATTTGTCTACTGCTTTTATTCTCTAAATACAGTTTTGCATGTGACTTGAAAATGCTTGCTCGCCACCCCACCCATGTGGGGAGATGGGAGTAGGGGGGCCTCTAAATAGCCTATTCCCCCCCCCCAAGGAAAATTGAAATGACGCCCCTGGACAAACGTTTAGACTTTTCTAATACTCTTGTTTTTTTTTTTTTGCTGTGGTAGCGAAAATTTTTGGGCTTTATTTCCTCGACTACCAGTTTCAATAAAAGGCATGTTGTTTGGTGGAAATATTGCTCTCTCTCTCTCTCTCTCTCTCTCTCTCTCTCTCTCAACTACTTTTCTTTCTTCTTCCTGTTCCTCTGTATGTTTCCTTTCTATAGTTCTTTCTTCTCTTTTGTCCTTTTTTACCTCTTCCCAATTTGGCCCCCATCCCTTCCACCTCCCCGTCCCGTTGTTTGTAGTCAGGATAACAGCCGTTCTACTCTCCTCGTCTTCCCTATCCCTTCTCCTCGTTTCTGTCCGTTCTCCCTCTCATTACCTCTTTCATTTCTTTATTGCCCTTTCCTAACCCACCCACCGTTCTGTTCCTCCCTCTCCGTTTCCACCACTCTTTCTGTCCCCCCTCCCACGCTCTTAACTCTATTCCTCCCTCCCCCCACCTTCACCATTCCCATCATGTTTCCTTCTATTCATCCCAGCCTCCTATATCTTCACTTCCCCCTTTCTCCACCATTCATACTCCCTTTCCTTTCCGTTCCATTTTTCCTCCCCTCCTCCACTCCTAATCCCTTCCCTTCCGTTGATCCTCCTTCACGCAACCTATACTCTCCCCCATCACCCTGACTCTGTGGGTACACAGGGTGAATGAATAGGTGTGTGTGTGTGTGTGTGTGTGTGTGTGTGTGTGTGTGTGTGTGTTTACCCCTTCCACGCCACCCATACTCTCCCCCATCACCCTGACTCTGTGGGTAGTTAGGGGGAATGATTAGATTGTGTGTGTGTGTGTGTGTGTGTGTGTGTGTGTGTGTGTGTGTGTGGTATTAACAAATGAGTTAAGGGAGAACCTACAGATACGGGAGTGAAGCTGGTGATGAATGGTGAAGGTGAAATATTCCAACTCTGGTGTTTACAAGCGATGTTGTGATGATTGCTAATAATGAACGGGATCCTGAATGACTGGTTAGTTTGGTGAATGTCTGTGAGAGATGGAGGACTAAAAGTTAACGTAAATATTAAATCAAGTGATTCACCGTGTACTGTGCTGGTGGATGCCGAGAGAGACTTTGACTGGTGGAAGATTTTAAGTACCATGGTACGGTGATGGAAAAGAAATATAAATGAACCAAGGAAGTAGGGAGTACCGTGGCTCAAGGAAGGAAAGTGGTTGGTGTTGTGGTCTTGATGGGGAATAGAGTTCTAGGTAGCCACCAAGACTCCATGAAGACTGCATATTTGTGTCATCGGCCATATTAATGTACGGGAGTGAAACTTGCAGATACGAGTGATAATAATCGAGAAAGTAGGTACTATGTAAGACTATTAAAGTTATGTATGTGGTCTGTGTCTACTGAATAGGATAAGAAATATAGATTCGTGGAGCATGTGGTATAAGGAAGCTAATGACCAAAAAGTAGGAGAGAGGGTGGTTAGATGGTATGGCCACACTGAGAATGGATATGAACAAGGTAATGAAAAGAGCACAGCCGTATGTGTGTGAATTTGATGGTAGAAGGAGACGTTGTAGGCCAAGAGGATGATACCTGGGTATAGTAAATGTGTGGGAAACTGATGTATGTAAACTGAGGAAGCAAAAGAATGGGAGAGAATTTAAATGGATGGATGAAATATGTATGAAGACACACACGGCAAGGGCTGGACCACTATTTACACTCAGTGGCTCCTATGACTTACTCTGAGCCGAAAAAAGCCTCTGGCTTTAGCTGGAACGGAATACTAGAGTTGTACCAGTCACGAAAGCGTTAATGGTACCAGTATTAACACACTTAGGTTCTTATACTCACTGCCAGGTAATTACTGTAAAATCGTGGGAAGTTTACTGGAATAAAATACAAGAGAAGACGCGACCGTGAGAGGGTACACCTGGCAGTGGACTGAAGGAACTTCATCCCACAGACACCTTGATCGTCTGGCCAGCGAGGTGATGATCATTTACAACGGTTGAATAATGAGTCGCCATATTCACTGACCACTCGGTTGACAACTTTTATACTTTTATGTTTACCTCTTCCTATCTTTGGATTCCCCCCACTTCATACATCAAGGAAAAATATGCTTACAAGTTGTCACGAATTCACGCGAGCGTATGTATAAATTCGTGACATTGTACTTTAGTGAGAAAACCACGAATTCTAGTGGAATTCCCACTGGGCATCACTCAGTTCAACCGTCCTCATATTCACTCTGATCGGGATGGTTTTCAGAACATTTCTCAATGTTTCATAAGTGATCATTCTTATCCACGACATTAGTGCTTTCACTGAGTGACTTATTGTGAGCCTATATCGCTCACTTTTTTTCCATTGACCGTTAAAGTTAGGCCACACCCTACTTCCGGCGAACACCGCTATCTCTCGCCCCCTTTCATAGTTTGAAGTTAGTCAGCTTTGAGTAGCCGAGACGGTAGGACCGTTTGTGTCCAGCGTAGAGCAGCGTCTCTGTTGTACAGCAAGTTCCTGAATCTCCACCTAAACGGTGAATTGGCGAAGCGGGCTTAGCGAATAGCAGCGTTTTGATGTTCATCACAGGCGCCCAGACTACTCATTCGGCTCCCCTTCACTGACCAGTATTTTTGTTCGTTTTTCTAGGCTTAAGTGTGTTTAGCTTTTGAATGAGCGAGTGAGTGTATTCTCCTTGTTATTTTGAATTCATTTTTGAGATTCATATAACGTAAATTTATTTCATTGTAATCAATAAATTTACAGTTCTTTTCTTTGAGCTTAATGTAAACTCGTGTTTTATTTCTCCACATTAAACTTATTTTAGTTGCCGCTCCTAGTTTGCACAAACTCTTACATTATCCTTAACTGGTACTTAGGCCAGTTCTTTTGTATCAATCTTAAATCTGTTGTGCCAGCCAGGAGTTGGCATCAGCAAGAACCTGTTTATTATTATTAGCATTAGTTATTGATTGTCAGGGATGGAGTCACTCTCTCCACAGGCTAACAGTACTACAAACAACATCGCGAGTAATTAGTCTCTGCTGTGTACTGTTGAGAAAGTTTATAAATTCTCGTCTTTAGAGAATCGGCGAAGTAAGCCGATATAAAGTAAAGTTACTACTTGATTTTTACAAGTCAATTCCTCGTCTCTGTTTTCAAGTAACATCTAAGTATTTATAATTTATAATTTCACATCCCCCCGTGACATCTAGCGACCTCATTTCAGGATATTAACTCCTAGCTCTAAAGTTATTAACGAGATAATACTCACTCACTCAAACCTAGGTATTTATCATTAAAGTCTATAGGCACTATCTTAATGGTGGTTATTGATTCATTTCTATTAATTTTACGTAATAGTTTTCCCAGTCAGTTGCTTCTTTTTTAATTTTCTTTCTTTACCACTTTAACTAGATAAAACTGGTCACCACCAATCTGTGCCTATATTCTTTACTTTTGATTATTGGCATTTCTCTGCAAAATAGCAGTCAGTACTCAGTCTTTAGCCCGCTCAGCCTTAATTGAGTTACATCATGACTACTAATATATATGTACAGGAAGCCAAAGATATGGGGCTCACTGACCCCGATCAAATAAAAGAATATGTACTCTCTCGGTTTAGTTACGGGCAGCAAGGTGAGAATGATGCTCGTGAAGAGCGTCAAATTCAGCATGAGAAACGCGAGAGAGAACGTGAACACGAGCGAGAACAACGCAAATATGAGCGAGAACAACGAGAGAGAGAACGAGAACACGAACGTGCCGAGCACGAGGCATGTGAGAAACATGAACTTGAGATACTGAAGCTCAAGTGAGACTCCTTGGCTTCAGACACATCTGGTGCAGCTAACCCAAGCTCCACGAGCGCTCTCCCTACACATGTTCTGGCCACCCCACCACATCAAGCTTCCTCCATACAAGGAAGGCGAGCGAATCGTTTCGAAGACATGGCTTAACTGTACCAGCTGGATGAGGTGCTAAGCAGCTCCAGTTACTTAGCTTGTTTGAGGGCCTTGCCCTCGATATTCTCCACAGAATTCGTGGAGACAATCTCAAGTATGAGATGATGAAGGCCACACTCGTCAAAGTGTATGGTCTCATAGTTGACGACGCCAGGAGTCAGTTTATGAGGGTGCATCTCCAAGAAAAGGAGACTGCTGATCAGTTCCTCGATCGGCTTACTGCTTACTTAGATGAGTGGATGGAGAAAGATGAATCCCCTCTCACGCAAGAGGGGATAATTAACCTTATGCTGCTCATGCAGCAAGGAAAGTCAATGCCAGCTGAGCATATGGCTCAGCTTAATATCTGCCAGGTAAGGGATGCCAGCCAAATGGTGGAGAAGGCTGATGCATTCTTCACTGCGTACGGGTATCAAACTAGTAAGCAACACACCTGGAACAGGAAAGCAGACAAATCTGGGAAACTGTCTCAGGCTGAACCCCATTATCAAAGCCATTCTCAGAATAATGGCCAAGGTCCAAACAAACCACAAAAGAAGGACCAGGGGCAAAACACCCAGAAACTTGAGTGGAAGTGGTACGATAAGTACCCTAACCAGCAGCAGTATCAGCCACGCAATCAAAGATCGGGACAATCCTTCTCAGAACTGGCCCCAGTGTATCGGAGGCAGGAGGCAAACGCAGCCTTCATTCCTCAACAGCAGTACGGCGGTGTCGTCCCTAGCAGCACAGGTACTTCCCCACAGTTCACTAGTCCCCCAGCGACAGTGAACCCTCCACCACAGGTGGTCAACGCTCCATCTCCCCAGACGGTGAGTACGACCCCTCAGGTATCAAATTTTCAAGGCACCACGTTTGCCGCATCATTCATTCAGCAGCCTCATCAGTGGCTGGCTGCTTCCTCCACAGGCCCTCCCACAGGTAGCAGTGCCTTCCTTGTTCAGCCAGGATTTGTGGGAGGCATTCCTGTGAAGGTTCTGAGAGACAACGGTTCCTCAGGTTGCTCTGTCAGGCAGAGTCTAGTTCAGCCTGAGGAGTACACAGGTCAACAGATCCAAGCTCAGCTTATTGATGGATCAGTGAGATTGTTCCCTGAGGCACGTATCCATGTGGCATCTCCATTTTACACTGGTACGACAGTCGCAGTTGTCATGCCAGAACCTTTGTTTGACCTTATTATAGGCAATATTCTGGGTGCCAAGTATAGTTGCACCGTAGATGACGCTATTCAGACTTCGGCTGCAGTAACACGAGCCATGGCCGAGGCTCCAAACTGTCACCCTGGTGACATTGCATCGCCGCAAGATCTGATTTGTAGCAAAGATTTTGTTCAAGAACAACATTCTAACCCGACACTTGCTGCCATGTGGAAGAAGCAAAAGGGTGGAGTGATTAAGTATTCGTGGGCAGGTCAAGCCAGGTTCCTTCGTAAACAAGGACGCCTCTACTGTGAGTCATGAACACCCCTGGGCGAGGTTCGACTACAGTTTGTCGTTCCTACTAAGTTTCGCAAAGCAGTGTTAGAATGGGGTCATTGTTCAGCCTCAGGAAGTCACATGGGCAAAAGGAAAACCCAGGGCCGTATCCATGCTGGCTTTTTCTGGCCAGGGATGCGACAAAAAATAAATAGCTTTGTGCGTTCCTGCAATGTGTGTCAACGTACCACCAATCAGGGACATGTCCTTCCTGTGCGGTTTGAATCCACACCCATAATCTCTGAAGCAGTTGAGAGACAGGGCAGTGGTGATGTGGGTGCAGAACTGACGTCTCGCCCATTAGCCCCACAGGACACATTATGTCCAGGGCCTGTACATACATGTATACCGTAGGTTAAGAGGGAAGTTTGAGAACCCCGCAGGGACAATCCGAGGCTGTGTTTGAACTGCCTTGTGGTGTCTCAAGCTGTGGGCCTCTCTAAGGATTCCTGGAGAATGCACGTTATCCACATGAGTGTTCACACCCATGGTGGGTGTTAAAATGTGACTGGCCTGAGATTGCATAGGGATTCTCAGCTTGCCAATGTTAATCATAAATGTAGAGTAGGGTTTAACCAGTAAACTATAAGGGTCTTTTGAGATTCTGTCCTGGGACCACGTTTCCTGGTTAATAATAATGTAGGTTTAGGGTTTAACCAGTAAACTATAAGGGTCTTCTGAGATTCTGCCCTGGGACCACGTTTCCTGGTTAATAATAATGTAGGTTTAGGGTTTAATTAGTAAACTATAAGGGTCCTATGAGATTGTCCTGGGACCACGTTTCCTAGTTAATAACGTATCCAATACGAAAATAATGGTGACCTCGAATGTACAAAGCTTGACTGTCACTTAAAATTTTCATCTAGGGTGTACTCTTTGTAGCATATATGCTGACTGCTAGGCAGAGAGAGAAATTGCAATTTAATAAAAACTGTTTATCGCACTGACACTTTTGATTGCTTTCGCAGGTGCAGCTGGCAGGTGTAGCAATTTTGTCATGCAGATCAGCTGATTGTCTCTGCCGCATGCTGCCGCCTCTTCTCTTCTGCCTCGTCGCCTCTATTTACTATTGATTTGTATTGTATAATTTTACACGTAGGTACAGTTACACCACAACTGTCACACCTACACTGTGTATTACATACATCACGCTACATAACAATTAGTTGTTAATGTAAATGTAGCGAACCTTTTGCTCAGTTTGACCTGAGTACAGGATTTTTCACCGTTGTCACAGAGTTTTTTCCTCAAGCTTGCTTCTATTAACGTAAATACGAGGTTTTTACGCTCATGGGCGACTGTGATTTTCCCCTGTAGCAAGACAGTACACACACCACAGTGTGAATCTTGTGTGACTGAGCTAGGATTTATATGTATGTATATGGAAAATTTTTCTGAAAAAAAAAATCGATTTTGATGGGGCGTAATGTCACAAATTCGCACGAGCATATTTATAAAATCGTGACAGTGTACTTTAGTGAGAAAACCATGAATTCTAGTGGAATTCCCACTGGGCATCACTCAGTTCAACCGTCCTCGTATTCACTCCGATCAGGATGGTATTCAGAACATTTCTCACTATTTCACAAGTGATCATTCTTATCCACGACATTAGTGCTTTCACTGTGTGATTTATTGTGAGCCTATATCACTCTCTTTCTGTTGACCTTTGAAGTTAGGTCACGCCCTTCTTCCGGCGAACACGGCCATCTCTCGCCCCCTGTCATAGTTTGAAGTTAGTCAGCTTTGAGTCACCGTGAGGGTAGGACCGTTTGTGTCCAGCGTAGAGCAGCGCCTCCATTGTACAGCGAGTTCCTGAATCTCCACCTAGACGGTGAATTGGCAAAACGGGCTTAGCTAATAGCAGCATTTTGATGTTCATCACAGGCGCCCGGACTACTCGTTCGGCTCCCCTCCAATGATCAGAATTTTTGTGTGTTTTTCTATGCTTAAGGGTGTTTAACTTTTGAATGAGCGAGTGAGTGTATTCTCCTTGTTATATTGAATTCATTTTTGAGATTCATATAACGTATATTTATTTCATTTTAATCAATAGATTTACAGTTCTTTTCTTTGAGCTTAATGTAATTAAACTTGTGTTTTATTTCTCCACAATAAACTTATTTTAGTTGCCGCTCCTAGTTTGCACAAACTCTTTACATTATCCTTAACTGGTACTTAGGCCAGTTCTTTTGTATCAAACTTAAATCCGTTGTGCCAGCCAGGAGTTGGCATCAGCAAGGACCTCTTTATTATTATTAGCATTAGTTATTGATTGTCAGGGATGGAGTCACTTTCTTGAGAGGCTAACAGTACTACAAACAGCACTCGCGAGTAATTAATCTCTGCTGTGTACTGTTGAGAAAGTTTATAAATTCTCGTCTTCAGAGAATCGGCAAAGTAAGCCGACATAAAGTTACTACTTGATTTTTACAAGTCAATTCCTTGTCCCTGTTTTCAAGTAACATCTAAGTGTTTTTAATTTATAATTTCACATCCCCCCGTGACACAAGTACGGTGATGATACGATATTTCACTTTCTCAACCTCAAAACTTTCCTATTATTTATTCCAGCTTTTTGGCCTGAACATTTTACTGGGGATTTTTGTGTCCACCAGGTGTTCACTACTTCCCAGAAAATTCCCCATGAAGAATTACCCCAGTCCAGCTTTGGTGGAAAGAAGAAATGTTTATAAATTGAATGCACTTTCCCTCTCGCTGCCCAGTCAGTCTTTCCACATCACTCTATCCACACTCTCACTACCCTCTCCACACACTCTCCTATCCCTCTCCACACGATGTCCACCCTTTTTCACACACACTGCTTCCTCTTTGCACCACCACACACACACACACACACACACACACACACACACACACACACACATACACACACACACACATACACACACACACACACACACACACACACACTCTCTCTCTCTCTCTCTCTCTCTCTTTCTCTATCTCTTAATAAAGAGTTCATAGTACTCCTCCAAACTCATCCTAGAAGTTTACATTATGATTTCCATGCTTACACCTACAAATATATTATATCTGCCGGCTCTTCTACTCAGTCTCTGCTGAATAAAGTCACCTGACGGGAACTGCAACCAAACATGAAGGAATATGCGACCAACAGATAGTTGAAATAATGAACATTTTAAGTCACAAGAAATAAAAGAAACTATGACAAACAAGACACACATTACAGAACAAAACATAAACAATGGAAAACTTAAAAAAAAAAAAAACTAGAAACAGCATCTAAAGTATAAAGCAAAAAAGAACCAACAGACGCTTTCATGGACTTGGGCTACAACACTGAAGGGGGAAAAAAAAAAAAAGAGCCAAAATTTGCAAACAATACTGTGCCTCGAGGTGAAGGGGAAAACATGAAGCACAACGAAAAAAATATATCAAACTTAAAAGAGAAAACTGTGGTGATAGATCGACAGGTAAAGATAGATAAAGTGGCAGACTGATAGACGCATGAAGATAAATACTTGCAAACGGTCAGACAGACAGAGACAGGGGGATAGATGTTGAGAGACACAGAGTCAGATAGAGGTACAGATATCAAGGGATAGAAGCAAAAGAATATATTCAGAGAAGCAGAGACAGAAGGATTGGTAGAGAGAGACGGAAGGATAGACACAAAGACAGACAGATAAAAGAAAAAAAAACATACAAAAGAGATTCACACACACACACACACACACACACACACACACACACACACACACAAAAGCTCGCGCGCGCGCGCAATACAGCAACAGTACTTCCGATTGTCATACACACAATATCAGTTTTTTTCTCAACAATACATACAATTTTGAACGCAAAAATACACCTTCCTGAAACGGCAGGAACAAAAAACGACACCAAAAAGAAAAAAAATTGAAGGCATTTTTTGACGTAATTCCCTCACAGTACATTCTCTCTCTCTCTCTCTCTCTCTCTCTCTCTCTCTCTCTCTCTCGTCACCGTTGTTTTCGCATCAAATTCATTTCCTCTGTCTCACATTTCGCTGTCCACTAGTTTTTCTCTCCCTGTCTGTGTCTGTTCTGTCTGTCTGTCTCTCTGTCTCTGTCTGTCTGTCTGTCTCTCTCTCTCTCTCTCTCTCTCTCTCTCTCTTTCTCTCTCTCTCTCTCCAACAGTATAGAGGAACAAATACCACAATAAAACGGCCAGTCACACCCCATCCATGACAACCACCACCATTGACCTTCAATCAGGACTTAAATTTGGACCTCTGGAATGGGGCTGGGGGGGAGGGGGAGGGGAAATGTTGACGGGTGAAGGGTGAGGGAGGGAGGGGGGGGGCGAACATGACCACCCTCACGTTCCCGCATTCGGAGTGGTATAGACCTTGACCTTCACGCCAGGCTGGGTCAATTACCGTCTGGAAGTCAATACTGATGATTAAACGTACATTTCAGTATAATGTATATAGTTTTTTTTTGCATATCTGTGTGTGTGTGTGTGTGTGTGTGTGTGTGTGTGTGTGTGTGTGTGTGTGTCCACCCTAAGTTCACACTCATACTACTTCACCTAATATTCAGTTCCTCATCCTCTGCTCCTTCCAATGTCCACTCCCTTCTGACTTCCAGCAGGCCTCACAAGTTTTAGGCATTTTCTTTGTCCATAGTCGATAACAAGGATATCGAGATTTGTGCATGGGCCAGGATGTGAGCTGATACTCTGAATAACACTGTACAGTACGTTTTGATAGTTTTTTCTGACTGGCTATGGGAACACTGTCAACCCCTTCAGCTCAAAGAGGCATTATTCATATTATTCTCGTTGGCAGTTGTTAATTTCATTTACTTTAGCAAAACATTCTAGTCATGATGAAGCAATGATGATTTTTTTTCTTTTTTAACACTTCTAGTTCGAAAGTCTCTTCGAAGCTGAATGAAACTGTACAAAGGCACAAAGAAAAAAATAATTCACGTCCTCATAGGGAAGGGATTAAGCACGAGTGCTTGAGTGCACACACACACACACACACACACACACACACACGTGCAAGATATTAAAGGTATTCACGGACAGAGGGACTGGCTCGGCGCACTACGGGATGGGAAGTAGTTTTTCCGGTACTTCAGGTGGTAGTTACCGTACCCCACAGCTGAAAGAGAATTTGCCAGATATTACGGTGTTTCGAAAACCGCCTCTGGCAGGCTAGTTTCCTCTGCATACCCAGTAACTGTGATGATGGAAGAGTGAGTAATGTGACCACTGTGACACTTGACATCCAGTGATTGTGATGATGGAAGAGTGGGTAATGTGACCACTGTGACACTTGACATCCAGTGATTGTGATGATGGAAGAGTGGGTAATGTGACCACTGTGACACTTGACATCCAGTGATTGTGATGATGGAAGAGTGGGTAATGTGACCACTGACACTTGACATCCAGTGATTGTGATGATGGAAGAGTGGGTAATGTGACCACTGTGACACTTGACATCCAGTGATTGTGATGATGGAAGAGTGGGTAATGTGACCACTGTGACACTTGACATCCAGTGATGTGATGATGGAAGAGTGGGTAATGTGACCACTGTGACACTTGACATCCAGTGATGTGATGATGGAAGAGTGGGTAATGTGACCACTGTGACACTTGACATCCAGTGATGTGATGATGGAAGAGTGGGTAATGTGACCACTGTGACACTTGACATCCAGTGATGTGATGATGGAAGAGTGGGTAATAGACTAATGAGAAACTTGGTGTATGTGTCTGTTGGCAGGTTTTCCTAAATTACTGATTATCCTTAGTGGTCACTCGAAAAGGTTTGAGAAAAGATGATGGAAGACCATGACCAATAAACAGTATAGCTATTGACATATATATATATATATATATATATATATATATATATATATATATATATATATATATATATATATATATATATATATATATATATATATATATATATATATATATATATATATATATATATATATATATATATATATATATATAATTTACCATCTCATGGTGAGAACATCTCCAGCATCCTTTTCCATCTTACGCCAAACGATCTTCTTCAGCTGAAAGTGAATCTTGGAATACTAGGTGTCAGCCTCTTCGCCCAGATGACGTAATTTCTCTTATTCTAGGTCTTGCTATACGATGTTCTTCAGCCCAGGAAAGACTTCTTAACCTGTGGGGAGAGGGGTTACATACATCCTTAATTAAAACTCTTCAACACTAGTGGTCTTTCTTATATGAAACAAAATCATTCTGCGATTATAAGAATTAAACACAATATTACATTCTTACCCTGTCATATTGCATTATATCAGTAGTTCAAGCTTCTGTGTTTCCCTCACCCATACTCGACATAATCTTCCAGTGAGGCAAACGGGAGAAGATTGTACGAGTATACATCTAAGGAAGAATAGCTCATAGTTAAGAAGTTAATAATCGCTTTAATACTTTCAGTACGACGATACCTTTTCAAATGTAATTTTCCTGAGAACCGGTTGATTTTATTCGGTTTATCAAAAACCCGTGGCAGTGAAGGAGTTAACCTCTCTGGTCAGCTGACGTCACCTTCGCTGCACTTGTGCCTCTCATAATTATGGCATTAATTGACACTGTTTATAATTTACTAATCCCGAGCGCTTTTTCTGAAGTTGAAAATATCAATCTGGAAGTACCATGAACACAGTAAATATAAAACGTCCTAATTAGTCTCAGGGAGAGGGGTGTCTCCTGACCTGTATCTTGCAGTAGTAAACATTTACAAGCATTTAGAACATGGTTGCCATTGTGTTCATGGTTCATGGAGATCATTTCTATCCCCATCGCCACAACAGCCCTCTCTCAAGTGGAATGAAATTGACCGGATGACGCATAAATATGACTAATAAATACAGTGGTGCTGATGGTAAAGGAGTAATGTGGCCTTAATTAACGCCCGGGACAGAAGCCACACCCACGGAACCAGTGCAGTGGCAGCAAGTGTTTTATGTATAGAATCTTCCGTGCGTTTATTGGGTTAGGGAGTCTGGCAGGCAGTAATTCCCAGTTTATTTGTGCTGTTTGGAGTGGCGGGAGAGGCACTGGACGCTGATGGAAAGTCAACATACAGACCAACTGCCTAGCCCAGGGCTCCTACGCTCCTCATGGGGCAATGTAGGATTGGATGATATATATATATATATATATATATATATAGTTGCGGAACAGAGAAAGATAATGTACACTCCAAGTGAGAATACTAAAAAATCACTACTGTCCCGTAAAGTTCCAGGTTCAAAACAAAAGAGTTAGATAAAATTACAAGTTAAAGTTTAATGCTCAAACTAACAAAACATTCAGGACTCATAAGGATAATGTAATGGCAAAAAACAGGTTAAATATATGGTCAACTGCAATAGCCTCTATTAACACGAAATTAGCAAGAGTAAATTTATCTAAGTCAGCCCTGATAAAATGAAAATACACTGGGTAATGCTCAGTTAATGCAAGATAAATTATTACAGATACAAACTATTATTAATAATTGCTGACAACAAGAACCCCACACGAATCACAAAAACCTCACTAGGCACACAAATTAACAACCTATGCTATACAGTACAAGAACAAAATGCAATAACACTTATACTCAAATTACACAGATGCTAGATGGTTGGAGACTTCCTGAGCACTCGCAATAATAACTGTACAGGGGAGGACAGAGATGTGAACAAAATGAGGAGTAGATCTAAGTGGCAATAATGTAGAGACTGAGCTCATTATATAGGGGCCAGCAGAGCTTGATACAACTTGTAAGAAGGACGCGCAAATGAAGCCATAGGGGACAAAGAGTTGTCAATCCCTCTCTGAACAACAGAAAGAACGACTTACTCTACTATAACGGTAGAAGGGGGGGAGTGAGGTAGAACACGCTCGCGATCAAACAGGCAGCACACTGTACGTTAGAATTACACAAAGGATGATGAAATCATAGGCTATGTAACACCTCCCCACAAAGAAAAAAGAAATTTACAAAGGAAATTTCTTATTGCTCCAAAACAATCTGTCTAAAGTCTAGACAAGCAATCTGCAGTAACATTTTCTTTCCCCTTGACATGTTGTATGTCTAATGAATACTCCTGAAGAAGTAGACTCCATCTTGTCAATCTCTGATTTTTATCTTTAAACTTACTAAGGAATTTCAGTGGGTAATGATCGGTATAAATGACTATGGGGTCAAAACCAGAACACAAATAAAATGAAAAATGCTGTAAACCCAAAATCAAGGCCAAAAGCTCTTTCTCAATAGTTGAGTAGTTCTTTTGACGTGGAGTGAACTTCTTACTGTAATAAGATACAGGGTGTTCAATACCCTGATCATCCTCTTGCAGCAAAACAGCCCCAGCTCCTGTATCACTTGCATCAACAGCCATCTTAAAAGGCTTAGCAAAATTTGGAGTAGCGAGCACTGGCTGACTTAATAGGATAGCTTTAAGTTTGTTGAAAGAGGATTTGCAGTTATCGGTCCAGACAAATTTAACTCCCTTTTTCAGTAGGTCTGTAAGTGGTGATACAAGAATAGAAAAGTTAAGAACAAATCTCCGGTAATAACCTACCATTCCCAAAAATCTTTGTAGCTCTTTCCTACTTTTAGGTCTGGGAAGATCACTTATAACCTGAACCTTAGCTGCTGGTGGTGCAACATGTCCATCACCAATTACGTACCCAAGGTACTGAACTTTAGCTTGACCAAACTCACACTTTGATAAATTAGCTACAAGATTAGCCTGAACCAAAAGCTCAAGAAATTTACTGACATGGCATAGGTGATCTTTCCAGTTGTCACTGAAGATTAATACATCATCAATATAAACAACACACCCTGCCAAACCCTCTGTTACAACATTCATGAGCTTCTGAAATGTGGCTGGTGCATTCTTCATACCATATGGCATTACAGAACATGCAAAAGTCTTTCCTAGTGTTACAAAACATGAGATCTCCCTAGCACGTTCAGTCATAGGTACTTGCCAGTATCCCTTTAAAAAAAATGCCGAAAACTCCTGCCTTTCCTCGGGAGGTAGATGAGAAAGCTTAGTCTGGAGATCATTCATGATATCAGGATTCTTCCCCAAACTATCACTCAGGCTCATGCTGCATGGAAGAACTTCACTTGCAGACTCAGGTGGAACAGCTACAGTGCAGACTGGATTATTTTCGTCCCGCCTGTGATATAACTTTAGCATGTTGATGTGACAAAGTTGCTTGTTCTTTCTACGATCTGGTGTGGCAATGACATAGTTGACATCACTGAGTTTCTTCTCCACGAAATAAGGACCACTAAACTTGGCTTGAAGAGGTTGCCCATGTAATGATAAGACCTGTTATCCCACCGGTATTCACCAGTGTGATGCTAAGGATTTTTATCCACTGGCTGACACCAGTGTAAAACCTGAAACTTTATCCCACCAGTTGACACCAGTGTAATGATGATAGGGGTATGTATTTTCTTACCTGTTGTGGGTATTGATCAACTCACCCATGGATATACAAGTGGTACTCGACTTAGTATAGTGGATGGTAAATATTTATGAAAAGAATGAATTGTGGTAGCGTTTGTAGTTTTTGGCCGAGTTTAGATTTAGTCGGTACCTCAGGTGGTTGTCGTTCCCTCAGCGAAGGAATCTTGAATTGGAAGGGGAGTGAATTTGGCTTGAGGACATAATTTCCTTGATTAGGTATACTAATAAAGAAAAGAAAATGCTATATACTTTACTCTACTTTAATAATTCTGTTAATTTCCACAAAAACATTTTTTATTACATGACCCTTTTTAGTATGAGAGAAGATTGTAAATGTTACTAAGGCTTTTGGGTGATCATTCCTCTAACATTATTACCAGACGAAACAATTTGATACATGCGAGGTATGGAGTCGTTGTACTTTACTTTCTTTTTTGGCCGTTACTCTTGGGCTCAACAATGGCCTCAAGACAGGGACACTTTTACGGGTATGATTTGTCTGTTCGGGCTGGCATAGCCTCGGATCAATAAGAATGATTATTTGTGTTCATCTTTCACCCATATAAGGTATTCTCCTCATATAATTTTCTCGGTTCCTACATCAAGTCAGTATTATTTACAGTTCACCATCAACAATGTTATATAATCACTAGAAATACATAATCTCTCGGGCCTGTCTAGCCTCGAGGAATAATTAAAAAAAAAAAGAAATACAATCACCAGGAACACCTCAATCACTCGGGCTTGTTTAGCCTCGAGGTACAACTCAAATATCACATTATTGCTCACAATCAGTAAGTTCCCTTCCACGCTCCTGATTATATTTTTTCTCTAATAAATTAATTTTAAAGAAAGAGAACAGTTAAGGAATTTGAATTTTTCCTTTCCGTTACAGAACATATCACTTTTATATTTCTATTCCTTATCTACAAAAAAAGTTCACTTGATAGGATCATTAATAACACATCAACTACCTTCGGTTTGTAAAAATAACTCGTGAGTAGTGTAAGTGTAAGTGTAAAAGTCTATGGGCAATACTTGGGAATAATGGCGTGCTCCCACGGACGTCGCCGGTGTCTGGGGAACTAAACGAACGTCTGTTACACACGATGTCTGGGCAGCAAGTCACTCTACGTTAAACTCTCAACAATATTACTTCTCATAGTTCATAATAAGTAAGGATTAAACAAAGAAAAAGAGGGGGAGGAAGAAGAAATGTGGACGACTCACCTAAACGAACGTCTGTTACACACGATGTCTGGGCAGCAAGTGGGGCCTGTTGGGCACCACAGGACGCCACTGCTAGCTCAAATGAGATTATGTTTTTGAAATATGGTGGGTTTCAATTCTCTTTACAATTTATTTAGCAGTGTACCCATGACGACAAGACTTTTGATTGAATTGGGGAAAATTTGGGATTTATTCCTTACTTAATTCAGATACTGATTCTATCACTTTTTCAATTTGAATCTGAAAGCAGCTCATGCCATCTAGTGACGGCCAAGATAAATGGAACTTTAAATCCTCACAAATGACATTATTTAGACCTTTTGGACTGCTAATCTTACATACTTGTGTTCTAGCAGCTTCATTAGCAAACATTTCACAACTAGGTTCCGAAAGAATTGTATATTCATCATTACTCTGTTTAAGCTTTAAACTCGGTGCCCGGCAACGATGCATAAAGGGAGGGATAAGCTGCTCGCATGTGTCTTTCATTACTCGGCTTGACTGAGGAATTCCCATAGCTCAACATCTACAATTACATCACCCACTGCATAGATACAGAGGTACATACATATAAAAATAGAGTTAGCCCTACAGTAATTATTAATATATGAATTACTACTTAGGGTAGGAACTTATAAACTAATATTCAGGTTACACCCTATCTAACTTAAAATTACAGTACTACTAAACACATACATGAATATCAAATGTGTGGCACTACACGGCTCCCACGTTCGGAAAACAAATTTTACCCAAGTCAATTTTCTATGACATGTGCATGGATGGAATGTTGTTACTCTGATAACTGCTAGGAACACTTTGAATTGGAATACTTTTCCCCACAATCGGTGGCACCTGTCGGTCCACATTAAACACCTGATGCGTACCTCGGAAGGTCGCTTACGCACTACATTAGGAGGTATGATCACTCCTTACTCGAGATGTTATGAGGGAATTTATGCCCCAGCCAGCCTCAGGTTTTGGAGGATAGCTTGTCACTCACCTGAGCTCGACAGGGTCTCTCGAGATTGAGATCACCACGGGAGGCACTTCCTTACACCCTTCCATTCACAATCACATTCACTCAGTCCTTTCGTTTCCAGCTTTCCACCTGCGAGAGGTGAGCGCTCATTCTGTCCTGAAGACTCCACTACCTCACAAACCGTGCTAACTGTAAGGTGAGGGGATTGATCACTCCCCTCGAAGTAAGGCACTTCCTGGTTCCAACAGGAACTCTTCACTCTTTTTCTTTTTACACCCTCTCCTCGGGGATGAGTCCACCCGGAACATAACTTTTTAAGCAGTTATGTTTCACAACATTCGTCACATGCACTTATCCACTTTTCTAACTAACACTCCTCTATGAGCCTCCGAGGGGCATTCCTCGCTCGCGGTGGTAATCGCTCATCTTCGGGCTCCGGGGCGAGCTCCTGCTGCAGCGGTTCTAAGAGCCATTCCTTGGTACCGTAATATGGTTTTACCTTTTCAGCAGCCCTTTGTATTTTTTTTCCACTAAATACATTTTCAATTATGTAAACACTTCCATCTAGCAGTACTTCAATCACTTTATACGGGCCGTCCCATTTGGCATTCAGTTTTCTACAGGTACCCGGTTGTATGGTCTCTTTTTTCGCCCACACCAAACTATTGACTTCAACCTTCTGGGCTCTCCTCCGCCTGTTGGCCACTTCCCGGTATCGCCTTGTCATCCGTTGGGTCGTATCCTTTATGAGAGTGTGTGCTATCGCCAGGTCGTCCTCCTCTGCATCCACAGATGGCAATAAGGTACCAATGAGGCGAGGGGGATGGCGTGAGAAGAAGGCATAATAAGGTTGTTGTCCCGTGCTCGAGTGCACCGCTTGATTCATGACGGTTTGACACGATTGAAGTAGCTGAGGCCAACGTAAGGGATGTCCATTGCAGAGAGATGCTAGGATGCTTTTCATAGTCCGATGCATCCTTTCAGTGGTAGAGTTTCCCTGGGGATGATAAGGGGTGACGTAGAACAAGTCCACCTGGTTCCTCCAGCAGAACTTCTTGAACTCTCCACTCGTGAACTCTCCGCCGTTGTCCAGCACGATACCTCGTGGCGTCCCAAAGTCGGTGAAGTATTGCCCAAGACAGTGTATGATGTGTTGTGTATGTTTATCCCTGATGGGATAATATTTGACGAATCTACTATAATGATCTATCACAGTAAGGACATAGCGGTAACCCTGAGATCCAGCAACCATATCAGTCAAGTCAATCCCGATACGTTCCAATGGTTTACTTACAGGCGGGAAACCTTTCCAAGGTTGCTGCAACCCAGTTTCACCTTTGAATCTCTGACAAGTGGGACACTGTTTCACATACTCGCATACATCTACCTTTAGATTTGGCCAATAGAATAGTTCTTCGGCTTTCTTAATAGATTTTTTCTGACCTAGATGTCCTGAGGTTTCGTGCGCGTGTTTGATTGCTTCTCTACTGATTGACTTAGGAATCACCAAACAATATTGGATGCTACCATCACTGGTTTCACGGGCAAAATATAATAGTTCGTCAATCAATGCAAACTGGCTCAACATAGCTTTCGGTAGTCTTTTAGCAGGGAGCTTCTCACTACGCAAGTACTTAACTAACTCATCCCACATGGGTTCTTCTCGTTGCTTAGCTCTCATCTCATCTCGACTAAATCCAAGCCAGTTGGTTTCTGACTGGTGGAATATTACTCTGGTGGAATATTACTCTGGTGGAATATTACTCTGACAGGTCTAGAAAGTTGATCAGCGACTACATTATATTTACCCTTGACGTACTGCACGTTGTAGTCGTACTCACGCATCTCGAGAATCCATCTGTTCATACGTGGGGATTTGGTTTTTCGCTTAAATATACTAGTAAGTGGTTGATGATCTGTCAAGATAGTAAAGTGGGAACCCCACAAGTAATGGTGAAAGTTGCGGCATGTGAGAACAACTGCCAATGCTTCTTTATCAGTTGCGGAATACTTTCTCTCGCAAGGATTGAGCTTTTTGGAAAAGTAACCAATTGGCAAGTTGGAGTTGTCTGGTTGGATCTGACTCAATACGCCACCAATATGAGTGTTGCTCGCGTCGGTGGTTACAATGAATGGTCGAGTCACGTTGGCTCTTACCAATACTGGCGCATTCACTAAGCTCGACTTCAGTTGATCAAAAGCAGATTGACACTCATCTGACCATTTGAATGCTATTCTTGATCTGGTTAAGTTAGTTAGGGGAGCTGCTATTTTTGCGAACGAAGGTACGTGTTTTCGGTAGAATCCGCACATTCCAAGGAATCTCCGGACTTCTTTTACTTTGGTGGGTCTTTTCATTTTGTTGATAGCCTCTATGTTTTTTGGGTCCGGCGTACTCCCGGCCGCTGATATTTTATGGCCAAGAAAGGTCACTTCTTTTAACCCAAAGGTACATTTACTTAAATTTAACTTGGCCCCATTCTGTGAGAGTAAAGTGAATAGTTGCTGTAAGCGACTCAACAACATGGGGAAGTCATCAGCCCAAATTATCAAATCGTCTAAATAATTCTTTACCCATCCTTGCTTCAACAATGGAGTAAGAATGTCCTGCATTCGTTGGGAAAATATGGCTGGTGAACATTTTAGTCCGAATGGTAAGCGCCTAAATCTGTAAAGTGTGACTCCATCACTGAATGTGGTTAAATCACGACTTTCCTCGTCCAACATGATTTGAAAATATGCCTCACGCATATCAAGAGTCACATAGTATTTATGACCTGCGGCCTGCTCGACTAACTCTTCCAGTCTGGGCAGTGGATAGATATCCGTGGCTAGGTGTTGATTCACGTGGCGATAATCTAAACACATGCGCTTGCTGCCGTCCGGCTTGTTAACTAATACAATAGGAGATAACCAGGCAGCTGTTGATCTTTCAATAATTTCTCTCTCTTCCATGTCTTGCAACATTTCAGCGATCACCAGTTTAGCTTATTCAGGGTATCGGTAGATCGGTCCACGGCTGGGCTGTGGATCTGCTACTTTAATGTGAACGGAGGGACCGCTGATGGTTCCTAGTTCTCCTTTTTCCAAAATGAAGAGAGGATCGTGTTGCAGAATTACGTTAGCTAATTCTTCTTGTTGAGCTGAATCTAAGTGGGGCCATGTCTGTTCGTCAATTAGCTTTCGGAGTCGTTGAACACGAGTTCCACTTTCATCTGTTCGATCACTGGTAGGGATCAGATCATTTTGGATTTTGGTTACTGAGTTGACTGGACTTACAGGAGGGTCGTCAATGATTTCGTATGAGCCTAGAATGGTACCTATCCGAAACAGTTTGTCTTGTTTGGCTCAATTATTGAGGGGCAAATAGACTAGGCCCTCTGAATTCACCTGTAATAAGTAAGGGTGACTATTGTGACTGAAACGTCCTTGTGGGTAAAATAGTAAAGTGGTTTTAGGCTCCTCACTCACTGGCACGGCAATGAATTTGGTTTGATATGGGGTGAGTCTCTCTACTGTTACAAGATTAATTTGTTTCAACTGTTGAGGGTTCCTGACGGCTCTGATAGGTGTGGCCTGGACTCGTTCAACTTTTCCTTTTCGCCGCGGAACGTAGTTCACGACGTACGGGGCTCCTCCCCACATTAGCGCTCGTTGTGCACCATTCCAGATCAACGGAGACTGTCCGAGGACATCACATCCCAACAACATTTCAGTAGTCAAGTAGGCGTTCGGAACGACTGGACACCACTGTTGATGAACTTTCTCATCTCCCACTCTGATTTTTACTTTGACCATACCCAGGATACGGAGTGGTGCTCCTGTGACTCCCTGTAATCTCGGTGGATTTCTCCTCGTGTTTATTTCTGTTCCTAACCGCTTCGCAGTGGCCTCTTTAAGTAAGGTATATCCACTCCCTGTGTCAACAACAGTTTCAACTATTTTATCATTCACGTTGACACTTATTGTGGGCGATGTTATACCTGCGGTTAGTCAAATAGCCTGATGGGGGAACTTTGTTTGAGTGGCGGTCTGCCTCGCATTTGGACTGGGTAGGTGAAATCTGTTATTGCCCCTCATCGCTGCGCTGCAGTTTATGCGCCCTGGGCAATCATTACTGCCTCTATGACATCCCAACCTACGGCAATCAAAACAGTGGCCTGGTGGTGGTTTGGCCCAACATTCTTGCAACGTGTGTGAACTCTTCAAACAATGACTACAGTATTTTCGCCTCGGTGTTTCAGGAGTAGATTGTTTTTGATTGAGTTGTTCTAATTTTGTTTTCAAATCCCTTAATTGAGCTCTCAATTCAGTCACTTCCTTGTCTGACTCGGATTGGCAGTTATCATGGGATGGTCTTGGTGGATTATCAACTACATTGGTATCTGAGGGATTTTCACTTTTATTGTCTCTATCCGGCATTGCATTAACTCTGGTGGTATACCTCTCTTCGAGAAGCTGCCTTTCATTTTCGATCCTGTCAATGAACTTACGGAGTGGATATCCGTCATCAAGGTAAGCTTCCAATTTTTCCCTAGACTCAAGCGGAAGACCATACCACAGTTTCTTCTTGATCCGTTTATCTCGGGAGGGAAACTTTTCTTTCGGGAACTTTGTTTCGAGAGCCGCATGCTTACACATGAACCTATGTACAAACGCCTGGGGAGATTCCTCCCAGTCATAGGTCATGTTCTCTAACTCTTGCCAAGCTCGATCTACACTCAGCTCGATGGCAAACTCCTCATTCAAGAATTTTTTAAGCTCGGGCCATGACAGTGCAAAATGTTTCTTTTGATAATTATGAATAAAAGTGGCCAATTCAGAACCCATTCGACTCTTGGCAACCTGGATTCTAGTTGCGTTGCTAGTGTGAGTCTTCCACCGCCTCACAAAACATTTCGAGGCGAGATGTAGCTTCTATCCCTTGTAGCTGATTTAATTCCAAAATTGGGATATCGCGCGGTTTTGTGAGAGAGTGGCGTGAACTCATAATGTGTGAACAAGGGGTCGAGTGTGAAAGCAGCGTTCTGTTAGTAGCACCGAATTGTTCCTCAGCCTCATCCAAATGAATGGTTACATGATCTCGCCCTACTTGTGACGGACGATCAGCTTCCGGCTGCGTCTGAGCAAACAACTGTCCATATAGAGACATGGTGACTAATGTACTATTCTTACTCACAAAAAAAAAGGGGAAATTAAATTTTGAAACAGTCTCTTTTTACTTTAAATAGATCTAATCACTTCCATCTTCTCTGTAGGACTCAATGACTCTGACAAATTTGGTATCTACTTGTTCTCTCACTTCACCACTCCAGTGTACTCCGTCCGCCAGGTTATAACTATAGTAAGCCTTGTTGAATTGCAGGTTCTTATTTGGTAATTTTCGACGAATTTTCTTATTGATCGAGTTCCTTACTGTGTTATAATTCTCAGATGAAATAGGAGCATTTGCTCCCTGGTACACTCTTGGTTCTACCTGACAAACAATCACCGTGGCATGGCATTGTTCCTCCAGCTCCCTGGTAACATTCTTTATTCTATGGAAAATCTCTTGGGGGTGGTATTGTCATCAATATCATTACTTCCAATCCACAAAAATATCAGATCACATTCCCACTCCAATACTGAATTTAGCCGAGAGTCCTGAAAGAAATTTTTAACCTTGCCTCCGCTTGCTCCAAAAATTCTGATTTCTACGTCCTGCACATCGAGTTGCGGAGGTATCTGGGAATGACCGATCAATGCTACCCTTAACATCCTCTCTACTTTTTTGCGCTTCGCTACCCTTCACTTTCTCAGCAACGCCACTAATTTGGGAACGATGAGTATCCCACCGCTATTGCCACCAGTGTAATGATAAGACCAGTTATCCCACCGGTATTCACCAGTGTGATGCTAAGGATTTTTATGCCACTGGCTGACACCAGTGTAAAACCTGAAACTTTATCCCACCAGTTGACACCAGTGTAATGATGATAGGGGTATGTATTTTCTTACCTGTTGTGGGTATTGATCAACTCACCCATGGATATACAAGTGGTACTCGACTTAGTATAGCGGATGGTAAATATTTATGAAAAGAATGAATTGTGGTAGCGTTTGTAGTTTTTGGCCGAGTTTAGATTTAGTCGGTACCTCAGGTGGTTGTCGTTCCCTCAGCGAAGGAATCTTGAAATGGAAGGGGAGTGAATTTGGCTTGAGGACATAATTTCCTTGATTAGGTATACTAATAAAGAAAAGAAAATGCTATATACTTTACTCTACTTTAATAATTCTGTTAATTTCCACAAAAACATTTTTTATTACATGACCCTTTTTAGTATGAGAGAAGATTGTAAATGTTACTAAGGCTTTTGGGTGATCATTCCTCTAACATTATTACCAGACGAAACAATTTGATACACGGGAGGTATGGAGTCGTTGTACTTTACTTTCTTTTTTGGCCGTTACTCTTGGGCTCAACAATGGCCTCAAGACAGGGACACTTTTACGGGTATGATTTGTCTGTTCGGGCTGGCATAGCCTCGGGTCAATAAGAATGATTATTTGTGTTCATCTTTCACCCATATAAGGTATTCTCCTCATATAATTTTCTCGGTTCCCACATCAAGTCAGTATTATTTACAGTTCACCATCAACAATGTTATATAATCACTAGAAATACATAATCTCTCGGGCCTGTCTAGCCTCGAGGAATTATAAAAAAAAAAAAAGAAATACAATCACCAGGAACACCTCAATCACTCGGGCTTGTTTAGCCTCGAGGTACAACTCAAATATCACATTATTGCTCACAATCAGTAAGTTCCCTTCCACGCTCCTGATTATATTTTTTCTCTAATAAATTAATTTTAAAGAAAGAGAACAGTTAAGGAATTTGAATTTTTCCTTTCCGTTACAGAACATATCACTTTTATATTTCTATTCCTTATCTACAAAAAAAGTTCACTTGATAGGATCATTAATAACACATCAACTACCTTCGGTTTGTAAAAATAACTCGTGAGTAGTGTAAGTGTAAAAGTCTATGGGCAATACTTGGGAATAATGGCGTGCTCCCACGGACGTCGCCGGTGTCTGGGGAACTAAACGAACGTCTGTTACACACGATGTCTGGGCAGCAAGTCACTCTACGTTAAACTCTCAACAATATTACTTCTCATAGTTCATAATAAGTAAGGATTAAACAAAGAAAAAGAGGGGGAGGAAGAAGAAATGTGGACGACTCACCTAAACGAACGTCTGTTACACACGATGTCTGGGCAGCAAGTGGGGCCTGTTGGGCACCACAGGACGCCACTGCTAGCTCAAATGAGATTATGTTTTTGAAATATGGTGGGTTTCAATTCTCTTTACAATTTATTTAGCAGTGTACCCATGACGACAAGACTTTTGATTGAATTGGGGAAAATTTGGGATTTATTCCTTACTTAATTCAGATACTGATTCTATCACTTTTTCAATTTGAATCTGAAAGCAGCTCATGCCATCTAGTGACGGCCAAGATAAATGGAACTTTAAATCCTCACAAATGACATTATTTAGACCTTTTGGACTGCTAATCTTACATACTTGTGTTCTAGCAGCTTCATTAGCAAACATTTCACAACTAGGTTCCGAAAGAATTGTATATTCATCATTACTCTGTTTAAGCTTTAAACTCGGTGCCCGGCAACGATGCATAAAGGGAGGGGATAAGCTGCTCGCATGTGTCTTTCATTACTCGGCTTGACTGAGGAATTCCCATAGCTCAACATCTACAATTACATCACCCACTGCATAGATACAGAGGTACATACATATAAAAATAGAGTTAGCCCTACAGTAATTATTAATATATGAATTACTACTTAGGGTAGGAACTTATAAACTAATATTCAGGTTACACCCTATCTAACTTAAAATTACAGTACTACTAAACACATACATGAATATCAAATGTGTGGCACTACACGGCTCCCACGTTCGGAAAACAAATTTTACCCAAGTCAATTTTCTATGACATGTGCATGGATGGAATGTTGTTACTCTGATAACTGCTAGGAACACTTTGAATTGGAATACTTTTCCCCACAATCGGTGGCACCTGTCGGTCCACATTAAACACCTGATGCGTACCTCGGAAGGTCGCTTACGCACTACATTAGGAGGTATGATCACTCCTTACTCGAGATGTTATGAGGGAATTTATGCCCCAGCCAGCCTCAGGTTTTGGAGGATAGCTTGTCACTCACCTGAGCTCGACAGGGTCTCTCGAGATTGAGATCACCACGGGAGGCACTTCCTTACACCCTTCCATTCACAATCACATTCACTCAGTCCTTTCGTTTCCAGCTTTCCACCCGCAAGAGGTGAGCGCTCATTCTGTCCTGAAGACTCCACTACCTCACAAACCGTGCTAACTGTAAGGTGAGGGGATTGATCACTCCCCTCGAAGTAAGGCACTTCCTGGTTCCAACAGGAACTCTTCACTCTTTTTCTTTTTACACCCTCTCCTCGGGGATGAGTCCACCCGGAACATAACTTTTTAAGCAGTTATGTTTCACAACATTCGTCACATGCACTTATCCACTTTTCTAACTAACACTCCTCTATGAGCCTCCGAGGGGCATTCCTCGCTCGCGGTGGTAATCGCTCATCTTCGGGCTCCGGGGCGAGCTCCTGCTGCAGCGGTTCTAAGAGCCATTCCTTGGTACCGTAATATGGTTTTACCTTTTCAGCAGCCCTTTGTATTTTTTTCCACTAAATACATTTTCAATTATGTAAACACTTCCATCTAGCAGTACTTCAATCACTTTATACGGGCCGTCCCATTTGGCATTCAGTTTTCTACAGGTACCCGGTTGTATGGTCTCTTTTTTCGCCCACACCAAACTATTGACTTCAACCTTCTGGGCTCTCCTCCGCCTGTTGGCCACTTCCCGGTATCGCCTTGTCATCCGTTGGGTCGTATCCTTTATGAGAGTGTGTGCTATCGCCAGGTCGTCCTCCTCTGCATCCACAGATGGCAATAAGGTACCAATGAGGCGAGGGGGATGGCGTGAGAAGAAGGCATAATAAGGTTGTTGTCCCGTGCTCGAGTGCACCGCTTGATTCATGACGGTTTGACACGATTGAAGTAGCTGAGGCCAACGTAAGGGATGTCCATTGCAGAGAGATGCTAGGATGCTTTTCATAGTCCGATGCATCCTTTCAGTGGTAGAGTTTCCTGGGGATGATAAGGGGTGACGTAGAACAAGTCCACCTGGTTCCTCCAGCAGAACTTCTTGAACTCTCCACTCGTGAACTCTCCGCCGTTGTCCAGCACGATACCTCGTGGCGTCCCAAAGTCGGTGAAGTATTGCCCAAGACAGTGTATGATGTGTTGTGTATGTTTATCCCTGATGGGATAATATTTGACGAATCTACTATAATGATCTATCACAGTAAGGACATAGCGGTAACCCTGAGATCCAGCAACCATATCAGTCAAGTCAATCCCGATACGTTCCAATGGTTTACTTACAGGCGGGAAACCTTTCCAAGGTTGCTGCAACCCAGTTTCACCTTTGAATCTCTGACAAGTGGGACACTGTTTCACATACTCGCATACATCTACCTTTAGATTTGGCCAATAGAATAGTTCTTCGGCTTTCTTAATAGATTTTTTCTGACCTAGATGTCCTGAGGTTTCGTGCGCGTGTTTGATTGCTTCTCTACTGATTGACTTAGGAATCACCAAACAATATTGGATGCTACCATCACTGGTTTCACGGGCAAAATATAATAGTTCGTCAATCAATGCAAACTGGCTCAACATAGCTTTCGGTAGTCTTTTAGCAGGGAGCTTCTCACTACGCAAGTACTTAACTAACTCATCCCACATGGGTTCTTCTCGTTGCTTAGCTCTCATCTCATCTCGACTAAATCCAAGCCAGTTGGTTTCTGACTGGTGGAATATTACTCTGGTGGAATATTACTCTGACAGGTCTAGAAAGTTGATCAGCGACTACATTATATTTACCCTTGACGTACTGCACGTTGTAGTCGTACTCACGCATCTCGAGAATCCATCTGTTCATACGTGGGGATTTGGTTTTTCGCTTAAATATACTAGTAAGTGGTTGATGATCTGTCAAGATAGTAAAGTGGGAACCCCACAAGTAATGGTGAAAGTTGCGGCATGTGAGAACAACTGCCAATGCTTCTTTATCAGTTGCGGAATACTTTCTCTCGCAAGGATTGAGCTTTTTGGAAAAGTAACCAATTGGCAAGTTGGAGTTGTCTGGTTGGATCTGACTCAATACGCCACCAATATGAGTGTTGCTCGCGTCGGTGGTTACAATGAATGGTCGAGTCACGTTGGCTCTTACCAATACTGGCGCATTCACTAAGCTCGACTTCAGTTGATCAAAAGCAGATTGACACTCATCTGACCATTTGAATGCTATTCTTGATCTGGTTAAGTTAGTTAGGGGAGCTGCTATTTTTGCGAACGAAGGTACGTGTTTTCGGTAGAATCCGCACATTCCAAGGAATCTCCGGACTTCTTTTACTTTGGTGGGTCTTTTCATTTTGTTGATAGCCTCTATGTTTTTTGGGTCCGGCGTACTCCCGGCCGCTGATATTTTATGGCCAAGAAAGGTCACTTCTTTTGACCCAAAGGTACATTTACTTAAATTTAACTTGGCCCCATTCTGTGAGAGTAAAGTGAATAGTTGCTGTAAGCGACTCAACAACATGGGGAAGTCATCAGCCCAAATTATCAAATCGTCTAAATAATTCTTTACCCATCCTTGCTTCAACAATGGAGTAAGAATGTCCTGCATTCGTTGGGAAAATATGGCTGGTGAACATTTTAGTCCGAATGGTAAGCGCCTAAATCTGTAAAGTGTGACTCCATCACTGAATGTGGTTAAATCACGACTTTCCTCGTCCAACATGATTTGAAAATATGCCTCACGCATATCAAGAGTCACATAGTATTTATGACCTGCGGCCTGCTCGACTAACTCTTCCAGTCTGGGCAGTGGATAGATATCCGTGGCTAGGTGTTGATTCACGTGGCGATAATCTAAACACATGCGCTTGCTGCCGTCCGGCTTGTTAACTAATACAATAGGAGATAACCAGGCAGCTGTTGATCTTTCAATAATTTCTCTCTCTTCCATGTCTTGCAACATTTCAGCGATCACCAGTTTAGCTTATTCAGGGTATCGGTAGATCGGTCCACGGCTGGGCTGTGGATCTGCTACTTTAATGTGAACGGAGGGACCGCTGATGGTTCCTAGTTCTCCTTTTTCCAAAATGAAGAGAGGATCGTGTTGCAGAATTACGTTAGCTAATTCTTCTTGTTGAGCTGAATCTAAGTGGGGCCATGTCTGTTCGTCAATTAGCTTTCGGAGTCGTTGAACACGAGTTCCACTTTCATCTGTTCGATCACTGGTAGGGATCAGATCATTTTGGATTTTGGTTACTGAGTTGACTGGACTTACAGGAGGGTCGTCAATGATTTCGTATGAGCCTAGAATGGTACCTATCCGAAACAGTTTGTCTTGTTTGGCTCAATTATTGAGGGGCAAATAGACTAGGCCCTCTGAATTCACCTGTAATAAGTAAGGGTGACTATTGTGACTGAAACGTCCTTGTGGGTAAAATAGTAAAGTGGTTTTAGGCTCCTCACTCACTGGCACGGCAATGAATTTGGTTTGATATGGGGTGAGTCTCTCTACTGTTACAAGATTAATTTGTTTCAACTGTTGAGGGTTCCTGACGGCTCTGATAGGTGTGGCCTGGACTCGTTCAACTTTTCCTTTTCGCCGCGGAACGTAGTTCACGACGTACGGGGCTCCTCCCCACATTAGCGCTCGTTGTGCACCATTCCAGATCAACGGAGACTGTCCGAGGACATCACATCCCAACAACATTTCAGTAGTCAAGTAGGCGTTCGGAACGACTGGACACCACTGTTGATGAACTTTCTCATCTCCCACTCTGATTTTTACTTTGACCATACCCAGGATACGGAGTGGTGCTCCTGTGACTCCCTGTAATCTCGGTGGATTTCTCCTCGTGTTTATTTCTGTTCCTAACCGCTTCGCAGTGGCCTCTTTAAGTAAGGTATATCCACTCCCTGTGTCAACAACAGTTTCAACTATTTTATCATTCACGTTGACACTTATTGTGGGCGATGTTATACCTGCGGTTAGTCAAATAGCCTGATGGGGGAACTTTGTTTGAGTGGCGGTCTGCCTCGCATTTGGACTGGGTAGGTGAAATCTGTTATTGCCCCTCATCGCTGCGCTGCAGTTTATGCGCCCTGGGCAATCATTACTGCCTCTATGACATCCCAACCTACGGCAATCAAAACAGTGGCCTGGTGGTGGTTTGGCCCAACATTCTTGCAACGTGTGTGAACTCTTCAAACAATGACTACAGTATTTTCGCCTCGGTGTTTCAGGAGTAGATTGTTTTTGATTGAGTTGTTCTAATTTTGTTTTCAAATCCCTTAATTGAGCTCTCAATTCAGTCACTTCCTTGTCTGACTCGGATTGGCAGTTATCATGGGATGGTCTTGGTGGATTATCAACTACATTGGTATCTGAGGGATTTTCACTTTTATTGTCTCTATCCGGCATTGCATTAACTCTGGTGGTATACCTCTCTTCGAGAAGCTGCCTTTCATTTTCGATCCTGTCAATGAACTTACGGAGTGGATATCCGTCATCAAGGTAAGCTTCCAATTTTTCCCTAGACTCAAGCGGAAGACCATACCACAGTTTCTTCTTGATCCGTTTATCTCGCGAGGGAAACTTTTCTTTCGGGAACTTTGTTTCGAGAGCTGCATGCTTACACATGAACCTATGTACAAACGCCTGGGGAGATTCCTCCCAGTCATAGGTCATGTTCTCTAACTCTTGCCAAGCTCGATCTACACTCAGCTCGATGGCAAACTCCTCATTCAAGAATTTTTTAAGCTCGGGCCATGACAGTGCAAAATGTTTCTTTTGATAATTATGAATAAAAGTGGCCAATTCAGAACCCATTCGACTCTTGGCAACCTGGATTCTAGTTGCGTTGCTAGTGTGAGTCTGTTCCACCGCCTCACAAAACATTTCGAGGCGAGATGTATTCTATCCCTTGTAGCTGATTTAATTCCAAAATTGGGATATCGCGCGGTTTTGTGAGAGAGTGGCGTGAACTCATAATGTGTGAACAAGGGGTCGAGTGTGAAAGCAGCGTTCTGTTAGTAGCACCGAATTGTTCCTCAGCCTCATCCAATTGAATGGTTACATGATCTCGCCCTACTTGTGACGGACGATCAGCTTCCGGCTGCGTCTGAGCAAACAACTGTCCATATAGAGACATGGTGACTAATGTACTATTCTTACTCACAAAAAAAAAGGGGAAATTAAATTTTGAAACAGTCTCTTTTTACTTTAAATAGATCTAATCACTTCCATCTTCTCTGTAGGACTCAATGACTCTGACAAATTTGGTATCTACTTGTTCTCTCACTTCACCACTCCAGTGTACTCCGTCCGCCAGGTTATAACTATAGTAAGCCTTGTTGAATTGCAGGTTCTTATTTGGTAATTTTCGACGAATTTTCTTATTGATCGAGTTCCTTACTGTGTTATAATTCTCAGATGAAATAGGAGCATTTGCTCCCTGGTACACTCTTGGTTCTACCTGACAAACAATCACCGTGGCATGGCATTGTTCCTCCAGCTCCCTGGTAACATTCTTTATTCTATGGAAAATCTCTTGGGGGGTGGTATTGTCATCAATATCATTACTTCCAATCCACAAAAATATCAGATCACATTCCCACTCCAATACTGAATTTAGCCGAGAGTCCTGAAAGAAATTTTTAACCTTGCCTCCGCTTGCTCCAAAAATTCTGATTTCTACGTCCTGCACATCGAGTTGCGGAGGTATCTGGGAATGACCGATCAATGCTACCCTTAACATCCTCTCTACTTTTTTGCGCTTCGCTACCCTTCACTTTCTCAGCAACGCCACTAATTTGGGAACGATGAGTATCCCACCGCTATTGCCACCAGTGTAATGATAAGACCAGTTATCCCACCGGTATTCACCAGTGTGATGCTAAGGATTTTTATGCCACTGGCTGACACCAGTGTAAAACCTGAAACTTTATCCCACCAGTTGACACCAGTGTAATGATGATAGGGGTATGTATTTTCTTACCTGTTGTGGGTATTGATCAACTCACCCATGGATATACAAGTGGTACTCGACTTAGTATAGTGGATGGTAAATATTTATGAAAAGAATGAATTGTGGTAGCGTTTGTAGTTTTTGGCCGAGTTTAGATTTAGTCGGTACCTCAGGTGGTTGTCGTTCCCTCAGCGAAGGAATCTTGAAATGGAAGGGGAGTGAATTTGGCTTGAGGACATAATTTCCTTGATTAGGTATACTAATAAAGAAAAGAAAATGCTATATACTTTACTCTACTTTAATAATTCTGTTAATTTCCACAAAAACATTTTTTATTACATGACCCTTTTTAGTATGAGAGAAGATTGTAAATGTTACTAAGGCTTTTGGGTGATCATTCCTCTAACATTATTACCAGACGAAACAATTTGATACACGCGAGGTATGGAGTCGTTGTACTTTACTTTCTTTTTTGGCCGTTACTCTTGGGCTCAACAATGGCCTCAAGACAGGGACACTTTTACGGGTATGATTTGTCTGTTCGGGCTGGCATAGCCTCGGGTCAATAAGAATGATTATTTGTGTTCATCTTTCACCCATATAAGGTATTCTCCTCATATAATTTTCTCGGTTCCCACATCAAGTCAGTATTATTTACAGTTCACCATCAACAATGTTATATAATCACTAGAAATACATAATCTCTCGGGCCTGTCTAGCCTCGAGGAATTATAAAAAAAAAAAAAAGAAATACAATCACCAGGAACACCTCAATCACTCGGGCTTGTTTAGCCTCGAGGTACAACTCAAATATCACATTATTGCTCACAATCAGTAAGTTCCCTTCCACGCTCCTGATTATATTTTTTCTCTAATAAATTAATTTTAAAGAAAGAGAACAGTTAAGGAATTTGAATTTTTCCTTTCCGTTACAGAACATATCACTTTTATATTTCTATTCCTTATCTACAAAAAAAAAGTTCACTTGATAGGATCATTAATAACACATCAACTACCTTCGGTTTGTAAAAATAACTCGTGAGTAGTGTAAGTGTAAAAGTCTATGGGCAATACTTGGGAATAATGGCGTGCTCCCACGGACGTCGCCGGTGTCTGGGGAACTAAACGAACGTCTGTTACACACGATGTCTGGGCAGCAAGTCACTCTACGTTAAACTCTCAACAATATTACTTCTCATAGTTCATAATAAGTAAGGATTAAACAAAGAAAAAGAGGGGGAGGAAGAAGAAATGTGGACGACTCACCTAAACGAACGTCTGTTACACACGATGTCTGGGCAGCAAGTGGGGCCTGTTGGGCACCACAGGACGCCACTGCTAGCTCAAATGAGATTATGTTTTTGAAATATGGTGGGTTTCAATTCTCTTTACAATTTATTTAGCAGTGTACCCATGACGACAAGACTTTTGATTGAATTGGGGAAAATTTGGGATTTATTCCTTACTTAATTCAGATACTGATTCTATCACTTTTTCAATTTGAATCTGAAAGCAGCTCATGCCATCTAGTGACGGCCAAGATAAATGGAACTTTAAATCCTCACAAATGACATTATTTAGACCTTTTGGACTGCTAATCTTACATACTTGTGTTCTAGCAGCTTCATTAGCAAACATTTCACAACTAGGTTCCGAAAGAATTGTATATTCATCATTACTCTGTTTAAGCTTTAAACTCGGTGCCCGGCAACGATGCATAAAGGGAGGGGATAAGCTGCTCGCATGTGTCTTTCATTACTCGGCTTGACTGAGGAATTCCCATAGCTCAACATCTACAATTACATCACCCACTGCATAGATACAGAGGTACATACATATAAAAATAGAGTTAGCCCTACAGTAATTATTAATATATGAATTACTACTTAGGGTAGGAACTTATAAACTAATATTCAGGTTACACCCTATCTAACTTAAAATTACAGTACTACTAAACACATACATGAATATCAAATGTGTGGCACTACACCCATGCACTGGTAGCAGAATCATGAGTAGCTTGAGGGGTCCTCTTACTTCATGGCTAACAGTAGTTCAAAAAGTGAGAAGCCCAGTGATTCATTTGGAGATTCTCTTGCGGCAAATACAACGAATGGAAGACCTTTGTCCCAGTCTTTCTGATGTTCCAAACAGTATTTCTTGAGCATCGATTTGAGTGTTTGATGATATCTCTCCAACGCTCCTTGGGTCTGGGGATGGTAAGCTGAAGACGTGATCTGGTTCATGCACAACTCTTTCAGAGACTGCTTGAAAACATTTGACATGACATTACTTCCCCGGTCGGACTGTACCTTCTTGGGCAGACCAAACTTTGTGAAGAACCCTAGCATTTCCTTAACTACGTTCTTTGCTGAGATATTTCTAAGTGGAATGGCTTCAGGATAACGAGAAGCCACATCAATCAGGGTCAACACATAAGAAAATCCTGAAGAAGTCTTAGGAAGAGGGCCCACAATATCCACCAACACAAGGGTGAAAGGCGCCTCAAAAGGAGGAATGGGAACTAGAGGTGCAACCTTTTCGGTCTGATTACACTTCCCCACAACTTGACAGGTGTGCCAAGACTTACAATACCAGGAAACATCCCTGAAGATACCTGGCCAGTAGAAGTGTTTCAAAATGCGTGCCACAGTCTTCCTCACTCCAAGGTGTCCTGCCAAACTGGAATCATGAGCCACTCTAATGATATCCTGCCTACAAACACGAGGGATGACAACTTGATGTACAACCTCCCATTCACAGTCGGCTGATGCTGTTGGGGGTCTCCACTT
Source organism: Coenobita brevimanus (assembly GCF_032717465.1). NCBI lineage: Eukaryota > Metazoa > Arthropoda > Malacostraca > Decapoda > Coenobitidae > Coenobita > Coenobita brevimanus. The sequence continues at coordinate 23,401,314 of NC_137016.1, read as the reverse complement.
CCTCATAAGTACTCCTGACTTTATATAATAACAAGTAGAAGCACCAGCTGACTCTTCCTCACTGCAAGCAGAGTTAGCTAGACCTTTCAACTCAGGGTCAGCAACCTGCAACTCAACCAACTCTTGACGAGACAAATTATCAACACTACGGGGTACTGTCTCATCTGGTGAGTGGTCCAAATTAGCAAGAAAAGTGTCAGCTAGGATAACATCATCATCATCATCATTATCCTCTAAGTCACCAGTAACTTTAGACTTAGCCCTAGTGACAGCACATGCAGGGAACACATCAGGGACATCACAATCCAGGGTCGCAGCCACTGGCTCACTAGACAACTGAGGAGCTGGACACACTTGACTTCCACCAATATCATTTCCAAGTAAGAAAGTTACACCTGACATTGGAAGTGTCTCAACCAACCCAACCATAACGGAACCATTAACAAAACCAGACTCTAAATTCACTCTGCACAGAGGGACAGAGAAGTAATTATTCCCTACACCTTGTAAGATTACACTTTCATCAGAGGAATTAACATTAGAGCCTAGAACACTGGTCAGCATACAGGATTGGCAAGCACCTGTATCACGATATATTTTAACTGTTTTCCTGTCATTATTGTCCAGAGGACTGACAAAACCATCAGACAGGAAATTAGCACATTAACTCTTGAGAGTGTCACCCACGTTACTGCTCAAAAGAGGAGCTCCATCATGAGAATTTAAGTTACCCCTCAAAGCAGGTTCAGTTAACTCAGTTAAAGAATTCTGGGAACTCTCAAGGGTGGACACTAGACCAATTGACTGAATATTTAAAGACTCCTTTTTGTTCACATCACGCTGTCTCCTGAAACATTTCTCCGTAGTATGACCAAGCTTACTACAATAAGTACATTTACTTTTCTGAAATCTAGAGGTGAAGCTGGTATTTACTTCCTGAGAAACATCATCTTTATTCTCTTTCCTGTTACCTGTACTCTGAGTAGAGGCAACGTACTTACTCTCAGCTTTCCCTTTTTCTTTAGAATATCTCTTGTGAGTGAGAACATATTCATCAGCTAAAACTGCAGCATCAGACAAATTATCTATTCTTTTCTCATCAAGATATAGGCTTACATCTTTATAAATACACCTCTTGAAGTCCTCCAGCAAAATCATCTGCTTAAATTTACCAAAATCAGAATCCACATTCTTAGAATTTAACCACTGCTCTAACAGATCTTCTTTGATTTTGCATACACAACATGGGATTGCTTATCTTGCTTATAAGTTGTCCTAAATTTTACTCTATAGGCTTCAGGAACAAGCTCATAGGCCTTAAGAATCAAGCTCTTAACTACATCATAATTATCAGATTGATCCTGAGGCAAAGATGCATAAGTTACTTGAGCTTTACCGGTGAGAACAGTTTGAAGGAGTACTGGCCAATACTGTTTGGGCCAATTAAAACCTGTAGCTACCCTCTCAAACAACTGAAAATACTTTGTTAAATCAGATTCATTAAAAGGAGGGACAAGTTTAACATTTTTAGCCACATCAAAATCATCAGAGCTAGATGATCCAGTCCCACCTTGTTTCATGCGATACTCATGGTCTACCTGAATCCTAGCAATTTCATCTTGTGCCTCAACCTCCTTAGCACGAGCCTGAAACTCAGCCTCCTTAGCATGAGCCTGAAACTCAGCGTCCTTAGCATGAGACTCCGCCTCCTTAGCCTGAGACTCAGCCTCCTTAGCACGTGCTTGAAATTCAGCTTCCTTCACACGAGCGTCCTGCAGGGCTAGCTGTAACTTAGCTAATTCAATCTGCGTTTGCTCATTTGGAGGAGTTACATTAAAGAAGCTTTTATTAATCATGCCAACAATTTGATCTTTAGAATGATGAGAGTGAACTGCAATTCCCAATTGTTGAGCAACAAGCTTAAGTTCATTCTTTGTTCTGTTTTCTACATCACACACTGTTTGCACATTTGACAAAAAATCTTTGGCTTCATCAAGCGTAGTAATAGTAGACATAATGAATAAATCACAGTCACAAAATATCAAGCAATATCCTTATGATAATATCCTGAATATCCTGATAAGAGGTCGCCAAATTTATGTTACGGAACAGAGAAAGATAATGTACACTCCAAGTGAGAATACTAAAAAATCACTACTGTCCCGTAAAGTTCCAGGTTCAAAACAAAAGAGTTAGGTAAAATTACAAGTTAAAGTTTAATGCTCAAACTAACAACAAAACATTCAGGATTCATAAGGATAATGTAATGGCAAAAAACATGTTAAATATATGGTCAACTGCAATAGCCTCTATTAACACGAAATTAGCAAGAGTAAATTTATCTAAGTCAGCCCTGATAAAATGAAAATACACTGGGTAATGCTCAGTTAATGCAAGATAAATTATTACAGATACAAACTATTATTAATAATTGCTGACAACAAGAACCCCACACGAATCACAAAAACCTCACTAGGCACACAAATTAACAACCTATGCTATACAGTACAAGAACAAAATGCAATAACACTTATACTCAAATTACACAGATGCTAGATGGTTGGAGACTTCCTTAGCACTCACAATAATAACTGTACAGGGGAGGACAGAGATGTGAACAAAATGAGGAGTAGATCTAAGTGGCAATAATGTAGAGACTGAGCTCATTATATAGGGGCCAGCAGAGCTTGATACAACTTGTAAGAAGGACGCGCAAATGAAGCCATAGGGGACAAAGAGTTGACAATCCCGCTCTGAACAACAGAAAGAACGACTTACTCTACTATAACGGTAGAAGGGGGGGAGTGAGGTAGAACACGCTCGCGATCAAACAGGCAGCACACTGTACGTTAGAATTACACAAAGGATGATGAAATCATAGGCTATGTAACAATATATATATATATATATATATATATATATATATATATATATATATATATACACATACGGAGAGAGAGAGAGAGAGAGAGAGAGAGAGAGAGAGAGAGAGAGAGAGAGAGAGTTGTTAGCTTGGAAAATGATATAAGACGAATTGACACTGAGAGATAAGGACACAAACATGGAATAATATAAAACAATGGAAAGATGTGAGAATGAAAATAAAGATAACTGATGGATGGTTGGTAAAAGGTAAAAATGAGGGGTGTGAGGAAAAGAGAACATAAAGAGGCGAAAAAAAAAAATGTGAAGATAGATCAGAAAGAGAGGAGCTGATAATATTTTAAAAGGATGAATTACGCCAGAGGGGGGAATTCAGACGAATGGTGGAAAACAGCAGCGTGAAGTATAATATAAATGAATGGTAGTGGATAGCTATCTAAGGAAAGGAAAGGAGAATGAGAAGCGAAGAGAGATCTGTAGTGTAACAGGGGGAAGATATTGTTTTCTTCTTGTTCTCATTCTTCGTCATGTCACCGTTCCCCTTGTCACTTTCTGGCCACTCCACTGGTAGTTCACCAATTTTTGTGTTTTCGTTCACACATATCCGATCCCTCCACCACGTATTACAGCTTAATTCCTTCACTGCGATGACACATAATTTCATCTTATGTTTACTGTCATCAAACGATTTTATTTAACTGACGAGACTGATTTGCACTTTTTATTTTCATCCTTTTCATTCTTCCTGTCTTCCCTTCTCACCTTTATCCTTTCATTTTCTTCCTCTTCCTTATTTCCTTAACTTTCGCTTTCCTTCCTTCCTTCCTGCATTCTCCTGTAATCCTGCTGTCAGCCTCTCCAGTATGTCAACCAGCCATCACAGCGGGTGCCAGGGAACAATGACCCCCACAATGCCACAACAGGGACACATGGCCACCCTGCCTCTCACCATTCTAAATACTTGTGTCATTGTTCCCGCGACACCTCTTCCTCTGATTTACGTTGGCTATGTCGTAAAAATTGTGTTGGAAGACTATGCTATTATTTTCGTGAGTTTTTAGAAAACAGTTACTTTAGTTCCGTCAGCCATACCGTAAATTAAAAGGTAAGAACACGTTGCTGTCTCAGTTTTACGTCAACCATATCGTTGAAAGAAACTGATGGAGGAAGACAATGTTTTTTTTCTTTGTTAATTTGTTTACACGTCCAGAACATCGCCAAATAAAAAGTGCAGGAAGTAGACACTTAATGTCTTACGTAACCACAGGCCTATCGTAAATTGAACGCGGAATGGGACTGGACACTGCAAGGTGATTTGCTTCTACCTCAGTCTCACTGCATACACACACACACACACACACACACACACACACACACACACACACACACACACACACACACAGAAGATGAAAAAATAGGAATAAAACACCGCTACTCATGATTCTTTTACCTCAATCACAATAAAAATTGTGCTGGGGGAAGACACTGCTGTCTTCGTGTGTGTGTGTGTGTGTGTGTGTGTGTGACGTTCACGTTTATGTGAGAGGGCGGGGTAGATATTCTGTGTGCGTGTAGATGTGGTACACAGAGAAGGTGTGGGACATGAGACACTATTCTTGCTGCCTCCAGACCACTTCATGCAGCTCTTGATATGTTTGTGCACTGAAGGGGTTACATTCAGCCTTATGGGGTCCGACCACTACCACAGAACCTTCCTAAATTGACAAAAATCGCCACACTAACAACATCTGAGCTGACCTTGCCCCGTGGCCTGGACGTTTGACCTATCCATGTGGCCTTGACCGTTGAGTGATTGTCTGCAAAATCGATTTTTTTTCTTTAATTCCTGCCTTATCCTCAAGCCTCCCATAAAATACTGTCAGAATTGGGTAAAAAAATGTCCAAGCTAACATTTTTGTGACCTTGACCTTTGACCTTTTACCTATTGTCAAAGGTCAAAGCCCTTGGGGGGGATTGGGGGGATGGGGGAATCAGCTCCGTTTCATTTGGAGGGTAAGAAGGGCCAACCCCTCCTTATTTTAGGGGCAAAATGGGGCCAGATCCCTTTTTTGCCATTGGGAAACTCACAGTATCAGAATGTAAATACGACCGGTCGACTCCAGCTTCCAAAGATATCCCTGGTTTTAATTTGAGAAGGAGTTTGAACACAGACAACAAACAAAGCAACAACAACAACAACAAAAAAAGAGTAGAGCCAGATAAAGGGACACGGCACAGGAATGACAGGCTACCAAGAGGCCGACCTGCCTTGGCAGGGAGCTGGCTTACTGGCACAAACCACGGGTGTTCTGCACCCACAGAATTGCACTGTCACACAGTCGCCTTTGTACTGATCTTTGACCTACTGTACATGCAGCGGGTCTTTGTGCGGTTGTCTCTTGTTCCAAGTGTTGTTTCAACTGTACACCATTTTGAGTTCAGCACACCAGTTTTCCATACTGGCTGTTGCTGCTGTCTGACTCTAATTTTGACTGGCATATAACTCTCTCTCTCTCTCTCTCTCTCTCTCTCACACACACACACACACACACACACACACACACACACACACACACACACACACACACACACGCATACCATCTGTATGGAATCATCAAATACAAACACTATGGGGAAAATAACCAAACACAGGGTGAATATCAAAAACGCATACTCACATGAATGCATTCATGACCAAAACTGTGTGCACTGGGGGTCATACACAACCTCTCTCTCTCTCTCTCTCTCTCTCTCTCTCTCTCTCTCTCACTCACACACACACACACACACACACACACACACACACACACACACACACACACACACAACCTACAATTAATTACAACTGTTGCATCAGAAGTCATCAAGGGGGAAGTGGGGCCAGGTTGTTCAGTAATTAGTAAGGGGAGGGAATGAGGGCGAAAGGAAAGGGATAAGAGGGGAGAAGAGGAGAGGGAAGAAGGAGGGGAGGAGGGATATAGGGAAAGGGAGGAGAGAAAGTGGGTCAGTAAAAGACGGGATACGTGGGTCAGTAAAAGACGGGATATGAGAGTACTAGATGCCTGGCGTTGGACCCTTGCTGGCCCTTCACACGTGTCAGGCTCCGGGTCTTGGCTACTCCCTCCAAACATTTAAGGCATCGCTGACCAGCCTCTGCCCTGAGTGTCACTGTGTCAGCAATAAACTCCGACAGTCCTTGGATGTAAACCTTTCACTGGATACAGCAAGTTAAATATCATCTTAACCCATTATATCACACGGCGCCTATTTGTGTTCATAGGATTACCAATTAACGTGGTAAACAGTTTTCTGAATTACAAGAAACCATTTGGCACGACAGTGGGAAAAGACTAAGAGCAGGAGAGGTATAAGCGAAGAGGAGAGAGGATGAATGGGGAAAGTGAAATAGTGATGAATGGATAATATGTGTAGAATGTAGAGAGGAACAAGAGTGAGTAAGGAATGAGATCAGAGAAGAACCATATCTCTACTCTGATCTAGGTCTATTTTAAGCCTAACCTATCAACCCTTATCCTTGCCTTAACTTAAATTTAAAGAAACCTATCTATCTATCTATCTATTGCCAGACGCCTCAATCCCGTTTGGGGTGGCCACAAACAAATCGCCTCCAAGTCGCCCTGTCCCCCGCCATTTCACTGCCCTGCTCCCAACTCACACCCCCCTCTCTCATATACCTCTCCACCCCATCCCTCCATCTCATCCTCGGTCTCCCCCTCCCTCTTCCACCCTCCACCTCACTCACATACACTCTCTTCGTCAATCTTTCACCCTCCATCCTCTCCACATGGCCAACCACCTCAGTGTGTTCCTCACAACGCTTCCTATCACATCCACATCCACACCACAACGCTCCTTTATATCCTCATTCGTCAGCCTGTCTCTCCACGTGACTCCACAGGCTCCTCTTAAATAACTCATTTCCACTGCTCTCACTCTTGACTTGTGTCCTTCCAACAATGTCCAAGCTTCACTTCCGTACGTTAGAGTTGGTATCACAATACTGTCATGTAGTAACTTTTTTACTTCCATGCTCACTTCCCTGTTTCTTATCACTGCTTTTAAGGAACCAGCAACCTTTCTTCCCTGCTGTACCCTTTCAAGCACTTCACCCTCCAAACCTCCATCCTTACTCATCACACTACCCAAATACTTAAACGTACTCACATTTTCCAATTCCTCACCATCCAACCTCGCTGTACATTCACTGACTTCACCTCTCTCAAAGACCATCACTTTACTCTTCCCTACATTCACCTTTAGGTTCCGTTTCTTACACACTCTCTCAAACTCATCCACCAAGCCTTGCAGCTCCCCTTCGTCTTCACTCAACAACACAGTATCATCTGCAAACAACAGTACAGGAGTTTCCAAACACTATCCTCTCTCACCAGGGCCACTCCAACATCCACTACCCTACCTTGTACCTCTTTTATTACCCCATCCATGTACAGATTGAACAACCATGGAGACATGACACATCCCTGTTTCAAACCAACTTTCACAGAGAAAAATTCACTTAGTTCACCATCCACACGCACTGCAGCCTTCGCACCATCGTACATACTCTTCACAGCATTCAACAACTTCCCATCTACTCCATATATTCTTAACACTTTCCACAATCCTTGTCTATCCACCCTGTCATATGCTTTCTCCAAATCCATGAAAGCCGCATACAACTTCTTTCCCTTCTCTAGAAACTTTTCCACTAAAGATCTAAGAATGAATATCTGATCTACACAACCTCTTCCCTTCCTAAAGCCTCCCTGTTCTTCTCCAACTAATTTCTCTGTTCTTTCTCTAACTCTGTCTATAAGTAACCTACCATACACTTTTCCTATTATACTAAGAAGACAAATGCCCCTATGATTACCACACACTTCTTTTTCCCCTTTTCCTTTGTACAAGGGAATAATTATACCTGACTTCCAATCCTCCGGGACTCTACCTTCCTCCCAGGCCAATCTGCACATCTTCCACATCCATTCTACTACTATCTCTCCCCCATGCTTCAGCATTTCACCACACACTCCATCAATTCCTGGGGCTTTCCCCGATTTAACTTTCTTCATTGCTTCCACAACTTCCATCCTACTGATTTCTTCCTGTCTTCTCACCTCCTCCTTCTCCCAGCCATTCCCCAGCCACTTATACTCATTACTTCCATCCTCCACGTTCAACAATTCCTTAAAGTGTTCTCTCCATCTGCTCACTTTTTCTCCCTTCTCCACTAGTAATCTACCATTTTTATCTTTCACTCCCCTGCTAACTTCACTTCCACCCTGTCTTACTCTTTTCACTTCTCTCCAGAACATTTTCTTACAGTCCCTCCACTTTACACTCAAATTCCTTCCAAATTCCTCATCCACTCTCTTCTTACTCTCTCTTACTAATCTTTTCACCTCTCTCTTCCTTTCCACATATAACTCTCTCTTCCGCCTCTCAACTTCTTCCACGCCCCTATTTCTCATCCATTCATTGTATGCTTTCTTCTTTTGTGCCACAGCCTGTTTCACCTCTTCAGTCCACCACGCTGTTCCTTGCACCCCCCTCCGTCTTCTCTTCCTTCCACACACCACATCACATGCTGCACATATTTCTTCTGTAAATATCTTACACACACCTTCCAAGTCTCCCATCTGCTCCAATTCATATTTGCCCAATCGTTCCTCCACTTCTCTCTTATACTCTGCCTTTTTCTCATCCTCTTGTAACCTTTCCACTCTCCTTGCAACTACTCCTTCCTCTCGTCTTTCCCTTCTTCTATTCCTCCATCTTACTTGCAACCTAATTCTGGCCACCACCAAGTAGTGGTCAGAAAGTCCACTCCCCCAACCTCTATACACTCTTGCATCCTTTACACATCTTCGCATCCTTTCATCCACACACACATAATCAATCATTGCCTTCCTTTCATTCAGTTCACCACCCACCCTTCTCATCACTCGCCATGTATACCTGTGGATCATTTTATGCCTGAAGAGGGTATTGGCTATTAAAGAAACCTATTCTTAACAAAATCAGTCTAACCCAACCTAATCAAATATAACTTAGTGCAGCCTACCACAAACTAACGAAAACCTACAGTACTCTAAGCCACATCGTGTCCAGTTACACCTGATCCAACCTATGCTAACCAAAACCTAACCCAGTCTGCTGCTTATAGTCGTCTCAGCGGGGCTCGCACTTAGAGTCCTATAATAACAACAACAATAAAAAAAGATAATAATAATAATATTAATCATCATCATCATCATCATCATCATCTATCCTGCCTTTGTTCACTCTAATACCCATTCTCAAAGTCAGACTGCCAAAAACACTCCCTCTCCCCCGCCTTGCCTCAGCCACCAGCACCGTTCCACAAACTGGTCACTTGTGAGTTTTGGGCTAAAAGGAAGTTGAAAATATCGACATGTGTAGTATTAGCACAAGTCGTGTTTAAAATAAGAAAATGTAGTGTGAAAACAGGTCTGACGAATTATGAAGCAGTTGTGAACAATGTTGTACTTCGATTTACCCATAACTGAGGAAAATACTGAGCGATTTCAAAACCCTGCAAAGACATGGACAGTCTTCGCTATCGTAGTTTCCTTAATTACGGCAACATGGAAGCATTACATTATTTTTTATATGCAAATACCTGATGCAGTGTCAAAGCTATTTTCACACGATATTTTTCTCTCTTACATGCGATTTGTACTAATACTACAAAAATGATTAGTGTCCAAAGATCCAGCTCACTTGTAGTCCGAAACTCCTAAGTGGCCAATATGAGGGAGGACGTGTGTGAGCGGGGCTGCGTGGCTGGGTGAAGAGGGTAGGAATCAATAACCCGATAAGGCAGCAGAATCCAATGGAAAATGTACGGCGAGAAGATTGATACTGGCTCTCTGCTTTATACTGATTTTTTTTTTTTTTTTAAGTTGTTTCGGGGTGGCGCAGTGTAGAAACAAGTGTAACCCACAAATCTCTCTCTTCTGTGAGTCGTCTGCTTAAGCGAAGTATTATTCCGATGTTCACTGGACTGATTTATTCATCTGATACAAATAATACAGGAACTTTACTTTTCGTATCACAAGAGAAACAACAGAAATGACTTCCTTTTACACTGAGTTGACTTAACATTTTGAAACAAGTGCCTATTTTGCTTAATTTATATATGTATTTATGTATTTATTTACATGGGCGCGCTTCTTCATAGCTATTACCGTGGAATTAATTTATTCTATTCTTAGAAATGCAACAGAAATGATAGACAAAACAGCTTTTATGTTTTTGAATGACGTTTGTGGGCAGATCCAGTAGAGGTAATACCAATATCCATTGGACTGACTTAACGTATGGCATAAAGTAACCCCACTAAAAAAATCACTCAGCACCGTTGTGGTGTGATACAATATGACACAAGGACCAGGCATTCTGAATGACCAGCACTGCCAGACAAACACGGGTTCACTTCCACCAATCATTTCAAACTCGTCGCACCTGAGGAACCCGAATAATTTCTAGTGGGTGGACATGAGAACCTTTTTATTTACTCGCTTTATTTATTTATGAAGTGCGTTTTGTATTAAATGAAACACAGCTAATGCCACTAAATAATGGGTTGACTTTGTGTATTTATGCATTTATTTATGTATTTATAACTACGATGCACTTCAGAGCAGATGCATTATAATTCAAGTTATAGCGTTGATTTACTGTCCTGAGGCAACAGTAAATACAGAAA
>NC_137016.1:23235678-23388178 GCF_032717465.1 Coenobita brevimanus | reverse complement strand
AGGGATCAAGGCTGGGTTGAACTGGTGTGGTAGAGGGTGTGAAGGCTTCAAACAAAGAGATAGATGCGGGGGAGGTACAGGGTGGTCATTATCACTCTGGTGCTAATTGTATTGCCCTTCAGTGTTGGACATTAGCACTGTACTAGTAGCCTAATTTTCTGAAATTCTCTAAGACTGTAGAATGGGATGAAAGCTGTGGTGATTAACGGTGCAGCACTCAAAAGTCCAAATGCAGGATGAAATAGCAACAAAAAACAAATAGTATCAGAGAGCTATTAATCACGACCGTACTTGGGCTAATGACGGTTTGGTCGCTTTTTGGGCTCGATTTCGGGAAGGGTTGGGCGCCAACAGCACCCACCGACCTGGTGAACGGACTTGAGTATTTGACTGTACAGGGTGTGTGGGTGAAGGCAATGAAGTGAAGCCTCGTGCAGTGAGAACCAATCAGATCCTACCCAGTGAACCAATCCTGATTGTCTGCTCGGTGTCAACACAGGCAATGATTCTCCCAACCTGGTGTCATAAATGACACTGGCCTGAAACATAAGAACTTAAGAAGAGAGTATAACCACAGCAGGAGAGAAACTGAACTACTAGAATGAGATAAGGAACCAGAGCCAAGCTGTCCTAAACATAAATCCCCGAAAACGATGCTATCAGATATAAAGCTGTCCTAAATCAAGCTACTCGAAAACGAAGCTATCCGGTCACTAAGCTAACCAAAAAATAAGTAAATAAGAATGAAACTAACCAAAAAAATAAATTAAAGTAAAACTTGGGGCAGATGCCATGAGGCGTTTAGCATAACAAAAATCATAAGACAACTTCATTAAGTTTTAAATCAGTTTTGATTTTCAGGCTTAAAAAAAAGTTATTCTGTACTGAGTCAGATATGTAGCAAAATTTATGATCAACATTTTGACAACAGCAAGATTACTTTTCTATTTTCGTCTTGCTATCACCAGTCATTATGATCTGCTTCAGCTTATGGGCAGCCTCTCGTCGCTTAGAGGGTTTCTTGCTGAGGATAAATGAAATCTGGCGTTAGTCAGCTAAAAATAAAATTCTTGAAAATAAATCTTGGGGTTTTGAAGGCTATGGTGATTGTTTCTAATATTTCATCCATGTAATATCTGTAGTTTCTCTTGGTTATGGAAAGACCTGGCTGGTGGCATCAGCACTGCAAACATGCTCCCAGGTGGCACATGCAAAAATGACCTGTGTCTGAGGATTAGTGTCTTTAACGAGACTCCAGCAGCGACGGAATAATACCATAATGAGATTGCTATGACGGCTGGCCGGAAGCTTGTGACGGGGAATGATTTTGAAATCAAGACGAATAAACAAGAGTGTATTTTGTGAAGGCGTGCAGGTGGAGTTAGTGGGATGGGAAATGAAGGTGTGTTTGTATCTGATGTTCATGGCAGGAACGAGACGGCAGGACGATTAATATCTATCTATCTATCTATTGCCCGACGCCTCAATCCCGTTTGGGGTGGCCACAAACAAATCGCCTCCAAGTCGCCCTGTCCCCCGCCATTTCACTACCCTGCTCCCAACTCACACCTCCCTCTCTCATAAACCTCTCCACCCCATCCCTCCATCTCATCCTCGGCCTCCCCCTCCCTCTTCCCCCCTCCACCTCACTCACATACACTCTCTTCGTCAGTCTTTCACCCTCCATCCTCTCCACATGGCCAAACCACATCAGTGTGTTCCTCATAACGCTTCCTATCACATCCACATCCACACCACAACGCTCCTTTATATCCTCATTCGCCAGCCTGTCTCTCCATGTGACTCCACAGGCTCCTCTTAAATAACTCATTTCCACTGCTCTCACTCTTGACTTGTGTCCTTCCAACAACGTCCAAGCTTCACTTCCATACGTTAAAATTGGTATCACAATACTGTCATGTAGTAACTTTTTCACTTCCATGCTCACTTCCCTGTTTCTTATCACTGGTTTCAAAGAACCAGCAACCTTTCTTCCCTGCTGTACCCTTTCAAGCACTTCACCCTCCAAACCTCCATCCTTACTCATCACACTACCCAAGTACTTAAACGTACTCACATTTTCCAATTTCTCACCATCCAACCTCGCTGTACATTCACTGACTTCACCTCTCTCAAAGACCATCACTTTACTCTTCCCTACATTCACCTTTAGATTCCGTTTCTTACACACTCTCCCAAACTCATCCACCAAGCCTTGCAGCTCCCCTTCGTCTTCACTCAACAACACAGTATCATCTGCAAACAACAGTACAGGGAGTTTCCAAACACTATCCTCTCTCACCAGGGCCACTCCAACATCCACTACCCTATCTTGTATCTCTTTTATTACCCCATCCATGTACAGATTGAACAACCATGGAGACATGACACATCCCTGTTTCAACCCAACTTTCAAAGAGAAAAATTCACTTAGTTCACCATCCACACGTACTGCAGCCTTCGCACCATCGTACATACTCTTCACAGCATTCAACAACTTCCCATCTACTCCATATATTCTTAACACTTTCCACAATCCTTGACTATCCAACCTGTCGTATGCTTTCTCCAAATCCATGAAAGCCGCATACAACTTCTTTCCCTTCTCTAGAATCTTTTCCACTAAAGATCTAAGAATGAATATCTGATCTACACACCCTCTTCCCTTCCTAAAGCCTCCCTGTTCTTCTCCAACTAATTTCTCTGTTCTTTCTCTAACTCTGTCAATAAGTATCCTACCATACACTTTTCCTATTATACTAAGAAGACAAATACCCCTATGATTACCACACACTTCTTTTTCCCCTTTTCCTTTGTACAAGGGAATAATTATACCTGACTTCCAATCCTCCGGGACTCTACCTTCCTCCCAGGCCAATCTGCACATCTTCCACATCCATTCAACTACTATCTCTCCCCCATGCTTCAGCATTTCACCACACACTCCATCAATTCCTGGGGCTTTCCCCGATTTAACGTTCTTCATTGCTTCCACAACTTCTATCCTACTGATTTCTTCCTGTCTTCTCACCTCCCTCCTTCTCCCAGCCATTCCCCAGCCACTTATACTCGCATTACTTCCATCCTCTATGTTCAACAATTCCTTAAATTCTAAATAAAAGAGCGTCTTTCTTAGATATTCATATTTTAAAAGAGATGGAAGGAGGAGTAATAACAGTGTCTTTCTCAGATGGTAATGATTCAAAACAAACATACGGAAAATCAATATCTGAATTCCAAATGTAAAAGTTTCTCTTCACGTTCCTGGCTGAGAGGTGAAAGAAATAAAGATGTAATAATGGAAAGTGTGTCTCAGATAATGAAGCAAGGCAGACCAGAGTTAGCTGGATGTCAAATGGATAAGTGAGATGTTTCTTGTTGAAGCGGAATAGATGAAATTTTTGCAACTGAACAGTATACCAAATACTACACAAAAAACCCACACAAACACACCCAAACAAACACACACACACGATCACACCCATACAAACACACACACACACACACACACACACACACATACATAAACACACACACATAAACACACACACACAAACACCCACTCGCTGGTGCAGTGGCAACGTTCCCGCCTGCCAACTGGTGGACGGGAGTTCGCGCCTCGCTCGGGTTGCGAAAAGTTTCACTGACGAAGTGGGTGGTTACTGTCCTCCTTGAGCAAGGAGACGGGTGTGTGCGTGTGTGAAGGTCACAGCCTTGCCCTTAGATCGGACTATATGAGCTCTCAGCTCCCTTCCGGGAGGGTAAAAGCTGACAATCACGACCATCAAGTGATCCTGACCGACCCGGTGAATACTATCCGTACATCGATAACCACACAAACACCCCCGCACAAACACATCCATACATGCGTAACCACACAAACACACCCATATAAATACGATATATTTACCCGTACATACACACACCCAAACAGACCCTCAAGAACACATACACACCCGGACTGACACCCATGCAAACACACCCACAGTAATAACGAAGGCGATGACAACACCATTATAACTACAATGGTCATCGCATTCATTCTGGTCTGCACCTGCCCGTAAGGATCACCATGACAACACACTAACACACATACATTAAATCACACACGTTCTTTCATAAGCCTCTCTCTCTCTCTCTCTCTCCACCTGACTGCCCTGACACAAAGACACTTTTCTTGGAACTTGGGCAAGACTCACAAGAAAGTTACAACATACAAACACTCCCGTCAAGTCAGTGAAGCAAGAGCTCTGTTCTGTCTTCGTCTGCCACTGTTTTCATCGCCTGTACCCTCTTGCATTCCTCTCTCTCTCTCTCTCTCTCTCTCTCTCTCTCTCTCTCTCTCTCTCTCTCTCTCTCTCTCTCTCTCTCCTGTCTGTAACGCTATCTTCCATCTCCCTCGCTATTCCTTTCTTCCTCGTCTCTTCCCCACACATTCTCTGTCTTCCTAGCTTCGCCTCTTTCCTTTGTTATCTTCATCTCCTCCTCTCGGTCGGATCTTCGTGTCTTCCAGTTCTCATCCCCATCCTCCACTTTGCTCTTCCTCTTCCCCATACCTTTTCCTCTTCCTCTTTACTTCTCTTTTTATTGCATTATCTTTCATTTCTCTATCTTGCTTGGATCTTCGTGTCTTCGTCCTCTCTTCTTCACACGTCACGCTGTCTTCAGGTTCAGGGTACGGTATGAAGAAAGGAATCGATTTTGAGAAGTCACAGGGAAAAGGTCAAAGGTCAAAGTCAACTCGAACAGCTTAGATCCAATTTTAACTAAACCTGGTTGAAGGGTTAAGGATTGGGAATGAATGAAGTATGTCGATTAAGAGAGCAAATAGCTGAAGGCCAAGGTCACAGGGCAAGGTCTTATGTTCTGCCTTTAAGTCAACTGTGTGGCGAGAGTGTGGCATTACCTGTGTCCTCTCTTATACTGGACTTGAGAAGGGTGTCTGGTAGTGAAGGGCTTAAAACTATATATAACTCACTACTAAAGTTAACAAAATCCCCTATTCTCGTCGGTTAAGGAAGCTCCCTAGGCGATTTGTTTTGCTTATTTCTCTTTACTATGTTCCTTTGCCATTTAAACATTTTCATTACTCCCCATTTTCAGCATCAGTAACATACAAATTGATAATAACCAATGGTATCCATGACTAAATAGCTGTGAAAGAGGTGCTAGGGACTTCCTTAATCAACGGGAATACTGGCCAAAGTCTCTACTAAGCTAAATAAAGTACTGTGAAAGTATCAAGAATAAAATAATTAGTCTATGATGGGAGTGGAGGCGACATCAACTGCCTTAGTCCCGAACCTTCTTTGTCCGGATAAACTCCACATCCTGCTCATATCTTCTTATTTTTTACGACCACTTAGCCGGCAATCCTCCTAACGCCCTCTCCCAACCGCTATAGCCTCAACCTGAGTCGTTTCTAGCTGATGAGTTACGGTGGTGGGGGGGGTAGCACCTTCCCCCCTCCACTTACCCTCACCAGATACCATTCCCCCACTGTCACCACTGTAACCCGTCAGCCAGAAATGACCCAGTTCTTGTGTGCCCAGGCAAAGGCATTGTCTTGTTTCATTTGTCTGCACCTGTACTTTTCACTATACTAAGGTTATCAACAGACGTCTCTATTAAACTGTGGGAGTGGGTGCAGCAGTGATGGCCATAATGATGGCTTTGTCTAAACCATCCTGTTGGGAAAGTTTCTTCTGACCTGACTTAAACTGCCTGGTGACAGCAAGAACGAAAGTAAAACGATGTCTTTGGGTTAAAGGGGTTGACTTACTCATGGTCATTTCGAACTTCATCTCACTTAAAGCCAAATGACTTTATTTACCTGAGAGTGAGTCACGGGAGGCTGAGAGTGATCGGAACAACTCCTGTACTCCATCTCAGCTAATACCAAACTACTGTATTCAGTTGAAAGTGAGTCACAGCAACCTGAGTGTTAAAGGTCATTTTGTTTCTTTATCTAACCCTTTCACACGATGAAGTATATTGTCCATTATATTCTTACCAGCTTAACACCGTAAATTTGGCTTAGGGAAGACTTTTCGAATCAGAGGTATAATAAAAACATTCATTAAATCCTTCAATACCCCGGGACTCTCTTAAGCTAAATTAAATCATCCGGCAGCGGCAAGATTGAAGTAAACAATAACGTACTCCTACTGAAGGGGTTAACCACTGCATTACGGGGACCTACTTCACAATGAACTTAGGCTGCCACAAGATTATTTTCTTCAGTTTAAGAAGTACCTCTTGTAGTGAAGGGGTAAATGAAGGCTGTATCAAACCCAGCCAGTTAAAAGACTCTATCCAAAGCTAAATAAAATCGTAAGGAAACAAGAACTGATTGTACTAAATATACGTCATCTTAATGAGCAAGTTAAAAACACTAAAATATCTTTTTAAACCCGTCAGCACCATGATATTTCTTTCTCCTTCCTATCTCCAGACGAATATATTCATCTCTCTCTCTCTCTCTCTCTCTCTCTCTCTCTCTCTCTCTCTCTCTCTCTCTCTCTCTCTCTCTCGCTACAGGGGTACACAGACAGATAGACAGAGACAGACACATAGACAGTGACAGGTGGACTGATGGATAAATAGATACGTAGGTCGACAGACATGAAAATATGGACATGGATATATATGTAAAGTCCATAAGGCAAAATGTACAGTAATCATTCTCTTGACAGTTTACTTTCTAAACACATACACAGATAGACAAATACTTACCTTCATCACCATCAAACAATCTTTTCTCATAACAGCGTCGACTGCAATTAGTTATTAACCTGAATTACCCTTCCCATGCTGTACTGTAAACATTATATTTAGGATTGCTGCCTTCATGGTAATCTCGTATAATGCGTTTACCAACTTAACCTGTTTATGCTGCCAAAAATGATAACAAACACACAATATACCATCCACCAACCAATTCATTGTCAGTATTTGAGAAAATCATATATCAGACTACGACCTTGATAATTAACTTTCGGAGTCCAAATATTCTCAAGAATTTTCTTATGTGACTACAACAAAGAACAGTATTAAAAAAAAAAAAAAAAAAGTTGTTACTACTAATACTATAAGTAAAAATAATAATAATAAAATAATAATAATAATAATTTACTACTGTCATCATCACCACCCACATTTACTCATAACTCAGTACCATACAACTACTGTGCCCGTGGTCCCCAGCAGCATGCTGCCTGGTGCCTCACAAACACGGCAATACTCACCAGTACAAACTCTGTCCTGTATGCCGCCTAGGAGATCTAGGAAATATTGGCCTAAATATGATAAATGATTGGGTGATTAATGGGATTAATTAGTGCAGGGATTATGAGGTGGATTACACATTTATATACGAGAGAGAGAGAGAGAGAGAGAGAGAGAGAGAGAGAGAGAGAGAGAGAGAGAGAGAGAGAGAGAGAGAGAGAGAGAGAGACTCAGTAGGATGCAAAATGTTAAAACTATAATTTTCTTAATAAGTGATATAAATACACTATTTTGTAAACAAAGCTTAATTCATTTTTACAGTGTAATGAATTAATATGATTTTTAAAAATCGTTTTCGTTAGTTTTTGCCTTTCATAGTAACTCACCAGGTGGCGGAAAACATGCGTACAGGTTTGTATATATCACCGTAGTTTCGTTATTGATTTCATGAAATTTACAGTACAGATGTCCTGACGGTTTTTTATTAAAGCCATTTTCTACATAATATTGATTCTGCATATTGCATATAAATAAATAAGTACCGGTATATATATATATATATATATATATATATATATATATATATATATATATATATATATATATCTTTGAGTTGGGGGGGTGTTCTCTACGGCATAATATACTGCATGAAGAAATCATTGTGACAGATGAAAGAGTGAAGGACAATGCTGGTAAAAAAAAAAAATGTTGGAGGTATAACAGTGGCTGAAAAGAATGGAGAGAAGGGATGAGTTTAAAAAGGAAATTAAGATAAGTAGGTCAAGAAGATGGATAGCCTACAGAATCAAATGAGGGAGTTTTCAGGAGTAACAGAAACGAAAACCATGTGAGTTGCACAACAGTGGAGAAGAAAGATAAAACAAACTGTTTAACATTACATATACATGAAGGACGGTATAAAAAACAAAATACTAGTGATTAAAAAAAAAAAAGAGAATATCTATAATGCAAGAGGAAACCCGAAGATTGGTGGAGGGTTAACTGGAAAAAGCGATGAGTAGGAGACGGGCGGCGGAGAGAGCATGGAGGTGACGGCGAGAGATGAGGTGGGGTGGGGATGAGGTGGGGTAGGGTGGTGGAGGTGAGGGAAAGAGAGGGGGGGGGTAGAATGTGGAGGTGTGGTGGAGAGGAGATGGAGGTCAGGTGGAGAGAGAAGGTGTAGGTTGAAGAAGAAAAAATGGAGGAGAGATGCTAGGGGATGCGGTCTGGAGGAGTACAAAGGAGTACAAAGGAAACCAAACAGCAACAGACCTTATGGTCCTATCGAGGCTGTTTGTTACAGAGTAGACTATGACTACGAGATCTAACTCTACATGTTGAAGGATAAGGACTGTAATGCAAAAATGCTCCCCCCGCCTCCAAACCCTCGAGTTAAAACTGGCAAGAAAAAGTGAGAAAAACCACCATCCAGCATGGAAAAACTGAAATGGAAATTTCATAGGAAAGACTGAAAAGGAAAAGCTACATTCTATAATACATTATCTATAAGCTACCAGTATGAATAACCTGAAAGAGAAAGTAGTAAAGTAAGATGAATAATCAAATAAATAATTAACTAATGCATGTCACTATGTACGGGTACGTTGAGTTGACAGGGTGTCTGCGGATACAGCGTGGAAATTGCACACTGCACAATGTGGATGTTCAAGGGTGGTGTGCCAGCCTTGCCTGGCGCTATTAAGGTAGGCAGCAGTCAATCAGGCCCCAGCTCCTTTAATTCCACTGAGACTAAGAACTTTCCCATGCGGGACAAGCACACAAGTCACCTCCTGAAGCAGTGACCCCTGGTACATTAATAAAATCCCGATGGTGGCCACTTAACTAACAGAGACCCTCAGTGATCCACAGCCCATCACAGGTCGAAAGTATGAGCATATCCTAGTCTGTGCATATACTATATTTGCATTTAATAAATTGATCCAGCTCTAAAAAATAAAATAAAATAAAATAAAAATTATACATACACAAGTGTTTTATTCAGGAGTAAACATATTAAGCTGGGGGTTAGACGACAAATACTTATCCAGGCGACCTTTAAAGGTTTGTACGTTATTACAATTTACTACATTGTAGGGCAATTTATTCTATATATTTACAACTCTACTGAAGAAGAAATGCTTAGCTTCATGCGACTGGAATCGTTTGCAACTTATTTTATGCCCATTGCCTCTAGTATAATTCCGGTGATCAACTGTGAAGAATTTATCTACAGCCATGTTATCATGTCCTTTGAATATTTTGAATACTTGAATTAAATCTCCTCGTATCCTCCGTTTTGTTAGGGTAAAGAGATTCAGGGCTTCTAAACGTTCCTCGTGCTGTTTATTTCTCAATCTAGGTATCATCTTTGTCATCCTTCGCTGCTCTCTTTCAAGCTTTTCCATATCCTTTTTATAATATGGTGACCAAAACAGGGAAGTGCAAGTGGAAGTATTACCAGCAAGTCTGCCAAAGTAAGGCTCCATCACTAGCTATCTCCTCGCCCTGATAACACTGGCAGGCTTATTCTTGTAGTTCTATATTCACTCCTTTTCCTCATCACAAGTTTCCCTCCATTCCATACTCTTTCCTTACTTTTTCGCCCATCTATTTCTCCTCTTACTTTTCCATTACTTCATCCTACTTTTACTCTTCTTCCATCCTTGTTTACTGTTTCTATGTGCATCCCTTTTCTCTTTCGTAGTCTTTTGTCTTCTTCTTACTATCCCCTTCCCTTCTTCATTCCTCTTTGTCAAATCGTCTGGTTTATCCTAAAATAAATCCTCACATATTCATCCCACTTAAATTATACAAGGTAAAAGCATCCACACGTGCACAGCCTGAGCACGCGCGCGCTCAGAAAGTTTGACAATTTAAAAACATTTAGAGCAACCTAGGCAAAAATTTGATTTAATGCAGTGTTTATCACCGAAAACAGCATCAAAAGTTACATTGTGGCAAGCTTTGCTCAACCACTCCCACGCTCAGCCTCGTTGGGGCCTTCCACGCCCCCGCGGCTCAAAGTTTGCTTTGCTCTCTCTCTCTCTCTCTCTCTCTCTCTCTCTCTCTCTCTCTCTCTCTCTCTCTCTCTCTCTCTCTCAGTATATCGAAACATTTGGGAAGCTTTTTGGAAAGTTTCACTCAAAAGACTGAGGGATGGTAGGCAGGGGAAATAGCTTAATGTGAGTGGGCAAGCGTTTGCTGATGCTGGAAAATATTGCGCACATTTTCTTTACTGTTTCCAACGTAATGTGAGCACGACCGCATTGAATAATTTGTACACCTGCACAAAATACCGTAGCCAAGCGTATCAACTGCAGTGAATGATTAAACACTTGTGGACTCACTCTCAGTTGAGTAATATCATCTGTCGTCAGAAGAAACAGCATTAGAACTGTCTCGGCCATCAGAGGGTTAATTATAACAATATTAAGACTTTCAGACTTCTGTTACTAATTCTCAGCTAATTAATATCGTCTAACGTTAGCTGGAACTTAAAAGAAAACAGAGGTATCTAAGTTTTGGGAGAGTTAATATCTTTCTTTACTTCCCTGATCTTCTATCCCCATATCATCACAATATTTTATTCCTCTCTCTCTCTCTCTCTCTCTCTCTCTCTCTCTCTCTCTCTCTCTCTCTCTCCACTGAACCTTATTCCTTTCAGCTTCCCTCATCCACAACACCTCATTATTTATGAACAAAAGCTCGGGAGCAGCGCATGAAATTTTACTTTAAAATCGCTGCCGTTCTTCCACCACCTTCACGATTATCACCACCAACATTACCAACACCATCATCAACAACAGTCAACCAAAATTAACATCATCTACCACTCCACTACCATCACCACCACCACCATCAATACCACTGACACCACGTCCACCACTACTACCGCCGTACTATTAGCATAAATATTAATACTACACTACCACCATCACCAAGACTTTCATCACCATCACTGCCGTTAAAATTACCAACACCAACATTACCACCACCATCACTGCCGTCAAAATTATCAACACCAGCACCAACACCACCACAACTACCATCATTAGAACCGCCAACACTACCACCACCACCACCACTACCAGTACCACCACTACCATTAAACTGACTCCATCACCATTACCAGCACCATACATGCCAACACCACTGCTACTCCCGTTATCACAGCCACCACTACCACCACCTGTATAATCACCTCCACCACAACCAGTATTGCCATCACAGCCTTCACCACTTTTACCAGAAGTACCACCACCAATTTTTCCCACTCCTCTCCACCACCACAACCATTCAAATCACCACCAGGAGACTCTCCAGCTTTACCACGTTTACACTTTTCGAATAAGCACTGGACAGGGGTGGTGGCTGTGGTGATGGTGGAAAAAGCAACATCAATCACTAAGAGGAATTTTAGCTCCATCCATCCAACCATTCAACCATCCATCAGGCGAACAGACAGATGATGCTCAAATTCACACACACACACACACACAAATGATATAGGGAACACAATATATATTCATCTGGTAAATTACCAATATGCTGGGAATCGAACCAGGGACTCTCAGATGAGAGCCAGGCAGCATACCACTACACCACGACCAGGTAAAAGTTAATTCACGTTGTCACAATCTTGTAACCAACGTCCCTCCGCCCGCACTGTGGGCATCAAGAGGATGAGTTAACCCCCTGGCACTCGGGCAAGTAGATGCTTTTAATCTATCCCAAGCACTTACGGCAAGTCAGAATGAAGGGAGAAACCTGTACTGTACACAGGAAAAATCATCTGGTAAATTACCAATATGCTGGGAATCGAACCAGGGACTCTCAGATGAGAGCCAGGCAGCATACCACTACACCACGACCAGGTAATAGTTAACTCACCTTGTCACAATCTTGTAACCAACGTCCCTCCGCCCCCACTGTGGGCATCAAGAGGATGAGTTAACCCCCTGGCACTCGGGCAAGTAGATGCTTTTAATCTATCCCAAGCACTTACGGCAAGTCAGAATGAAGGGAGAAACCTGTACTGTACACAGGAAAAATCATCTGGTAAATTACCAATATGCTGGAAATCGAACCAGGGACTCTCAGATGAGAGCCAGGCAGCATACCACTACACCACGACCAGGTAAACAACTCACATTGTCACAATCTTGTAACCAACGTCCCTCCGCCCCCACTGTGGGCATCAAGAGGATGAGTTAACCCCCTGGCACTCGGGCAAGTAGATGCTTTTAATCTATCCCAAGCACTTACGGCAAGTCAGAATGAAGGGAGAAACCTGTACTGTACACAGTACAGTGCCGTAAGTGCTTGGGATAGATTAAAAGCATCTACTTGCCCGAGTGCCAGGGGGTTAACTCATCCTCTTGATGCCCACAGTGGGGGCGGAGGGACGTTGGTAACAAGATTGTGACAACGTCTGTTACATTTTACCTGGTCGTGGTGTAGTGGTATGCTGCCTGGCTCTCATCTGAGAGTCCCTGGTTCGAATCCCAGCATATTGGTAATTTACCAGATGATTTTTCCTGTGTACAGTACAGGTTTCTCTCTTCATTCTGACTTGCCGTAAGTGCTTGGGATAGATTAAAAGCATCTACTTGCCCGAGTGCCAGGGGGTTAACTCATCCTCTTGATGCCCACAGTGCGGGCGGAGGGACGTTGGTTACAAGATTGTGACAACGTGAGTTACATTTTACCTGGTCGTGGTGTAGTGGTATGCTGCCTGGCTCTCATCTGAGAGTCCCTGGTTCGATTCCCAGCATATTGGTAATTTACCAGATGATTTTTCCTGTGTACAGTACAGGTTTCTCCCTTCATTCTGACTTGCCGTAAGTGCTTGGGATAGATTAAAAGCATCTACTTGCCCGAGTGCCAGGGGGTTAACTCATCCTCTTGATGCCCACAGTGGGGGCGGAGGGACGTTGGTTACAAGATTGTGACAACGTGAGTTACATTTTACCTGGTCGTGGTGTAGTGGTATGCTGCCTGGCTCTCATCTGAGAGTCCGTGGTTCGATTCCCAGCATATTGGTAATTTACCAGATGATTTTTCCTGTGTACAGTACAGGTTTCTCCCTTCACAATATATATTCATGTTCTGAAGTTAATTGGTCTTCAGGAGTTTCGACCTTGGATCTATGCCATGTTAGGCTTTTTTTTTTTTTAATTATGTCGAGACTTTGTGGCAAATTCATTAACGCCATGATGCAAATACGTCAACATAGAAAATAAATAAGGTAGAATGCAAAGTCAGTAAACACCAAAAAATACGTCGCCATGAAAAGTATGTAAATTACTGTGCGAGAAAAGTCACAAAAACAAAAGAAAACAAGTCGCAGAGTAAAGACAATAACTACAATAAAATGTCACCATGAATATCGGTAAATCACGGTGCAAAGTAAAGAAAAAAAAAGTTACCAGGTCATGTAAACAAGTCAGCGTGTAATAAAGTAAGTCGTCATGCCAGAGAAGTGAGGCAGCATATTCAGCACTGACCACCTCACCTCCCCCGTCTGTCTGCCTGGTGCTGCGTTATGAGCCGCACGCCCGACTGGCACACGTGAAAATGTGTCTGGGTTTTTGAGGCGGCTGAGAGGCTGAGGTGAGGCAGGGAGTGTCCTTTGTCTGAGCTCAAGGCAGATCAGGTTCAAGGTAGTAGTGTCGATGGTAAGGTCACCAAGTCTCCTTGTTTCCATTCTCAGGGTTACTTTTTTATTTTATTTTTTTTTTAATTATTTATTAATTTATTTATTTGTTTCACTTTGGGGAAGTCTTTCGTACTAAAATGGTCAGAGTTGATGTTCTTTTCATACTGGAGATGTTTCAAGTTATTTATATTTCGTTTGTTTAACTCAAGATTTAACTTAGTTATCTACAGTTTTCTTAATAATCTTAAGCTCTTATACTCAATTAACTTAATAAAATTGCACAACGTTAACTGCAATAAGATTATTTTTAAATAGCAGCTAACACCGAGGGTGTGGAACGTGAGTGAGTGAGTGAGATTGGGAATATTTCTTGTCTTTCTCGACTGCATTTGGCTCTGTGATGGATAGTTAATGGTACCACTGGAAGGCAATTTTCATGACAGTTTCAAAAAGGTACGACATGCCATGACTGGCCTAATTGCTAAGGGAAAAAGAAGTTCTGAGTTCTTGCGTAGTGGATTTTTTTTTTTTTTTTTTTTTGCGTTTTCAGCTACATTTGGCCCATTAAAAAAAAAAAAAAAACATATCACTGGAAGTAACATTTCATGATAATTTCAAAATGATATGACATACTTCAACTGGTTTAACAGCAAAGAAGAAAACAAAGTTCTGGTCCTCCTCAGGCAGGAAAATTTTACAAGTCATATTGGGCAAAACTTTTACACAACAAATTTCAGTTACAGTGTTCTTGCTCGCTTCGCTCCTTTGAACAGAACATCGGAGATTTATTTTTTCTGTTTTTGTTTATATCTTCCACTGCTTTACCGTCCAACTCTTTTTCTTCACGAATCCTCTAATCTGTGCATCAGTACAAGCATATCACTCACAGACACTCCAAGGGTAACCTGTCATCACCTCTCATTCTTGACTTCTAACCTTCCGACAACGCCCAAACTTCCCCACTGCCTGTACCTTAACCCTTTGAGCCCAAAGACATCATTTTATATTTGTCCTGAACACCACATCATTATATTTAACTTCGGAGAGACTTTTCGAACCGGGTGGGTTAGATGTCTAGCTATCTATATACCTAGGCTGCTCCCCCCAAGGAAAGGGAGGTAGCCAAGACAGGAAGACACACTCCCCATTTACTCATCCACTCAATACATTCATTCGCATCTTAGCCCCAAGAAGAGAAGGGATAGATCCTCAGCTCACCACACCGCACTAGGGTCAATTGTGCAGTGCGATCAGTGACATCCGCAACAGGGCCCAACAGCAGAGCTGGTTTACCCTTGTCACATCATAATTGACCCATTCCCTTAACCGCACCTGACCTGATCAGCTGATCAGACCAAATGCGGGAGAATATCCCCTCAGGGCTGCGTCATCATTTATTCATCCACAATTTCTCTTCAGTCATTTCTACCATGCACAGCCACTCTTCCTTGTTCAACAGACATCCCTCTTGCATCCAGTGCTCTCTTCACATTGTCCATCCATCCTATTCGTGGTCTTCCTCTCAGCCTTAAACCTCTCACATAAGATCTACTTATCTTTTTCACCAATCGCTCATTATCCATTCTCTCCATGTGCCCAAAACCTTGCAACACCATCTGCTCAACTCGATCAGCCATCTTCCGCACAACTCCAGTTCTCCTTCACACTTCATTTCTCATTCTATCCATACGCGTCACTCCACACATACTCCTCAGACACCTTATCTCCATTACATTCAAAATTTTCCTCTCTGCTACACCCATATTCCATGTTTCAGCCCCATATAACGCAGTCGGTATCATAATACCCTCATACAGTTTTCTCTTAACATTCATTCTAAGCGAATGATATCTAAACATTTTTTTCATTCCTCCCAGCACCTTTCATATTTCATTCATTCTAAACTTCACTTCTGCATCTATTCTTCCATCCACAGCAACATGTGACCCTAAATACACTCTACCTCCTCAAGCAACTCACCATTCAAAACTGTATTCATCCTCCTACCATCTACCAACCTCGTACACTTCAACACTTTACCCTTATTCTCATTTACTTTCAATTTCCTGCTTTCGCACACCCTTCCAAACTCCTCTACCAACTGTCTCAACATCTCCTTTGAATCAGCCACCAGTGCAGTATTATCCGCAAACAACAGCTGCTTCAGATTCCACTTTCTTCCATCAACATTTACCAATAATTCCTTCAATACGAGATGTCCTTCCCAAGTTGAACAAAAAAAAAAAAAAAAAAAAGAGATAAGAAGAGCAAATATATAAATCGACATTTTCCGATAGTCGGGGTTTATAATGAAACTAATACCACTGTCATCATCCTGGTTCTTTATATTCACTCCTACATTCCAGTGTCTTTTTACTGCTCTAAATCCCCCAGCCAGTGTCCCTCTTTGTTGCACTCTTTCCGCTAGTTCATGCCCTACCCTACTGTCTTCGTTCACTGCGTTCCCTGAATACATAAATACCATCGCATTATTTGTTTCTGCATCCTTTAGTTAACACCCAGTAACTCTAAACATCCCTCTTAGAATACAAGCCTACATTACATTTCACTCACAACACCAAGTTCCTCTAGGGTACCTGCCAACTTTCACTCCTCATTGCCTACAAATACAGCATCACCTGCAAACAGAAATGCAAACAGCTGCCATTTACTACTTTCTCCAGGTCCCTTCCCCTCGCCTCCCAAGAGTTCTCGCTTTCAGCTATCCCATTGCTCCTTCAGAGAGAGGGGAGACTGAAAGGAGTCAATGAGACGAGGGGAGACAGAAAGCCTTTGATTCCACCCTCTTTTAACAAGCTCTGTGTAAACCGTCCTTCCACACATACAGTAATTCCATACGTGTAACAGATGTACTCCATACGGGCGTACGAGAACACTAGACAGTCAGTTGTTGTACAGGATTGAAAATGTTAAGGGGTCAGTTCACTATCATTCTGATTTCTGTTACAAAATCAGTTCCTCAGGGGTTACATGAGTGCTGAATTACTCTATGTTTTTCTTCAGCACTGCTTAACTCTTGCCTCTGTATAAAAGCCTTCTTTCCTAGGGACAAAACAGAGCAATGATAAGTACTGTTCACAAAATAACAAAATACACTACTAAGAAGAGTGAAACGAAGTTTTTTTGTTTTTTTATTTCCTCTTCTCACTGCATTCTCGTAATCTTTCCCTCTTTGATGTAATGTTGAGTCGTTATCTCTTTATAGTCATTATTACACTGAACACTTTCTTCATTTCTCAACACTGCATGCACTTTTTAATACAGCAGGCTTCACTCTTTTATCCACACTATAACCTTTTACTTAAAAATTCAGTGTGGTACCAGAGTCCTTATCCTTCATGAAAACAAGTCACTGTGAATCAAGTTATCCCGATCTATCTATTGATGACATGTCTTTCACACACAATGCGTCCAGTCACCTCGAGGTGGATAAATCTTGATTTTAGCATTCTTTTGTCTGAATATCATTAGGCATCAATTACCCTGCCATAAAGCCGCCACTCCCGTCTGTTATTACGGGATTTACCAGCGTTCACGGAGGCCTGTTGTGTTCGGGATTAACACTTGCAGTACGATGATGTCTTTTTTATTCTTGCTGTCTACAAACTAGTGAGCCAAGACGAGACTTGTCTACTGAAGCGGTTGGATGCAGCTTCACGAACACCATCTTTTTTACAGTTGGTTTGTTTTCATCTGAGGGAAGTGGACCACTCATACAACTTGAGTGGTGGCGTGAAATCTGATAAGTCTTAGATATGAGGAGGAAATGAGCCTCCTTGGTTGCTAGTCAAATTTATCCTCCAGTCTGACTTTAGGGATTTTTTTTTCAGACGAGATTAAATGGACAGTTAATTAGATTAGGGTGTTATCGTTAGCTAAGAAAAACTGTGCATCAGCATCATGACGATAGGTATACATTACGTCCTGGGTTAATGGGGTTTAACTGCTCCCTAACTTGCCGGGGATGGGCACCAGAGGGGAGGCAGTGGTTACGGCAGGACGCGAGGGGACTTGACTAGCCTATTTCCCCTTGAGGTGCGTTGAAGGACAAATATTCAGACATCCGCTTCCATTTTACATTTACAGGGATGAGGCTGAGTGGGTCGTGGGGTGTAAGTGCATGCAATATCGACGGATCAGAAATTTTCATTTACTTAATTTTACACAGCTCACGGGCAGACAACACGCTTTCTTGCCAATATACCGCTTGTACATATGCTGTAACACACACACACACACACACACACACACACACACACACACACACACACACACACACAGAACAATGAAATATGTCCCAAAAGACAGAGGATGAAGATTCTCGCGGGAAATTATCGGAAAATCAGACAGACGGAGACATGTTAAAAAAAAATGTGTCGAGATGAAATTTGTGTGGGTTGGTGTGGAATAAATGAGGTAATGACGACGTGACACGACCGGTGAGGAGGAGGAGGAGATGATGATGATGATGATGATGATGAGGAGGAGGAGGAGGAGGATTTGACTGCTATACCTCTCACCAGGAATAAAAAGTCTAAGACCTCATACAGTGTTAATATATATATATATATATATATATATATATATATATATATATATATATATATATATATATATATATATATATACACACACACACACACACACACACACACGGTGGAAAGCGGAACATAATGAAAAGAAAAAGAAGTGCAAAATGGTCGATAAATCAATAGCGCGTGATAAGAAAATGAGAAAACGGTAAAAAAGCCTTAAGATTAATGAATAAACTCAACAAAAACGCTTACGATAAAGATAAAAGAAAATTAATTGCGAGAGAGAGAGAGAGAGAGAGAGAGAGAGAGAGAGAATGATTCGTTGTGGTGGAGTTAAAATCGCAGTCCCTTAGCCCCTTCACTACGACAGGTCCTTTCTACACTGAACAAAACCATGTGACGGTAGCAAGAATGAATCATTAACAAGCATCATCATACTGTATGGAATAATTCCTGATGTTTGAAAAATACTTCCAGGTGGTGCCCTGGGGTTCTCTTGATATATTAAGAACACTTCCAGCTGCTGCCCTGCAGTTCTCCTGATATTTTAAGAACACTTTTTTTCAGCTGCTGCCCTGCAGTTCTGATATTTGAAGAACACTTCCAGCTGCTGCCCTGCAGTTCTCTAGATATTTTAAGAACACTTCCAGCTGCTGTCCTGCTGTTCTCCTGATATTTTAAGAACACTTCCAGCTGCTGTCCTGCAGTTCTCCTGATATTTTAAGAACACTTTCAGCTGCTGCCCTGCAGTTTTCCTGATATTTGAAGAACACTTCCAGCTGCTGTCCTGCTGTTCTCCTCATATTTTAAGAACACTTTCAGCTGCTGCCCTGCAGTTTTCCTGATATTTTAGAACACTTCCAGCTGCTGCCCTGCTGTTCTCCTCATATTTTAAGAACACTTTCAGCTGCTGCCCTGCAGTTTTCCTGATATTTTAGAACACTTCCAGCTGCTGCCCTGCAGTTCTCTAGATATTTTAAGAACACTTCCTGCTGCTGCCCAGAGGTTTTTCTCAGCAAAGGAAAATTATCTGGCGTTAGGCGGAATAAAACCAAAAGTAGGTAATTCACAGCCACAAGTTTAACCCTTTCAGTACGATGACAATATTGGCTTTATTCATACTACCATCAGGCTATTCTGGTAAGCGTAAAGAGGGTTTCAGAACAGGAAAAGTCAGATACAACATTGCATAAACCCTGTAGAATCAGAAATCGGCCTTTAACTGAAAAAATATTGTGTAATAAAGCATGAAAAAAGTGTACAAATGTTCCATCCTGTTGAAGGGATTCGCATAAAGCTCATTTATATATTTATACGACCGTAATAGATACCAAAGACCGCATAAATAAAGGATCTTTGTTAATGTCTATGGATAATGTCTCCAAATTACTTTATCCAGACATCATTTTCTTTTCGCTATGTTCAAACAGATAATCAGTGCAGTTTGGCTGAGAAGTATTAAGAAGCTGTAGAAGTTAAGGAAGGAGTATGAAAAAAGGTCTTAAACACAACACACGACAAAGAAAAATTACAAACAAGTTCTCAGGTGTGTGGAGATAGCAATTCGTCTGACGGCAACTGGACTGAAGTTAGCAGAGATAAAACACAGATGACATCCTCGGGGTGAAGGGGTTAACACTCAGCCCATTGGTCTATTCTCTTTACTATTACAATTATATTAAGACCAGAGAAGGCTCTTTGAGATGGAGGGGTCTGCTACAGCCTTCCTCAGTCCCTTCAACACTAGGGTGCCCTCCTTGGCTGAATAAGATCGTCTGGTTTTAGCAAGGATATCGTACACACAGATGTCATCTCAATGAAGGGGTTAATGTGGCCACATCTGCCAACGCGGACATTGGTCTGAGGCAGCGTTTTGGGCCAGACTGTGGCTGTATACATTTACTGCAGCATTTTACAGCATGGCCACCACCAACCTGCAAATGTCCATGGTCAACATATGTAAACACGACGCGCACACGCACACACACACACGAGAGAGAGAGAGAGAGAGAGAGAGAGAGAGAGAGAGAGAGAGAGAAATTCACTTTTATCCCTCCTTCCCATCTCATATCCCTAAGAAAAAAAATGCTGTGGCGGTGCAGGAGTGTGGCTGCATTAATATTTAACTTGATTCTGCAAATAATTGTATTCCCGTCAGTTGACCACATCGAAAGATTGGTCCACCCAACTCATCATACATATATACACACATACATACATACATATAATCATACATACATACATACATACATAGATACATACATACATCATACATTTACCATGTATGTACTCATACAAACACATTTGCATACTGACAACCACACACACAATCTATATATACTATGTAACATATGCGTAAGGACACACACACACACACACACACACACACACACACACACACACACACACACACACACACACACACCAGCCTAACCCCAAAATAATTGTCACCCACATCATCATTAACCCTGCTAACCACTCGAATCCCTCATTAAACCAACTGCACCATCAACTCCGTAAAATCTTTATGTTCCCCTCTTTACCCAGATACACGACATGATAAAAAGGGAATAAGTTAGGTAAAACAAAAATAAAAAGAAATAACGTAAAGAATTAAACTATATTAAGCAACATATATTTTCAGCATTAGACTTAAAAAGTGCTCGTAAGTACGTAAAACAATATTATGCCAGTATAAGGTAAAATATTTGGTCAGTATGAACTAATTTTCTACACACCACATCGACACACATTCATTACATAATAATTCTGAAAAAATCATTTATTTACCACCCTCATCTGACACTAGGCAGCACGGCTATTAAATAATTCACCTGCTTATTACAAATTATACCCAAAATTGGCTTGTGTATTGAAATCTACAAAAAATTAGCTTATATATTATAATGTAAACAAATTAATTTCACATATTCAATTTTGCTACGTTCTTCACCATACAGTTCCATCACTATGACAGGCCTTCCATTGCCTTGGTTGGATAAAATAGTGTGAGGGTAACAAAATTATAACAAAATTAACCAAGTCACTTAACACCACTACGCCTGACCTTCAGCTGGATTCAGTGGTCTAACCTGAGCTGGAATAAAATACTGAAGTTTTCCTGATCACGGGAGGATTGATGGTGGCAGTATTAGCTCGCCCAGGCTCCTTTGGCTCACTTTCGACAAATAAAATCGTGTACCAATAGCTGGAATAAAATGCTATCGTTGTCCCTATCATGAAAGAATTAAAGAATGCAGTTATTTATTATCATCTTACCAACAGTCGATTTTACTAGGGAGGACACTACGCAGTAAAGGTTAGGGTAATGACAGGGGGAAGAAATGGGACTTGTGTGTGTATGTGTCCCTGGGCGAGAGGCACAACATTACCACGGCGGTAAACTACACGCCTCACACAAGTCGCCAAAGTTTAACCACCAGCCCCACACTGTGTTATTATAGATATTCTGAGATGCTCTTGGCTCTGATCTGGCCGCCACTTGCATAAGTTCGGCAAAGTCGGTGAAAACATCCATGTCGGAACCTGTAAGGTAAAAATTATCTCCGACTAATCCTTTGACGATAAATGAAAAATTATACGACTGATTCGAAACTGGTATGGAGGGGATCTTACAAAAACACACACACACACACACACACACACACACACACACACACACACACACACACACAAAGCACATCTACACAGACTACAGACACACAGCACAGACTACAGGTCCCCACGTCCTATAACTTTGCCCAGGATAAAATAAGCCATATTTGTGGGTCTGAGAGACTTTCCTGGCCAGGGAGGCTTAGTGCAAAAAGGGAAAAGTTAAGAAGGAACCTACTTTAAGGGTAAACTTTGAAAAGTGGGACCCTGGAGAATATGGAGAAAAACGTATTTTGTATATAAGAAAAGTTTAAATTGAAAAAGTAGTTATAATTGTCTTTATGGCCTTGGGATGGTGACGTGTAAATTAGTTTTGCTGACAGCAGACGATCTTATTTAGCTTTTAAGACTCCAATAGTTATAAAAGGTTCATTAAGGCTATATCTAACCCCGTGCAGTTTGAAATCTCTTAAGCTGAATAAAGTTCTGTGGAAGTTACAAGAATAATATAAACGCCGTCGCAACGAAAGGGTTTATAATACTAGCCCTTCCCACTCCCTCCCACGATCTCGATTCCCAGCCCCATCCATTTCTCTCACTCCAAACATTCCATATACCACCTCCTCCTGTCCTCAGATTTCCACCACCAGCTCTCACATCCTAAACTTCCCTCCCCCACCTCCCTCCCGCAACTTCAATCCTTCCTCCCCTTTCGCTTAACCTTTTCTCATTCTTGTCTCCTTTTCCTCCACGTCTTCCCTTCCCCTTCCCTCATACTCGACCACCTCGCTCTTCACCTTCCTCCAGCCTCTTTTTCTTCTTCATATTTCTCTCTTACCTTGTCTCCTTCCCTTTCACCTCACCTTCCTCACTTCTCCTTATACCTCTCTCCGTTTAAACACCCCCCCTCACTACCACTCTCCTCCAAACACTTATCCCTCCATCTCTCTCTGTCAGACTACTGTCCCTCGACCTTTCTCCCTCATTCCTCTCTCCATTTTTTCCCCTCTCACTCCTTTCTACTCTCCATTACTCTCCCTCGTACCTCTCTCCCTCACACTTGTTTCCATCACCCTCCATGTCCCTCCCGCATTATCTCCTTCCCTCACTATCTTCTGCCCTCACATCTCTTTCCCTCTTCCCCCCCCCCCTCTCTCTCTCTCTCTCTCCACCGCACACTCACACACACACACACACACACACACACACACACACTTCTTTTGTTCCAGCTTCCTCTCTAACGCTCTTTCTCCTTTCCATCTTTCTCCCTCACACCGCTTTCCTCTCAGCATTTCTCTCCCCCGCACCTCACCCTAGTTGTTTACCTCTCTTTTCCCCGGGTCCCTGCCTCATACCCTCTCTCTCTCTCATCTTCCTCTCTGACACCTCTCTATTCCATGTTTTTCCAACCACCTTCCTCCATTGCCTCTCTGTCCCTCCACCTCCCTCTCATGTTTCTCTCTCTGTTCCTTCCATATACATTTTATCTCCCCCACTCCCCACCCCCTTTTTTCTCCTCAAGGCGTCAGTGGGTTTATTTAATCTTGCACATAACGTATACTTTTAAGGGTTTGGTGCGACAATTTAGATTAGAAAAAATTGTAATTAATGTGTGTGTCAAAGATGGCTATAACATGAGGGAGGAAGGAGGAACCGGCTTGTGTACTTACACGTGTGTGGTTGTACTTACACATGTATACTGGTGGGTGCCAGTGGTTGTACTTACACGTGTGTGCTTACATGTGTATACTGGTGGGTACCAATGGTTGTATGTACACGTGTGTACTGGTGAGTACCAGTGGTTGTACTTACATGTGTGTACTGGTGGGTGCCAGTGGTTGTACTTACATGTGTACTGGTGAGTACCATTGGTTGTACTTACACGTGTGTACTGGTGGGATAACATTCAACCAGCGGGGAGTAATATCATTTTCACCTTCTTGTTTTCTCAGTCATGTCAAGAGAAAAGTAATGTATTTGTTAGTACAGTAATTTATCTAGCAGTTTATTTAATATTAAGTTAATATATCAAATACTCTCCAAAAGTGTGATGTGAAATGTTACTTTCACAACAGCAAGCTAACGTTTACTCACACTCCTGCTTAGCGTTTCTTTCAAGTACAAAGGCACAGTACATACTAACCAGCCTAAACATACAAGAAGCATTTTTTTGTACAGTACCAGCTGCCGCCAGGCCAAAGCGTAGAGAACATCCCCAGTTTGGATGGATCTCTGGCCTGGGAATGTACAAAATATAACACCCTCTGTTGTCCACACCATATTAGTAAAGTTATCAGTGGAACAGAGAGTGCTGATTGGCATACTACAGCCATGCTGGTGAAGTGCTGAACAGATGCCTCGTCAATCAATACGACCATCATTTCTCTCTCTTTTTCTCTTTTTTTTTACACTTACAGCAACAATGTACCATAACCTGTCATCAAGAAATACTTTTAGATTCTTATTTTTTCTCTGTACATGAAGTGTGCAGCACACTGGCAGGGCTCTTGACTACAGAAGCAGCTGTTCGCCTTACCTGTGTTCGTACAGGCACTTCCTCCCAGAATTTTCTTTCCTCTCTCTCTCTTCTTGCTCCCCAGATCCCATTCCCTCACATCCTTCACCACAAAAATACCTGGTCATCGCCATTACCCCACACTTAACCTACCATCCCGCCTCGTTTTTACCCACTCGGCCATCACAGGTTATTTTTAAGGATCATTCTCTCTCTTTCTCTCTCTCTCCCCTAGATCAGGCAGCTTCATCTCTGCCCGACTGAACCTGGTGATGAGCCGGATAATCTCTTGGAACTCGGCCTCTTCTCGCTTACTTTCCTCTTTTCCTCTTGTCCCCACTTTCTTGTGTGTGTTCGTGACCATTTCTTCTTGATTATTATTTGTCTTACGTGACCGTGCCTGAGATCATCATCTTCTCCCAACGACCTCCTCCTAATAATTTGCAGAAGGACCTCGATATTTAACTTACAAAAAGGACCTCGATATATTGTCCAAATGGTCTAAAACTTGGCAAATGAAATTAACGTTGAAAATGTAAAGCACTTAACGTAGGCAAGACAGCTGGAGATACTAAATCCAGCTTAGATAACAAAGAAATTAGTAAATCGGAATGCGAGAGAGATCTAGGAGTTATGGTTAGTAAAGACCTCAAACCAAGGCAACAGTGTATTAATGCGAGAAATAAACCAAATAGGGTCCTAGGATTTATTTCGAGAAGCGTGAGCAACAGGTCATCTAAAGTAATATTGCAACTTTATCTAGTATTAGTAAGGCCACATATAGAGTACGCCGTGCAATTTTGGTGTCCTTACTACAGAATGGAAATAAACTCGTTAGAAAATGTACAGAGAAGAATGACAAAAATGATGCATGATACTCGGTACCTATCATATGAGGACAGACTAAAAACACTAAATGTGCACTCACCAGAGAGGCATAGAGTAAGGGGAGACTTAACTGAGGTGTTTCAGTGGATGAAGGGTATAAATAAGGGAGATATTAGCAAGGTACTTAAAGTAAGCATACAGAATAGAACTAGAAGTAATGGTTTTAAACTAGAAAAATTCCGTTTTTTAAGGAAATAGGTAGAAAATAGTTTGCCAATAGAGTAGTTTACGAATGGAATAAGCTACCAAATGATGTAGTTGCTGTCCCTTCCATTGAAAGTTTCAAGCATAGGCTAGATATACATATGACAAATAAGGGGTGGTTATAGAAAAAAAATCTAATAACCAACACCAATTCCTTCTTTTTCCCTTTCAGGTTAGACTATGATAGTCTCTTTTTCTCCTTTTCTTATGTATTGAGGCGTCTGGCAATAGATAGATAGATAGATAGATGGTATCCTATAAAATGTCCATGCCAGTTTTTCTATACTGCGTGGTGTTCTTTCTGACTTTTTCCTACTGGCTTCGGCTGAAGGGTTTGGAGGGCGGGGGAGAGCCTTCTTCTTTGCCATCCTTATCTCATTCTAGTAGGTCAGTTACTCTTGTAGGAGTTGCCTTGCATGGGCCAACCGGCCTACTGCAGTTATCCTCTCTTCTTATGTTCTCTCTCTCTCTCTCTCTAAGCATTTTCTCTATAACTTCCTGCAAACTATGGTAACCCCTTTTGTCTTTTTTTTATTCCCTCCTTTATTATTACAAATATTGTTACGCCTCTAAACTTAAGTGGAATTTTCTTTTCTTTTATTATAGCCAGGTTTTTTCTGGGCGTATTACCGGTAATTCTTCGTCATATACACAAGAATGATAATGATGATGATTATGATGATAATAATGATGATGACAATAATAATAATAATAATAATAATAATAATAATAATAGTACTGTAGTAATAATAATAATAATAATAATAATAATAATAATAATAATAATAATAATGATCATGATGAATAAGTACTTTTGAGTGATTATCTAGCAGAATATTTAGCAAATAGATATTGTTATTCTAACTGACACAAACCTTCCTAGGATTATGTAGAAAGAAAGGAGTCTCTTGAATATTGATAGTAATGGCTAACAAGAAAGAACGCAAAAAAATAATTAATTCTACAAGCCTACTGTCCTATGATGAGATGTGATCTTGGATCTAATCTTCTCTCCCTCCTTCCTCAGAAATGGGAATGAAGAGCCAGGCCCAGCACCAGTGCTATTAACGCCCAGTCATCCACACGTTACTCACGGCAACGCACATTTCCTCACCATAGTTTTGGTCCGTCGTTGCCTTCTTGAGAATGACACAAGAACTTTTAAAGCAACGGTAGTGTCTCATACACCAAGAAAGGTGTTCCCGACAAGTTTCCTTGTGATCTAACGCCGCGACCTGAATTGTGTTCGGGTTCCTAGATAATGCGTCAGCTACTATGTTCATTTAACCTTGTATATAATGAATTTGTACATTCTAGTTTTCAACTGTACATTTCCATCTTGCTCTCCTCCCAGAAAGGAGTTTTTCTTTAAACATACCCACCAGTGGTTTATGGTCGGTGAATAAGTGGATTTCGTAACCATATACCAAATCTCGAAACTTTTGTAATGCAAAAACCACTGCAAGTGCCTCTAAGTCTGTAGTGCAATAATTTTTCTCTGCACCTCTTGTTTGTCTGCTGGCAAATGCAATTGGTTGATTCTGTCCTCTTTTATCTTCCTGTATCAGTACAGCCCCTAATCCTTTAACTGATGCGTCTGTACAAATAAGAAATGATTTTGTGTAATCTGGATATGCTAAACAAGGTGCATTTGTTAGTTTAATTTGTAGATTGTTAAATGCCCTTTTTTGTTCTTCTTCCCATTGGAATACAACATCTTTTTTGAGTAGTTGGAATAGAGGAAAGGCTATATGAGAGAACTGTGGTACGAATGACCTATAGTACCCAGCCAGACCTAAAAATTGTCTAACTTCGTCAGTCGTAGTGGGTTCAGGAAAATCTCTCACTGCCTGTATTTTGTCATCAGTGGTGTGAATACCATCAGAACTTAATTTGTGGCCTAAGAAATTTATTTCCTTAAAGCAAAATTTGCATTTAGAAAGTTTAATTTTTAAACCAGCATCATTAAGCTTTTGTAAGAGTAAGTCTAATTTTCTGAGATGATCCTTAATATTCTTCGTTGCAATTATAATATCGTCAAGATAAACAAATATTCCTTGTCTTAAAATTCCGGACAATATGTAATTCATAAGACGCTGGAATGTGCCTGGGGCTGTCCTCAGTCCCATTGGCATTCTTGTATATTGATAATGGCCTCTGTTTGTTGAAAAGGCAGTGTATTTACGTGACTCCTTCGATACCGGAATCTGATAATAGCCGTTTAGGAGATCGATGGTCGAAAATATATTATTCTCAGGACCAATATTCTGTAGAACGTCGCTTAGCAATGGCATGGGAAATCTGTCTGGGATTGTGTGATTATTTAGTTTACGGTAATCTACTACCGCACGCATTTATCCATTTCGTTTGGGCACGAAGAATAATGGGGCATTCCACGGGGAGACTGAAGGCTCAATAATTCCAAGTTTTAACATTTCAGCGACATACTGATTTGCAAGTGTACGTTGGGAGTGTGGTATCGGGTAAGCTGGTACGAAAATTGGTGGTGTTTCTGGGTGCACATTAATCATGTGATTAATCAAGTTAGTACACCCTAATTGTTCTCCGGGCAATGCTACGGTGTCACTGTGTGTTTCCAGCAGGGTCAACAAATCATTGTCTTCATCAAATTCACCTGAGTGACTTAAATTCTCTTTTATTCTTTCTCTATCCGTAGATTTTATCTCACTTGTCACTCCAGCTATAACTATTTCCTTCACAGGGGCGTGACATTTTTCAATATTAACTATGCAATTTCCCTTTTTCAACTGAACTTCCCCATTCATGTGATTAATTTTGAATATCTGAGTTTGCCCTTCGTCGTTCGTATGACATAATGCGTTTTCTACTGACAATCCCTTTACATAATTCTTCTAAGACAAAAACAGTACTATTCCGTAATTTGCTTTTTATGGTAACCTTCATGTAGGAATTAGGTGGTATAACTAAATCATTAGTGAGATGGGCTGGACAAATTGATAAATCAGTACTGTTATCTGGGTCACTAATTCTGGAGGATGTGGTTGGTGGTGGGAGTGGATCTATACACTCATCTGTTTGTGTATGTTTGTTTAAGCCTTTAATATTACCAATTCTTTTTGGCTCTCTTCTACCAATCGGTGAGGGCTCTGAAGTTATTTCCTCTATGAATTCATTGTCAAAGTCTATTCCATTCATTTGTGGGAGTATGGTTATGTTCTCAGCTCTCATGGATCTTAAGCCCAGTAACATATGAGCTTTAATTGCTAAGTTTTCAACGATATAGAAAAATGCAGAGAATGGTCTTGTAGTTTCTGTGAAACTGAGATTTAATCTTATCATACCTTTTACTGTAATCTCTTGTCCATCTACTGTGTATAAATCTAAACCAGCTTCATCCAGAAAAGTTACTTTCTTTTTATTTTTAAGAATTCTATTTAGTTCTTCATGTGTTATTAAGTTCACTGGAGAGCCTGTATCTAAAAATAAGGAAACATTTTGATCCTCACATACAGCTGGTATCAAGATACACTCATTTCCCAACATGCCTCCTATGTGAATTGTAGACTTGTTTTTCTTTAT
The DNA here is from genome assembly GCF_032717465.1 of Coenobita brevimanus. Taxonomy (NCBI): domain Eukaryota; kingdom Metazoa; phylum Arthropoda; class Malacostraca; order Decapoda; family Coenobitidae; genus Coenobita; species Coenobita brevimanus. The sequence goes on along the minus strand of NC_137016.1, from coordinate 23,358,954 downwards.
GTTTGTTCGTTTTTTGTCCTGACTTGGTCTTCCCCCAATTTGAACATGGAAACAATTTTTTCTACTGTTTTGCAATCACTGGTCCAGTGCCCTTGGTATCTATGATGCCTACAGTAAGGACCAAATCCTTGTGTCTTTTGTTTGTCCTCCTTTGCTTTGATAAAGCATTCATACCTTGTGTGTCCTGGTTTTGCACAATAATGACATAGAATGGACCTATCCCTTGACTGTGACCTACGATGTGATTTCCCATAAGAAGTGTTGTTTATGGCGCGAGACCTGCTCGGGCTGCGCGAAAACTTATGAAACTGCCTGTAGCACGGCGTCTGTGATCGAGGCCTTGTCATGTTTGGTTGTTTGGTCTGCCTGCTTTCTGGTCGCGATCGATTTTGTTCTGTTTGGGGTCGGTGTAGATGTTTTCACAGCTGATACTGTCTCAGGTACCCTCATTCTACCAGAATGTGCAAGTGTGTCTGTCGTGCCCCACTTGCTTGCTTTACTCTTTGTCTATTCTTCTCCTATGGAAGACTAAGTTCAGTTACATTAAGTCCAATTAAGTTAATCAGATTTAATTAAGTTTCATTTGGTAGCGCTGGATAAGTCCAAGTGGGAAACCCGACATAACAACACATCAAGTAAACACAAGTCCATTTAAGGCCGGCGCTACGTGGGAGCGTCTCGTTCCTTATTAAGAGGAAGGGATTCTAGGGTTACTCAAACTAATTTTCTCTTTTTTGTTTATCTATAAATTATGTACAATTTATACACTAAGTCAAAGCAATCAACTGATTTGGTCCACTCTATGAACTCCAAGTTATGCAACTACTTTTGATCTACAATAAAACTATTAAATCATGCCACCTTACAATGGTAATCAACAATACAACTAAGTTCCATTAAACAAGTAACAGTTCACGAATATTATCACTCGTCACTGAAGATAATACTCTCTCTTACTAAAATAAAACCAAGACTACTATGGTTAAACACAAGGTAATACTAAAGGTAATATTCCTTTACACATAGGGTAATACTAAGAACAATACTCTAGCACACCATCATCTCCTCTTTGCATTATTACTACTAGAACATTTATCTCTGTAACATTTTATTCTCGTATCACTTCACCTCAAGTTACTTCAATATATTTCTGCAAAATTAATATCACTCTTTAACACAGTCATGTACCCTAACTCAATACTTCTCCATCAAGACACTTAACTTTTATATAATCTTTGTTTCTTTCACCATTGAGCAAATAAGTTAATTTAACAATTAGACAAACTATCTGGCCCGTCCTGTTATACCCTACCACGAATCTACAGTATACTCTTAATATTTTTCACAGTATATTTCACTTTCTTCTTTTTTCTTTTCTCTTTCCTTTTCTCAGTTCCACTTTCCTCTATGTTCTCTAACAAGAATATCTACTCACTGATACCGTAGTGTACCAAGACATCGCCAATCTCTGTCGTCGTGGTAGGGTGCTCAGGCGGCCTTCTCGCTAAGATCTTCCCCCAGGTGCTTCTCGACTCTTTGCCCTCTCTGCTTCTACTGACTTCCAACCTTCTGCTTCTCCCTCAGGAAAAGTACAGGGGCCGGAAGTAGGCGTGCACTCTACATATCCTTCGTTCACTTCTCTCAGCGTTCTTAGTCGGGTCTGGTCCGCAACATTTTGAAACAATGTCCATTGTACAACGTTAATTCACACTAGACATTACTACCCTTTAGTTTTGACTCACTCTTCTCTTATCTCTGTATCCATTAAGGTATCCATTAGGTCGTATCTAGCTCTCCGTCAAATCTAATTAAGTGTATACAGTACAGGGCTGTGAGAGTACTGTGTGCCTCGGCACTCCCTCTTATTATTATTCATTGTTCATTCACTTTTCATTTTTCATTCTTCATCATTCACTGATCTGCGGCTTCTTCCATCTTTTCAAGGTGCCGCAGGTAACGATATTTGTCACGTAACGTTTTTCGATATCCTTTATCCCTTACTGATTGTTGTGAATGACGTGGTTGTGGTATGGGTGGTTGTGGTTGGATGCTGGGTGGTCCGATGGTGGGTGAGTCAGCCGCAGCCGCGTGTGCGCTCTCATCGAATGTCTGGTGTTCGTCATCAGCGTCGTCAGTACCGTCGTTGTCCTCCGTATTGCTGTAGTTGTTGCCGCAGCTTGCCGTGCGGCGACATTCTCCGATGCCAAGAATGTCACGTCCTCGTGACATCTCCTGACGACGAAACTCCTCGAAGGCCCATGATTCCGCTCGTTGAAGAACTGGTCGTGGGCAGGTGGCTCGGTAGAAGCGATAGCATAGGAAAGCTATCACCACAAGGACCAGGATAACCACACCAACTACAAGCACATAAGTCGTCCAAGGTGTAGCAGCACTCAGGTGGTGACGCAGGGGTTGAATGACCTTCATACGGTGGATAAGGGTCTGCAGTGGAAGTGAGTCACCCAGCTCGACATCATCTGCTGTACTTTGAAATGATAGATTCAGTAATGCTGATTTTTCTAAGGGCGTCAGAGATACATTAATGGGAATCGCTATGGGGGTGATCTTTAATTCTTGCTCTCGAATAACTGTGGCATAAGCAGGCAAAACCAAGGCACTGCTATGAGCACTACATCCTTCACCTAGGGCAAGTAAGCCTGTATTTTGAGCTACATGCTCTGACTGAGACTCTACTTTATTAGGGCATGTGAGAGTGAAGTGAATTGGGTAGGGCGTAGAAAAAGCCCAACCAGTTTTATATCTGATGAAAACTGGGTTAAAACTCTTAAGCACAACCTTTGAGCATAACTTACTAGCCTCAGGCTTATTCAAAAACAATGCAGTTTCACACGTTAGAACAGAGGTATCATATATTGGTCTTATAGGCGGACATATTAATACTTGACCATGCTCTCTACACAAGTCAAATGACTCTAGTGTTACATAATGTCTTCTGGTTTGGCTGATCGCCAAATATTGAGCAACTCTATCATGACGAACAAAGTATGGTGTGTCTGGGACTCTGAAAGGTAGAGACGTTATCTGATACACATCAAAAATGTCATCAGGGTCACCCCTCAGAGGGACCAATAAGTAGAAATTAATTGTCTGAGAACTAGAGGATCTTCGTGGAACTACAGTTATAGCATCCTGATAAACAGCTAAAAATTCTAAACGTGCAGGATATAACAGGCCAGGTTTTAACAAGGAAGCTTCTCTCAGAAGTGATAAAAGTACCGAATTGGGAACTAGGAATGATGAAAATTTTCCTGCCAACATTTTCTCTAGACCTAACTTTAAACCGAAATGATAATTTTGTATGTCTATTAAAGCAAGGGACAGATCATTCATAGCCTCTGTTATCCTTATCCCCTCTTCATTTTTTAGTGTCAATAAGCTAACCTGTCTAACTAAATAGTTAGAGACATTAGCAGCCTTCTCTAATCGCTGTATAGCTTTCTGCATGGCACGCATGTCTCTTACAGTGGCATTTAGTATCTCAGAATGTAAATTAAGCTCTACTCTTTCCTCCTCTGTGAAAGATTCTATATTATCTAACTGGTGGTGTATAAGATCTATCTGCTCTTGTGTTGCTGTACCAAACAAAGCGTTAGAAATGGTTCCCAATATATTAAAGGCTCCTCGCTTACTGCGAGATCCCGACGGGGTAGTGGCATCATTTAATAATGAAGACAAATAATCATTGAGAGAGTGAAATAGTTTAGCAAATTCCAAATCAAAAGATGTTAATGTCTCTCGTAAAACGTTAACAATAACTGATGAATCATCCATATGGTCTATTGACCATGCAACATCGGCAGCTAGTTTACGAGCACGCATCAGGGGCTGATAAAACTCATCCATATCAATAACATACGGTATAATAAAAGAGTTTCCTGTAAAGTGGGCCTGACGCTGTGCGGTGAATGCAAGTCCCGCTCTCACTGGTAGGTCTTCCCATGCTTGACTTCCAAGTCCACTGATGATCACGGTCAGTAGGACCTGTAAAAAAGTTCAACTTTATTTTAGATATTCTATAGGCTTATCCATAATATTAGGTAATTCTGTCGCCTGTCCTTTAGATCTTAAACTATAGGTTTGTCTTCCTCCTTCGGCATTATCAATCAAATCGGCCACTGCACCTTCTTCTTGCTCTTCGTGCAAGCTCTGCACACTTTGAGTATTTTCCTCTGTTCCCTGCAATTGTGAGGCATTTCCTTCTTCCGCTCTTTCTACGTCTAAAATATCTCTTAATTCATAATCCTGCACTTCCTCTGGGGGTAGAGTGCCCTCATGAATGGGATATGCTCTCCGTACATTACCATTCATTGTCTCGTCTAAATTATTTTCATGGGCTAGCCTGACTCTGTCTGTGTGGACTTTCATGACTCTCCCCGTGTTTATGTCTACCAGTTTTACTATCACATCACTAATTTTCCCTTTTACTCTAAAAGGTCCATCATATAAGGGTTGAAGTTTCTTAGGCTCTCCTGGCTTGGGAATCTTTCGTACATAAACCCTATCTCCTGTACGAATTTCTTTTACTTTTGCTCTCGATGTTTGTTGCTTCTCCATGGCCTCCTGACTTTCTTCAATGTACCTTAAACATCTCCTAAAGGTACGATTAGCCTTAATGGTCATTTCATTTTTATAGTCATCCAAATCATAACAGATCGGTTCCTGTTTTACGACATCATACGGGACACCAGGGTCCCTGAGGAACATGAGGTAGAATGGGGATTCCTTCAACACTCTGTGATATGCTGTGTTGTATGCCCATGTGGCAAAGCACAACATTGAATCCCATATTTGTGGATTATCCTCTACTAAACTCCTTAGGTATTTCATTACTGTGGCATTGGCTCTTTCAATCACCCCATTGGCAGACGGGTGATACGCTGTTGTTGTTGTCTTTTTCGTCTCTAGCAACTCAGCTATCCCTTTAAGAGTGGCATTGACGAACTCTGTTCCTTGGTCTGTGACCATCCAGCGTGGTGCTCCATGAACACACACGACATTTTTAACGAACGCTCTGGCAACCTCATCAGCAGTTTTCGTGCGAAGCGGTACGGCTATCAGATATCGTGTCATCACATCTATTACTGTCATAATATATTTATATCCCTCTTCACTTGGATTTATGGGGCCGACCAAGTCCATATGAATTCTCTCAAAGGGTACTCCTACCCTAGGGTATCGCTGCAATGGCGCCGGGGCGTCCCCCGACGGCTTGAAGCGGTTGCAAGTAAGGCACGCCTTGCAATAACTCTCTACATCTCTACTCATCCGTGGCCACCAACTAAATCGTTTTAGTCTTTCTAAAGTTACTTTGATTCCTCCATGACCTACAGTAGGTAATTTATGAGCTATCTCTAGAGCACTCTGTTTGCATTCATCAGGAGTTACAACTTGTTTTAGACTCTCATCATACTCATTGGTATCATAATGATAGAGTAATCCATCTTCAACTATGAACTCACTAGTACTAACTCCTAGAGCTCTGCGTTCATCTTTAATTTCTTCTCTAGTCACTTCTACTTCTCCATCTCGTATACACTGGAGATATTGTTCCTTCATTCTTTTATACAATGGATGCGCATCCTGTCTGGGTCTCACTACCAACTCTCTCCATCTTATTATGTCTCTCTCTCTATCTTCATCAATTCTGGATATTTGATAATCTTCTTTTTCGCACTCGCTATCATCATCATCATCTTTGGTTCTTTCCCCCATCTTTGGTTTTGTACCCGTAACTGCGAGAACTCTGTCCTCCGATAACACTTGGCCTCGAAGTCTAGATAAGGCATCTGCTACAACATTATCTTTGCCTGGTATATAGGTTATCTTAATGTTATACTCGGCAACCAAAAGTTGCCACCTAGCAATCCGTCCACTAGGGCTAGTTGTGTTCAGCACTCAGACCAGGGGTCTATGATCCACACGAAGCTCTACCTCGTAACCCAATATTAAGCTCCTATTTACCTGGAGACCATATACTATAGCCAAAGCTTCTCTCTCTATAGTGCTATACTTCACTTCAGCAGAGTTTAACCGTCGGCTAAAATAAGTGATAGGCCGTAAATGACCTGCATCGTCTTCCTGCTGTAATACTCCTCCTATAGCAGAAGAAGAAGCATCTGTAGTCAGCACAAATTTCCTTGTGAAGTCTGGAAACTGCAAAGTCACTCCTTCAAGCAACTCTTGTTTCAGTGTTTGAAACGCAGTCTCTGCTTCAACACTCCATTGTATCGGGGTGTTATCTCTCTTTTTATTCTTTCTACCACCTGTCAATTTAATGAGTGGTCCAGCCTTCTCAGCGTAACCCTGAATATACCGTCGGTAGTAATTAGTCATTCCGAGGAAGGACTGCAATTCACAGACAGTTTTGGGAGTGGCTATATCACGAATAGCGTTCACCTTTTGGGGTTGTGGTTTTATGCCTGTGGCACTAACAACATGTCCCAAATAGTCCACTTCTGATTTTAAAAAATGACACTTGGACAATCTTAGAGAAAGATTTACATCACTCAATCTTCCCAGTACTATATCTAAATTTTTTAAATGTTCCTCCCAAGTCTCGCCTTGAATTATTATGTCATCCAGGTACACATGTGTGATAGAGCCCGTAAGCCCAATTAACACATGGTTAATCACCCTCTGAAACGCAGCTGGCGCTTCCTTAAGTCCAAAGGGAAGCACATTGTACTCCCAGTGACCTTCAGGAGAGGAAAAGGCTGTCTTTTCCTTACAATCCTCTGTTAATGGTATCTGATGGTACCCCTGACGGAGGTCCAAACAGCTGAAGTAACGACTCTTTCCCAGCTGTGCTAAGATGTTCTGAATGTTAGGTAGAGGGAATCGATCCTCTCTGATATTAGCATTCAGCTTTCTAAAATCCAAACATAATCTCAATCCGCCCTCTTTCTTAGCTATAGGCACCAGGGGTGCGTTGTAAGGACTTCGGGAGGGTCGTATAACTCCTTGCTCCAACATAGTTTTCAAGCTTTCCTTGACCTCTTCATGATACTTTACCGGTATAGGATAAGGTTTTCTATAAGCTACTTCCGGGGTCACAGTTATTATTTCATGATAATAGTAAGGGGTTACATTCAAAGGTTCATCCTCCAATGCGAACACTGTCGGATACTTCATTATCAGTACTCTCAGAGCTTCATTCTCCTTACTCATCAAATGTGGGGAAAACATACTATCAACTAAGGCAAACAGTTTCTTCGTTCGTGCTCTCTCGGTCATTCTAGTCTCTTTCATCATGACTCCTGATACAATTTCTCCTAGGCCTTTCTGTTTATTCTCATTTGTATCCCACAATACTCTACTACACGGCCTTATATGACCCAGACATGTACCTCTCTTGAGTTCGATCCTGTCCGGACTAGGATTGACGAACCTCACCTTAAAATGAAATCGCGATTTCTCTCGTGCCTTCTCTACCTCCTCTAACTCTTCTCGTTCTCGTTCTCGTTCTCGTTCTGGTTCTCGTTCTGGTTCTCGTTCTCGTTCTCGTTCTCGTTCTTGTTCTCTTTCTGGTTCTCGTTCTCTCTCTGGGATCCCAGCTTTCTCCTGTAATAACACTAATCCTGGACACAATGTAGATGCCAACATGTTTCCTTCCTGAGGTTCAAAGATAGCCGCTTCGCTTGACCGCATTCTTACCTCTAAAATGACGGTACCGCAAGTCCAAGGACCTAGCTCCGTACTCGTCGGTATCACAGCTTTTGCTACTTCTACGTCTGCTTCTGACTCACTGTTCACTGGTGCCGCTCCCTTATACTCTAGAGGGACAATATTCACAGATTCCCCCTCTATATACAAGGTTAGAGGATTCATTAGTAACTCCATCCTAATGCTGAGCATAAAATCCATCCCAAGCAACATGGGTGCTGGTAAGCCTAAGCTTCCTACTATAATAAAAGTATGAGCATACCACTTATTTCCAATCTGAAGTTCAACTTTTATAGCTCCATCAGTCAATATCTCATCTCCACTTACGTTAAATAATTTAACCGTTTCCTCTGATTCCCAGTCATCTTGCTCAACGCTTCTTTTTAACTGTTGATATACTTCTCTCGTAATCAACGACCTAGCAGCTCCTGTGTCAATCAAGGCTAAGACACTTTCATCCAGGCCTTTCACATTCACCATCATTGCAACTAGTTTCTCGTAGCCCACGAGTGAGGCGATCGGAATTGGATCGGCGTTTTTTTTTTCTGAGTCCAAGGTACTGCACCTGACTGTCTTTCACCTGACGCCTGTCCCCATGGATCACTTCTCCCTCTTCCTCTATTATCTTCTCTCTCCCATTCTTGCGCTCTCCTTCTGCCTGCCCAACACTGACGTGCCTGATGACCAGGTTTATTGCAGTTATAACATCTTTCTGGCTGATTACTAGTAGCGCCTATCTGACTAGAAATAAGGCCAAACCTCCAGTTGCATTCTCGAGCAATATGGCCTTTACCGTGGCAGTAATAGCACTCAGCCATGGGGCAATTCTTAGCAATGTGTCCTGTCTTTTTGCATGAATAGCAAGTAATAGGTGGAGGCCCACCTCCTCTTATTCCTTGAGCTCCACCACTTTTGAGGCCAGTGCGAGGTTTCGGCTTTTCTGTCGTCACTACATTTATATTGGGTTTGTTTCTCTCTGTCCTCTCTAACAACTTTAACTTGGGATGTGTTTCTGCATATCTTAGCATGGCTGCCAAGATCCTATAAGGGTCGTCACGCTCCGCATCGCTCAACATGTCTTGCACCTCCGGCGGTACACTCTTAAGTAATGCACCTGCAGCTACTTTATCAACAACATCATCATGACCTGGCTCTAACTCGTTCGCTTGAGTACTCAAAGTCTCAAGGCGCACAAAGAATTGGTGAAACGTCTCTCCAGGGGCGCGAACAGCAGATCCCAGTTCACTTAAAAGTGTACTGGCTCGTGCATCAGCAGGATAAATTCTTAAAAATTCAGCTTTAACAGCTCTCCAATCCGCACCGACTTTCTTAATCGTATTGAGAAGATGTGAATAGGCAGCATCTATGCTATGCGTTTTAGCTAGCTCTAATCGACCTTCATCTGTCCAAAGTGGTCCCACTGTCATATCATCTATAGTTTGTAACCAACGTCTCGCGCTTGTGATACATCTATACTGAGGGAAATCCGGCGATATTACCTCTCCACCACAAAAATAAGGAAGACCCGTTATCTTAGCATAATTATTTACAGCATTGCCAGTTAAAGTCTGACTCAATTTATCAGCAAGATTCTGCAAAGGGTCCGCATGAGCAGGGGCGGCAGCGGCCGCACCTCCTACTGGAGAGTGTGGTCTGCTCATGTTATCTTCTCTAACTCCCCCAAAATAATCTAATAAATGATCAGAAAACGCGGAGTCACACCGGGGTGGGGCTTGAATACGAAGATTCGCAAGATACTGATGTAACGCTTCCTCTGATGCGCACCTACGCAATCTAAACCACTCTTCAGGACTCTGTATTAAACCACGAGACACTGGGGATGGAGAACGTGGAGGGCTTAGGGGACCAATATTCATAACAAATCTGAATAACAAGTTTTTTCACCTTAGAATCCCACCACAGCTGTCACCAGTATGTCGTGCCCCACTTGCTTGCTTTACTCTTTGTCTATTCTTCTCCTATGGAAGACTAAGTTCAGTTACATTAAGTCCAATTAAGTTAATCAGATTTAATTAAGTTTCATTTGGTAGCGCTGGATAAGTCCAAGTGGGAAACCCGACATAACAACACATCAAGTAAACACAAGTCCATTTAAGGCCGGCGCTACGTGGGAGCGTCTCGTTCCTTATTAAGAGGAAGGGATTCTAGGGTTACTCAAACTAATTTTCTCTTTTTTGTTTATCTATAAATTATGTACAATTTATACACTAAGTCAAAGCAATCAACTGATTTGGTCCACTCTATGAACTCCAAGTTATGCAACTACTTTTGATCTACAATAAAACTATTAAATCATGCCACCTTACAATGGTAATCAACAATACAACTAAGTTCCATTAAACAAGTAACAGTTCACGAATATTATCACTCGTCACTGAAGATAATACTCTCTCTTACTAAAATAAAACCAAGACTACTATGGTTAAACACAAGGTAATACTAAAGGTAATATTCCTTTACACATAGGGTAATACTAAGAACAATACTCTAGCACACCATCATCTCCTCTTTGCATTATTACTACTAGAACATTTATCTCTGTAACATTTTATTCTCGTATCACTTCACCTCAAGTTACTTCAATATATTTCTGCAAAATTAATATCACTCTTTAACACAGTCATGTACCCTAACTCAATACTTCTCCATCAAGACACTTAACTTTTATATAATCTTTGTTTCTTTCACCATTGAGCAAATAAGTTAATTTAACAATTATACAAACTATCTGGCCCGTCCTGTTATACCCTACCACGAATCTACAGTATACTCTTAATATTTTTCACAGTATATTTCACTTTCTTCTTTTTTCTTTTCTCTTTCCTTTTCTCAGTTCCACTTTCCTCTATGTTCTCTAACAAGAATATCTACTCACTGATACCGTAGTGTACCAAGACATCGCCAATCTCTGTCGTCGTGGTAGGGTGCTCAGGCGGCCTTCTCGCTAAGATCTTCCCCCAGGTGCTTCTCGACTCTTTGCCCTCTCTGCTTCTACTGACTTCCAACCTTCTGCTTCTCCCTCAGGAAAAGTACAGGGGCCGGAAGTAGGCGTGCACTCTACATATCCTTCGTTCACTTCTCTCAGCGTTCTTAGTCGGGTCTGGTCCGCAACATTTTGAAACAATGTCCATTGTACAACGTTAATTCACACTAGACATTACTACCCTTTAGTTTTGACTCACTCTTCTCTTATCTCTGTATCCATTAAGGTATCCATTAGGTCGTATCTAGCTCTCCGTCAAATCTAATTAAGTGTATACAGTACAGGGCTGTGAGAGTACTGTGTGCCTCGGCACTCCCTCTTATTATTATTCATTGTTCATTCACTTTTCATTTTTCATTCTTCATCATTCACTGATCTGCGGCTTCTTCCATCTTTTCAAGGTGCCGCAGGTAACGATATTTGTCACGTAACGTTTTTCGATATCCTTTATCCCTTACTGATTGTTGTGAATGACGTGGTTGTGGTATGGGTGGTTGTGGTTGGATGCTGGGTGGTCCGATGGTGGGTGAGTCAGCCGCAGCCGCGTGTGCGCTCTCATCGAATGTCTGGTGTTCGTCATCAGCGTCGTCAGTACCGTCGTTGTCCTCCGTATTGCTGTAGTTGTTGCCGCAGCTTGCCGTGCGGCGACATGTCGACCATACCTGCTTTACTGCACTGCATCTCTACCTCGTTCATTAAGTCTAGCAAGCACATTCCTGGGGTGTACGCGATCGTCTTGGCGATCTTAAGGGTCCTATCAGGTAATTTACACAAGGCAGCTACATAACCAATGATGTCCACGACGAGGTCTGGGGACATCTTTCCATCATCTGTTATCCAATTTGAATTTTCCAAAGTAACTAACAATGTTCTTTTGATTGTGGAGACATCAGCAGTTATTTCACTGAGCACATGGTTTGTAGTGTGCTCCCTTACAAGATCTACAATTTTATGTAATTCTGGAATTATACCTGGCAAGAAGTTCATACCTCCAGAAAACTTCTTCAAAAATTCAGTTTTAAATTCATCATATGTCCTAGCCCTATGGAGCTTGTCTGAGCGAAGTAAATTGCTTGCTGGACATCTTTCCTGGCTTATGCAAGATGAAAAAATAGCAATTTTCTCTTGTTCATCTAGTATGTGGCGCTTGATGAACATTTGTTCGCACTGACTGACTAATGAAATGACATCAATGCGATCTTTGTCTGTGCCAGAGAATTTTGGGGTAGGTTTATCATCGTGATACACAAACACTTGAGGTGTGGTTGTTAGATCAGCGGTATTTGTTTCTTGATTCATTTTCACTGTTTGCTCTGTTAATTCAACTTGGACGTGTTTATCGTTGTGTGAGAGAATGGTGGAATATGTACGACCGGACTGGTGAACCCTGTTAAGTATATTGGCATACGTGTGCAAGTCAGCGATCCTCACTTGCTACGTCAGAGGGGGTTTCCCACTCATCATCTGAAACTGCCGTATTTGTTTCTTGATCTTTAGTTTGTGGTGAGGTTTGTTCAAGGGGTGAGTTGCCTTGGTGCTCTCTTAATTGTGAGTCTGTTGTTGCGGCAAATTGTGTGTCATCTGGTATTAACGTGGGTGGTGGCGAAAATATTCCTGTCATTAAGATATGGTGTTATGAAATACGCCTCTTGTTTATTTATGTCCTAACAAAATAGATGAGTAAATAAGTTGAAATAAATGATAGATAGTGAGTGTATAAGTATATATATGGAAATAAGTAAAAAAAAGGTGAATATAGCTAATTTTAGCACTGAGAAGAAATGAGTAAGTATAATTTTACCCACTTGATACAGATCGTAGAGGTGTGTCGATACAAAAGTCGATCTCGGAAGAAAAATGCAGGTTTGATTGAAGATCTCTTGATAATTCTAGTGCTGTGTTGATGGACGATATTACTCAGGAAATTCCATGGCCTGGTGCTTGTGGTGGTTAACAGCTGTGCCAGGCAAACCTCAGCATAGAACGTCGAATTTCCAACTCAACTGTGAAAATAAATGAGTATGAGTAGGAGCTATGTGAATAATGAGTAATGAGTAGTGGGTGAGAAGTGCCTGGTGTCGATCACACGTTGCTTGGCATGGCAGACTCGCGTTGTAATGTCATCTCAGCACATGGTGATGTCAGCTTCCCACACTGGTAGCTGTGGTGAGTAAATGAGTAGCGATGAGTAACTTGAGTAAAGATGAGTGAGTAAGATGAGTTGTGAATATGGACTTGGTATTTGCTTCGTCGTCTTGACCTCTTCACTCCTGCGTCAGCGGTGGAGGTTGGGTGGATGTAGCAGAGAGAGGAGGGTGAGGTCTGGTGGTTATGAGTTATGAGTCGTGTCTCACTCTTCGTTTGTTTGTTTTGTATTTTCTTACTTGATGTATTCTTGGTCCTTTTTTCTTGTGATTTACTCGTTGCAGGATGAAGACTGCCGCTACTTGTAGGTGCGTGTAGAAGATTATACAGGGGACTCGTAGAGTTGTTACTTGTAGTTGATTGTAGGTGGTTGTAGTTCGTTCACTGTAGAACTGAAGTTAATCTTGTTGAGTGTCGTCTGCTTTTGTAGAAATTCACTGTTGATTCGAAGACGAGGTGCGTTCTTTTCGCTGCTACCAAATGTCATAAAAAGACTTTGTAGTTACTTGTAGAGAAGGTATATATATTAGACTTGTGGACGAGCGGTTGTTATATTTGAGTAGCTTTGTTAGTAGATAATCTTCTTTCCCATTTGTCATTCAATGACAAGGAGAGGTAAAGAATAGTATGGGACTATTTTTATTTGTCTTGGAAATATTAACAAGTCTCTCACACGGAGCGAAGTATAGAGTTCCGCTAGCTATCTGCCCTATCTCTCTCTCTCTCTTCCAAGTTGCTAAGCCTTTCTTCCCACTCCCTGCCGCTTCTATGGCCTCTCTCCTTCTGAGCTCTCTTTCCTAAATTCTGGTGAAACAGGAGTCGTATCACGTGTGTTCCCTGTGGTTGGAAAGTTCTAGAAGCCTGTGTGTGAGTATGTGTGTATGTGTGTTCACCTGGTGTATCGCTGACAAACTAACTGCATCATCTCCTGACTGGCTACTTCCTAGTCTGTCATCAGCGTTTCCTCAGTGTAACTTGCAAGATCATTTCCCATTCCCAGGCTCGCCTTGAGCTGTCTATCTGTCTATTTATCTATCTATCTAGTATGATTTGTAAATATAATATTGACTCATAACAGCTTAACTAGTGGTCTTCTGTGTGGGGGGGGGGGACTAACCGACCTGTGCAGTGGTCAGCGTGGCTGAACAAAGAAAAATAACCACAACATAACAGGCCACATTCTTAAAAATAATTCCCTCCCTAAACTTTTCCTTCCCTTTGAAGGATTTTTCTTTCCCATCAGTATGCTTAAAGATTTCCTTGGAGGGGAAGGAAAAATGTTGAGGTTGGTAGCCCTGTAAAACTAAAATGACCTATCTTGCCGATATTTGGTATGGTAGAGCATTAAATTTATAAACTAATACATCAAAACATGCATATCTCGTGCTGGATAATGGAAGCACAGCACATTTGAGATGTGGGAGGTCGCCACCTTCTATACTGTTGGTTTGTATTCAGCCATGAATGCCATTCTGGCCAACACCGCAGCGGTGTTCACTCCTCAAGACAATATTTTGATAATAAATTATATTCGAGGAATATTATTACGCTTAATGTTGTTATTAGTAAGTGTAAAGAATCACTTGTTAACGTCCGTCTCGTGTAGTCGCATGGCGGCGCTCACTTGTTTTATTCCAGCTGGAAGACATGAGCCGAACCACACGTGTGACCTTGACGGCAGATTTTCCTTTTTCAGGCAAATTAACAACCAAGATGTTTCTTGAAATGAATCCTCGTTTGACCTTAGCCAAATGTATAAGGTTTGTCAGTGTCAGATCATAAATGACTGGATGAATATCGGAGGTAGTACATCGTCTGCTCTGTTTATGTCTGGCTAATTGTCTCAGCCAACATAGGTAACGCTTTTAAAGAGACACAAATAACGCTTAAACATTAGTATAGCGTTGTAAACTGCATCAATAAAATCATACAGTAACTTCCGTCAACATTTTAAATATATATATAAGACAATGAACCACAACAGAAAGCACAAAATTTATGAAGGAATTTTTGAAGAGAAGGGTCAAGGAATTCCTTCAAGTTCCAATAATTTCTGCTGCCCAGAGGAAAAATCTTTCCCTTCGAGCGGCTCAGGAAGGGAAGGATTTTTTTAAAGAATACCAATTCAGCTAAAGATTTCCTTCCCATGCCTCTAAAGGGGAAGGAAATGTTTAAGAATACGGCCGTAACCGACCTGTGCGGTGGTCAGCGCGGCTGAACAAAGAAAAATAACCACATCATAACATTATTTCCTTTGTTGCACTAACAACAACAACAGTAGCAATAGCAGGAGCTGTACAAACAGCTTCACAGACAAGCTGATACAGCGCTGCAAATTAGTGTGGGGATTGGTTCTGAATTTTTTATTTTTATTTTTTTAAATAACAGAACGGAGGAAGGAATAACAAATGGGCAAAAAAAAAAAAAAAACAATCCATACACCAGATTACTGGTGTCCTCTGTTCATAAAATATCTGTAACAGTTAGACTTGAACAATTGTGGGTTGAAATTTGGAGGAAAACAACTCTGGGGAAGCGAGTTCCAGAGAGATGCAGTTCGGGGAATGAAAAAATTCTGATAGGCAGAAGTTCTGCAATATGGTTGAGTGACATTCCAATCATAAGCACTACCAGATGCCCGTGTAGCACGGGGGAAGGCATGGAGAGGTGGCACCATGGACGCAACTTCGTCTGAGCATTTGCCAAAAAAATATCTGTAAAATAATGCAAGGGAGGCAACATTCCTTCTTACTTACAGGGGAGGTAGTTTATATGTAATGGCAGGGTTGTTAATGATTCTAACAGCTTTATTCTGAATTTTGTCTAGTTGTCTGAATGCAACCTCTCCACAACCATTCCACAAGGGTGAGCAATATTCAAGCTGAGAGCGCACATGACTCTTATAAATTATAGCCAACTGCTCATTGGCGAAGAAGTTACAGACTCTGTACAACAATCCAAGTTTCTTTGAGGCGGTTTTAGCAAGTGATCTGACATGAGAGGTCCAGCTGAGGGCACTGTTAAGTGAGACACCAAGAATTTCAATACTATTGGAGATGGGAATATTAGTAGCACTGAAGGTAATGTACGAATCTGGCAATATCTGTCTATTAGTAAACTGTATATATTTAGTTTTACTAGCATTAAAAGAGACAAGGTTGTTTTGTCCCCATTCACTGATTGTAGATAGATCTTGATTTATGGAGATGGCTGTACTGAGTTGAGAGGTAGAGATATTAGACTTTGTAAATGGATGTCTGAGTGTGAATGAACTATGTAGTGTTGAGTCATCTGCATATGAGTGAATGGGATTGTGAGTGACAGATAAGAGATCATTAATATGAACCAGAAATAGGGTTGGCACCAGAACTGATCCCTGCGGCACGCCGGCGTTAATTGCGTGGAAATTCGAATATACATCATCTACTTTTACTCTTATTCTCCTGACACTAAGATAAGAAGAAATCAAAGGAACAAAAGACGTTAGTCCATGGCAAGGCAGTTTGGACAGCAGGGAACGGTGTCATACTCTGTCGAAAGCTTTAGAGATATCAAGAGCTACTGCATGAGTTTCTCCAAAAAGATCAATTGATTGATGGATGGTATGAGTTAAGAGATTGAGTATGTCAATGGTGGATCTTTCGTGGCGAAAACCGTATTGTCTATCACTAATTAAGTTGTTGGATTCAAGATGTTTAACAATATGCTTATTAATTAAAGTTTCAAATACCTTACCAAGAGAAGATGTGACAGCTATTGGTCTGTAATTGGAGGGGTCAGACGAACTCCCTTTCTTCGGAACTGGGTGGATATTGGCTTCTTTCCATGAATTTGGGAATAAAGAAGTACGTATGCATAGTCTGAATAATTTAGCTAGAACAGAGGCAAGTTCAGGGGAACACTTTTTCAAAACAGTTGGAGGAATTCCATCTGGGTCTGGAGCTTTGTTGGTAGGTAAATTGTCTAGGATGGATTTTACGTATCTTGTCTGTATTTTAAGTGGGGCAATTTCGGGAGAGTCAAGTTCCAGTACTGAGACATTCTGGCTGGTATCATCTATGGTAGAATTTCTGGCAAAGGTACTAGCAAAGATATCTGCTTTCCCACGTGGGTCATTTGTAATATTGCCATCTGAAGATTTTAGTGGGGGAATGGAAGATGACTTGTTAAAGTTATTATTGGAAGAATTAAGAGTTGACCAGAATATTCTATTGTCATTAGGGTTGTCAAGTAGTTTTGATGCTTGCTTTTGAAGAAAGTTTGATTTAGATAGATTTAATACAGCTTTTGCATGATTTCTAGCAATTTTAAATTGGGAGAGTGATTCAGATGTTTTTGATTTTAAGTAAGAGTTATATGCTAATGACTTTTGGGCTGTTGCTCTGGCACAATTGCCATCAAACCATTTTGGAGAGTTTGATCTTTTAGTGAACTGCTGACTTGGTATGAATAAATCCATACCAGCTAGTATTAAGTCTCAAATGTGGGACTGGGTAGAACTGGGATCACTAGAGAAGAAAGACTGCCATGGAACATCAGCAAGATAATTTCTAAATCCATACCAGTCTGCCCTGTCAAAGTGCCATCTGGTCACCCTGACAGGTTCAGAATGGGGAGGTGTAGGAGGGTTAACTAATGAGGCTTTGATGAGATTGTGGTCAGAGGATCCAAGTGGTGACAGTACCTCTATCCTGTATTGATCTGGATTATTTGTCAAGAATAAATCCAAGAGATGGGCATTATGGTCAGGATTATCAGGTATTCTGGTTGGTTGCTTTACCAACTGGGTGAGATTAAACAATTCCGCAAACAGCTCGCACTCTAGACCAGCGTCGTCAGTCTGGGCAGAATGCAATAACCATTCAATATTGTGTATGTTAAAATCACCCAAAATGGTAATTTCAATGCCAAGGGCAAGGTCAAGGTTACTCAACTGAGTGGATATGGAATCAAATACACTGGGTTCCGAAGAAGCATTGGGGGAACGATAAACTACACAGATATATTTGGTAATGTTTTGGCAATTTAATTTATATAATGAGTAATCAAAACTGGATGAAGTGAAGTTTAAAATAGTGTCAACTGCATATTAGGATTTGATATAACAACAGGTGCCGCCCTTGTTACGAAAGTTTGTAAGGAGATGGTAACCGGGAAAACAAAATGGAGATATATCGGTAAAGGGTGAGATTTGTGGTTCTGTGAGGAAAAGGGCCAAAGGGGATATGGACTGAAGGAAAAAATGAACTGAGTTTAAATTTGTGGTAAGGCCGTGGATGTTGGTAAAGAATAAGGCCACACCGTCACCTTTTCGCTGACGAGCATTCCCGGAAATAGCAACAGTCGCTGCCGGCACAGTCGTTTGATGGCGACCGGGAGGACCCTGTGCCTCCAGCCCTACCCTGCCGGTGGTCGCAGTCCGAAGTACCACCTCATTTGACAGTAAGATTGCAGTGGCCATTACTAAAGATGTGAATAGAAGGTGTGATATGTTATGTGCATGTAGTGTGGTGTAGACAGTTGAAGGTAGAGGTATTATGAGAGCATGCTGGCCTACTCTCTGTATAAATGAATGCACTGAAAATGTTCAGAAGAGGGAGATGGTCAGGATCAAGTCCTGAGGGCTGGTGAAACGGGAGCTCCAGCTCTCCCTATCACCAGCTTGCCATCAACCTCGGGAGTATTGCCCTGTTCGACTGGTGCTACAGTCTACTCCACAACGGACCTGAATTGCACACACACACACACACACACACACACACACACACACACACACACACACACACACACACACACACACACACACACACACACACACACACACACACACACACAGCCACTAAAGTGTAAATGAGTCCTGACCTCCTTAAGTCTACTATTGAAGATGAAATAAACGCCTTGGGAAGTAAAGGCAGCGAATTTTATGGTCGTCTTACACTTTGCCTCCTTCTCTTAATATTTCGTGGTGAGTGGAAGACGGTAGGGAGGAAGGATGGAGAAGAGGAGGGCCAGGATGGAGGAGGGAGGTGAGGGAAAGGGCGTTTTGAAGGAAGGAGCGGGGGGAGGAGAGAGGGAGGCTAAAGGAGGAGAGGTGGGGTAAGGGGAAAAGGAAAGTGGTGGTCACGGATGGTGATAACTAATGGGAAGTTTATGGGGTGGAGGGTGTGTAGGAAGGAATGGACGAGGGAGGGGCAGGACGACGGAGGAGGGGGATGGGAAGAGTGTTAGAGGGAGGGAGAGGGGAAGGGAAGGAGGTGAGGGGGGATAGGAAAGGTGGAGAAAAACGTAAGAAAACGTTACAATGGAATACGTTGAGGGGGAGGCGGGAAGGCTGAAGGAGGAAGAGAAGGGGTGACGGCGAGAGGGTGAGGAGGAAAGAGGAGAATGGAAGCAAGACGAGTGGGGGCAGGGAAGGGGGGAAGTTGGTTGGAAGGGGGAGTGGAAGGAGAAGAGAGCTGGAAGACTGGAAGGAAGACAGCTAAAGGAAGAGGAGGGTTGGGTGTTAGGGAGAGGGAGGAGGGGGGGTGATAAGAGTGATATTGTGAGGGATGCAGAGTATGAAGTTACGAAGCATGGGTAGTGGTGGGAGGGAAAGAGGGTGAGGAAAGAAGTGAACAGGGGGAGAGGTAAGGAGATGGGGAGGGGGGTGGAGGACCAGAATTAGGAGGAAGGGATGGGAATGAATAAGAGAGTGAACGGGGAGGAGAAAGGAAGGGTGAGGAGAGGAAGGGATGCGATAAGAGAGGGAGGAGGCTGGGTGGGGCAGTGAAAAATGATGAGGAATGGGAAAGCGTGAATAGGGAAATGGGGGTGAGGGGTACGAGGAGGAAGGGGATGAAGGACGTGGCGAAGAGAGAGAGAGAGAGAGAGAGAGAGAGAGAGAGAGTTGAATCAATATATTAAGATCCGTGTTCTAGGTGACATAAAAGACTTCGTAACACCTCCTCAGCTATTTATTTTGCATATTATATCCCCTTTCCCTCTTGTATGTCACTAAGGCCAGCTATGTCGACAGTATACCCTCTTTGATTGACCTGTGCAGCTGAGATGTATGGGGCGAGTAGGGTGTGTTTGTTTCGCGGCTGCTGATTGGCCGCCGATGATGTAAATCTACAGCTCTTCTTATTTTAACACACACACACACACACACACACACACATATATATATATATATATATATATATATATATATATATATATATATATATATAATTGCCTGCAATATAAGCAGCCAGTTTAAATATGGAATAATTTCCGAAGCTACAGACGTCAAAATCAGCTTTAAATGTTTACTATTATCAAAGAAAATTAAGGTTGATTATAAATGTTATAAAACGGTGAGTGACATTTAAAGTAAATTATCCACCCACGGTGTACACCCAAGTCCTCATGTTGCACTGCATCCACCCACGGTGTACACCTACGTTTGCATGTTGCACTACAATACATGCCTGCATTTACTTCAATGACATCATCGGCGGCCAATCAGCAGCCGCGAATCAAACACACCTCACTTGTCCCATACATCTCAGTGCACAGGTCAGTCAAACAGACTATAGATGTACACCCGCGAACCAAAGTTTCTGTACCCCCCTCGATGGAAGGAAGTGGAAGTCAGGGTTAGAGAGAGGGCAGGTGAACGGACAACCGTCAGTGGTACTTTGGAACTGAGCTACGAGGCGAATAGTGAGAAACCTAATGACACTGAATTCGAAACATTTCCATGCTATTCACCTGCAAAACATTATGCGTTCGTAACATACATACTGTAACATATAACATAGACTACTGTGTTATCATGGTGTCCTGTGATACTGACCCATCTGTTTCGGATCCTCATCACACAAATAAAGCACCGAGCCAGTTGTATATAAGTTGCAACTTGTCATCATAACTGCAGTCATAATTTTTGTGAATGTTATCCCTGGATTGTCTATAGCTATAATATAGAATGATTGTGAATTTAATGTTGATTTTCACAGTAGTTGTGAGGATGGTTATATATGTGGCAATTATTTTATGTGGACGACTAAACCACATTGTGATGGACAGCGGAGAGCATTCGCCAATAATTTACTATAACCAGATGAAATTAGATGCAAACAACAAAAAAATATTATGAGACAACGAAGACACAGCTGTGGTATCCTGCTCCGCCTTGTTATCAAGGCCTTAACTGGGGCTTCACCTCATACGTGCATTATTTTCCTTCAGTCTCTGCCTCTTTTATTACTCTTACTTCCCGGTATCCTCTTACTGCGAGTCGTCATATTCCTTGGAGGGTTTCTTGTCGTCCGGTCCTTTTTTTTTTTTTTTTTTTATGCGAGGAAGAAGGAACCAAAGGCCATGAGCCCGCAGTAACAGTTCCCTCCAAGAGAAAAACAAAATACAATAGAGAGCCAAATTCAAGATCCGATCATTTTGAGATGCCTGGACACACTGCGTTTGAAAGACTGGAGATCATAGGCAGCAGGAAATACAGATAGAGGGAGACAGTTCCAGAGCTGACCTGTTGTATAAATGAAAGACTGGGAGTAACGGTTAACTCTTGCATTAGAGAGTTGGACAGAAAAGGGATGAGAGTTTGCCACTAGACGGGTGCTACGCGCCCGTCGTAGAGGTGGAGGGATGCAAGCAGACAGTTCAGAGGAGCAGTGACCATTAAAGTAGCGATAGAAAAGAGATAAAGATGCAACAGTGCGGCGAAGAGACAGAGGTTGAAGGGAGTCAGTAAGAGGAGGAGAGTTAATGAGACGAAAAGCCTTTGACTCCACCCTATTGAGAAGAGCTGTATGTGGGGGAGCCTCCCCACACATGAGAGTTGTACTCCACACAGGGGCGGATAAAACCCCTGTATAGAGTCAACAATTGTGCAGGGGTAAAGAAAGAGCGGAGTCGGCTTAGCACACCCAATCTCTTGGAAGCAGATTTTACAAGAGATGTAATATGATCTTTCCAAGATAAGTCCCGAGTAAATGAAACCCCAAGCATGTTCAAGGATGATGCAGGATTAAGATGAATATTATTAAACATTAGTGGGTATACCTGTGGAAGATTTTGTCGGGTTGATAGGTGTAAGAACTGAGTCTTAGATGCATTAAAGACAACCATATTATTTTTACCCCAGTCAGAGATACGAGCCAAGTCAGACATTAGGTGTGCCATAGCCTCAACCCTTGTTTGTTGAAGTAACTGTTGAGATGGGCGTTGTGGGAACCGAATGGAAAGGTGAAGGGTGGAGTCATCAGCGTATCAGTGGATAGGGTTAGATGTACAGCTTAGAAGATCATTGATGAATAAAAGGAAGAGAGTTGGTGATAGGACAGAGCCCTGAGGAACACCACTGTTGATAGATCTAGGAGAAGAATGATGGCCGTCTACAACAGCGGCTATAGAACGACCCGAAAGGAAGCTAGCGATGAAGGCACAGATAGAAGGATAGAAACCGTAGGAGGGCAGTTTGGAAATTAAAGATTTATGCCAGACTCGATCGAAAGCCTTTGAGATGTCAAGTGCAATGGCAAAGCTTTCGCCAAAGTCCCGAAAGGAGGATGACCAGGAGTCTGAAAGGTAGGTGAGAAGATCGCCAGTGGAGCGTCCCTGACGGAACCCATACTGACGATCGGAAAGAAGGTTGTGATAGGAAAGATGCCTTAAAATTTTTCTATTAAGAATTGACTCGAAAACTTTTGAAATACAGGACGTTAAAGCAATTGGACGATAGTTGGAGGGTTGGGAGTGGTCACCCTTCTTTGGGACTGGCTGAATGAGAGCAAACTTCCAGCAAGAAGGAGAGGTACAAGTTGACAGACAAAGGCGAAAGAGTTTGCCTAGGCAGGGTGTAAGCACAGAAGCACAGTTCTTGAGAACAACAGGAGGGACCCCATCAGGCCCATATGCCTTGTTAGTACTGAGGCCAGTGATGGCAGAAAATACATCAACTGAAGAAATTTTAATGTCAGCCATGAGGAAGTCAGAGGGGGGAAGAGATGGAGGAACAGCACCGGAATCGTCTAAGGTGGAATTGGAGGAGAAAGTCTGTGCGAAGAGATCTGCTTTATCAGTAGAAGAAATAGCTACAGAACCATTAGAGTAGAAAAGAGGAGGGAAGGATGATGAGGTAAAGTTGTTAGAAAGATTTCTGGCAAGGTGCCAGAAGGAGCGGGAAGAATTCGAGTTGGAGAGGAGAGCATTTAGTATGGATGAAATTATTTTTAGTAGAGTGAAGAACAGACTTAGCACGATTCCAGGCAGAAACGTAAAGATGATGTGATTCAGGGGTGGGTTGGCTCCGGTACCTTTTGTAGGCCTTCTCCTTGTTGCGGACAGCATTAGAACAAGCGTGATTAAACCAAGGCTTTCTTGCGTTAGTCAAAGGATATGAGAAAGGAATGTATGCTTCCATGCCCGAGAGAATAACCTCCGTAATGCGCAAGGCACACTCAGGTGGCTCCCGGCCATGGAAGCAATAATCATTCCAGGGAAAATCAAAGAAGTACTGCCTGAGGGCCTCCCACTTCGCAGCTCCAAAATGCCACAGACGACGTTTCCCTGGAGGGTCCACAGGCCGTACCGGAGTGATAGGACAGGTTAAGGTAATAAGGTTGTGATCGGAGGAGCCCAACGGAGAGAAAAGATTAACAGAGTAAGCAGAAGGATTAGTTGTGAGGAAGAGGTCAAGTATGTTGGAGCTCTCTCCAAGGCGGTCAGGGATACGGGTAGGGTGCTGTACAAGCTGCTCCAGGTCATTAAGGATAGAAAAGATGTAGGCTTGTTCACCAGGTGGATCCGTGAAAGGAGAGGAGAGCCAAAGGTGGTGGTGAACATTGAAATCTCCAAGAATGGAGATTTCAGAGAAAGGAGAAATGGACAGAATGTGTTCCATCGTAGAAGTAAGATAGTCGAAGAATTTTTGATAGTCAGTAGAATTAGGGGATAAGTAAACAGCACAGATATATTTAGTCAGAGAATGACAGGAAAGCCGAAGCCAGAGTGTGGAGAATTCAGAAGAATCAAGTTCAGGAACACGAGAGCAAGATAAGTCGTTGCGTATGTATACACAACAGCCACCTTTGGCTTTGAAATGAGTATAGAGAAAGTAGGAGGATACAGAAAAGGGTTTGCTGTCGGTTGCCTCAGACAGCTGAGTCTCCGTCAGAAAAAGAAGGTGAGGTTTAGAGGAGGAGAGGTGGTGCTCAACAGAGCGAAAGTTAGATGAAAGGCCGCGAATGTTGCAGAAATGAAGAAGAAGAGAGTCAGACAGTGGTTCCAGGCACCTCGAGTCGTCACCGGGAGAGGGGCAGATGGCGGGGGCATTTATGGTCCTCCCCCCTGGGGACTCCGAGGCTTGATTAATCGACGCCATTTTTGTTGAATTTTGAATAGGAAGTGTAGTGTGTACTGTGCATGTAGTTTGGTATTACATTATTCCTCGCATCATCACTCCCAAACAAACAACGTTAGCACAAGATTGCTGAATCTGTTAATACCATTATTGCCACTGCCACTACTATTCCCCCTTTCCCCATTGTGTCTACTGCAATTCCCCTCACAGTACTACTACTGCTGCTCCTATTACTACTTCACTATAAATCTGTATAATAATAAATATGATTGTCCTTATGTCTGTGTATCTGTTAATCATAATTATTGTCCCTGTCCCACCGTCGACAACTCGTCACTGACCCGGCACCGCTACTCCAGTTCCCACCCACCATGGATTCTACTCCTCCCCCACTCCGACACCACATTACCCTTCACCTCATCCTTGGGCCAGAAGGCCTGTTGTTCACCCTTTACCGGTGAATATACGTGGCATGCATTAATAATAAAAAAAGAAGGCACTTGAGAGCTAAGCGGTAATCGCCCTCTAAAATATTCTGTTTGCCAAGTCCAAACTTTAGGCCATATTTTGATACCATGAAGGTTTTATGTTGATAGCTCAAGCCATTCATGAGATTTAATGGTGCTAAAGGCAGGCAATAAAAACTAGTTGACCTTTAGCTGTTAGTTTGGTGACCATGACTCTGACCCCGAGTTGCCATTTTCGAACTCCTCCAAGATTTTGGCTATATCTTGATACACTGAAGGCTTCATGTTGATAGCTCAAGCCGTTCATGAGATATAATAGGAACACACACACACACACACACACACACACACACACACACACACACACACACACAGATGCAGTTAAAAACATGATCGCTCCGCCTTCTAAAGGTAGGCGATAATAATATAATAATAACAACATCGTAGATGTGTACTGTAGTGTTCCTAACATTACACTTAATAACTGCAGACCCAAACGTGCTTATATTACGGAGCACTGATATATTAACCACAGACCGTTCTTATCATTATCACTGCACCTTCCCTACAGCGCTTCACCATGGTAATACAACCCACTGTAGTCCTCTGTGAGATCGCTACACATGTTCGGGAAAAATAACAATGCACAACATGCCTACAAACCACTAAAATAAGCATATGATGTTTCACTGACATCCATCAAATAGCCTAGGAGAAGTTAGTGGACAAACAAACAAACGACTGGACACAGACAGACAGAAGCAGAATGTCTCGCATCGGTATGTAACGACCTGACAAAACTCGTGATCCTGCATTGCAGGTGTCATCACAGTAATAATAATAATAATAATAATAATAATTAATCACATGTTATTAGGCACGACACTGAGAAGGACACACACTGGAATAGCATGTGTCGACGCAATGCAGAATCTGTTTGCCATAACAGAAGGTTGGGTTGCGGTCAAACATTAATTTAGTATTACTATAACCCTACCATTATAGCATATTATGGCACTGTTTGGTTTTATATGTCACAGCTGTTTTCACTTGTTTTATCAGGGAGATTATGGTGTTTGTCCTCCTCTGTATCATGGATATTAACATGTGATTACCACTACTACTACTACTACTACTACTACTGCTACCACTACTACTACGATTATTATTATTATTATTATTATTTTAACTATGATGACACCTACAAAGCAGGATCGTAATAGTTTTGTCAGGTTGTCATATACCGATGCGAGACATTCGGCCTCAGTCTATGTCCAGCCGAGTGTTTGTTTGTCCGCAACTTCTAGGCAATTTAATGGATGTCAGTGAAACGTCACAGGTGTATTTTAATGGGTTGTAGGCATGTTGTGCGCTGTTATTTTTCCCAAACATGTGTAGTGATCCCACAAAGGACTTCAGTGGGTTGTATTACTATGGTGAAGTGCTACAGGTAAGCTCCAGTGGCAATGATAGGAACGGTCTGTGGTCGGTTCTGTGGTTAATATATCAGAGCTCCGTAATATAGGCACGTTTGGGTCTGCGACTTTTAAATTATGTAATGTTCGGAATACTGTAGATGTATGCTGTTGCTGTCAATTTTATGATTATTCTTATTAATGCATGCCAGTATATTCACCTGTAAAAGGTGAACAACAGGCCTGGTGGCCCAAGAAGGAGGTGAGGGGTAAAATGGTTCGGAGTGGGGGAGGAATAGAGCTCATGGCGGGTGGGAGAGAGGGGGGTGGGGTGCAACTGGGGTAGCGGTGCGGGGTAAGTGACGAGTTGTCGACGGTGGGACAGGGACAATAATTATGATTAACAGATACACAGACATAAGGACAATCATATTTATTATTATACAGATTTATAATGGAGTAGTAATAGGAGCAGCAGTAGTAGTACTGTGAGGGGAATTGCAGTAGACACAATGGGGAAAGGGGGAATAGTAGTGGCAGTGGCAATAATGGTATAAACAGATTCAGCAGTCTTGTGCTAACGTTGTTTGTTTGGGAGTGATGATGCGAGGAATAATGTAATACAGTACGGGTTATAGGACCGGACGACAAGAAACCCTCCAAGGAATATGACGACTCGCAGTAAGAGGATACCGGGAAGTAAGAGTAATAAAAGAGGCAGAGACTGAAGGAAAATAATGCACGTATGAGGTGAAGCCCCAGTTAAGGCCTTGATAACAAGGTGGAGCAGGATACCACAGCTGTGTCTTCGTTGTCTCATAATATTTTGTGTTGTTTACATCTAATTTCATCTGGTTATAGTAAATTATTGGCGAATGCTCTCCGCTGTCCATCACAATGTGGTTTAATCGTCCACATAAAATAATTGCCACATATATAACCATCCGCACAACTACTGTGAAAATTAACATTAAATTCACAATCATTCTATATTATAGCTATAGACAATCCAGGGATAACATTCACAAAAATTATGACTACAGTTATGATGACAAGTTGCAACTTATATACAACTGGCTCGGTGCTTTATTTGTGTGATGAGGATCCGAAACAGATGGGTCAGTATCACAGGACACCATGATAACACAGTAGTCTATGTTATATGTTACAGTATGTATGTTACGAACGCATAATGTTTTGCAGGTGAATAGCATGGAAATGTTTCGAATTCAATGTCATTAGGTTTCTCACTATTCGCCTCGTAGCTCAGTTCCAAAGTACCACTGACGGTTGTCCGTTCACCTGCCCTCTCTCTAACCCTGACTTCCACTTCCTTCCATCGAGGGGGGTACCGAAACTTTGGTTCGCGGGTGTACATAAATCACATATGAATGTCAGTGGCTCCTGTTCTCGTCAGGCGAGGAGGCTCCCTAACACCTATTCCTCAGATATTTATTTTTGGATATTTCTGATTAATATCTTTTTGCACGTAATTTATGCATAGTATGGCAATACCGCAAGAATTTATGTAACGCAGAAGAGGACAGAAGTGTGTGATAAACAAAATTAATCGCTTATGAACATTTATTACGGAGCTTCCTTAACCGACAAGCATACGGGCCAGCGTGTAGCATGTACGTTAAATCACTAAGGGCAAATAACGAAGTCTCCTATGCTGCTGAAAATACGACTGGAGAGTGGTAAAGGGGAAAGACTGTGATGAGGTGAGTGTTAAAAAAAAAAAAAACGAGGAAACAAAACAACAGGACACGCGAAAAGGCGGAAAAAATACGGTAATGACAAGATGGCGGATGATAAACTTATATAAGCAGGGTCTGGAATGACGGTGAGGGTAAGGCTGGTGATTGTCTGTTGAAAGACACGAAGGATGATAAAGAAAGAAAAGGAGTAAAACCATCGTAAAGGGAGAGCATGGGGAAAAATGTAAGGGACAGGGAGATGAACTGAGAAAATGAAGTTAAAAGGGAAGGGAGAATATAACCGGGTGAAGACATGAAAAGAGTGGAAGTAATGAAACAATAAAGAGGAAAGAAAGATAAAAGCAATGGTTGAAAGGAAAGAAATGAAATTAGAATGTGAAGAAAATTGTAGGAGTACCAAGGGAACAAAGGGCCATGAAAGGACCAATAGGTTGTTGTTTGCTCACCACTGATTGCCAGAAAGTGGGCAAAGAGGTTGTCTCGTCTTCTCTCTTATTCCAGCTACCGCCAGACATTTTATTCATCTTAAAGTGAGTCATGAGAGCCTGAGATGGTTAGGGGAGGGTGTGGTAGAACTCTGAGAAAGGAGAAAGGAAAAGATGGAATAGGGTAGGATACTGGCTGGTCGTAAAGGAAAATTTACTGTACGAGTGTACAAGATAAAAAGATAAAGTTGGGCTGGAGAGCGTCTTTCCCAATAACAGGGTCGTCGTAGGTAAAATATTACGCGAGGTATGCACGGGTAAAATTTATAGAGCCATCCCGTAGCACACGAGAATTATTCAGCTAACAGCAAGAGGAGTGCAGTACATGTGTCAAACTGTTTGGTGAGAGAATCTGTGACAGATGAAATGGACCTTAAGACATTATCAGGTTCCTCTCAATGTCCTCGTTCAACTGTTAGAGGGTGGGTATAGATCAAAGTGTGTGTGTGTGTGTGTGTGTGTGTGTGTGTGTGTGTGTGTGTGTGTGTGTGAGAGAGAGAGAGAGAGAGAGAGAGAGAGAGAGGGAGGGGGCTCGATTGCAAAAATGTCATCCCCAGAAACTACTTATAATAAGTGGCGTTGCTACGTGGTGTAACAAGTTTGTGTACCGATTCCAATTAAACTGTAATACTGGTGAGAGATGTTGCCTGCTTCTGAGAGTCCTTTACAATATTACTGCAACAGAGGAATGGGGTTGCAGGAGAGGCGGCGATAATACCTGTCCAACCCATCCCACCCCTATCTCCCATTTACCCAACACCCACCTTCTCCTTTCATTTCCTTCCAGCCCCATCTCCTGTTTCATTCTCACTATTCCCACTTCCCATTCCAATTCTTTCCATCCTCATCCACATTCAACTCACACACCTGCTCTCATCACTTCTCTGATCCAACTATCTCTCTTCCCCTCCTATCCTTATCTTAACTCCTTCAGTACCATGAGTTTCTTTAGTAGCTTCGTCTTGCTTTTTTAGAGTCTTCTTGCTCTTACCAGACGATTTTATTTAGTTCAAGAAAAAACTTCAACAATGAAGGTATTAATGAAGGCTGTATCTAACTCCCTATGATCTATAGTCTCCTCTGAGATAAATAAAATTATTTGGAAGTAAGAAAAGTACTCATAAAATAAATACAAACGCCACTGTATTACAAGAGTTAATTTCTCCTCACCCACCCTATCTCTACTACCCTTATACCGCGTCACTTCACACCCATATCCATCTCTCCCTCATCTCCTCTTCACTTTCATTGTCATCCCAGCAACACTACATTTAGCCTTCTTTCATAATCATCCCCATCTTAATCCCACCTCGAGACCTCATCCTTATCCTAATAATATGAATTCACCTCACCCTTGCCGCTTCCATCTCCATCATCCACAGTCAATCCCTCTTTCACTGCCATTTGCACCGTAATTCCAAGCCCTATTTCTAATCTTCGGTTCACCTCTAGAACCTATTCTCTTCACTCACTCGTATTTCCATCTTTATGTCCTCTTCCCCAGTCTGTCCACCATCCACCGCTCTCTTCCGCTACATCTACACCATCCCCACCTCACAACATTCATCCTTTTCCTCATTCACTTTCCCTCCCTTATTCATACCACGTCCTCAACTTCTTAACCATCCTTATTACTGTTCACCTCTCACCCATTCATTTCCTACATTCCGACGTTAATTCCTTTTCCATCCCAAATTTTCATCTCCCATCCCCATCTCAGTCCACTCTCAATCTTTCCTCTTTCTCACTACCACTTCTGTCCCCTCCTCACTATATCCATCCTTCTTCCACTCCCTTTCATTCTTTCCCCCACCGTCAGGTCGTCTCTTCCCTCTTTCTGCATACCCACATCTCACTCACTTCCCACCTCTCCATATCCATCTCATTTCCACTTCCATCCTCACTCCAGTCCCCTCCCCTTATCTACCCCTCCACTCACTTCGCCACCCCTGTTCTCACATACTCCATTCTTCCCGCACCCCCACCTCCCATTAACTCTCCCTCACCTCTCCCAAGTCCGTATCCAGGTGAATTTTTCGGAGCATCGTGCATTTCACAGTAATATCCACTTTCATATCAAGATATTACTCTCTCTCTCTCTCTCTCTCTCTCTCTCTCTCTCTCTCTCTCAGATCTGTAGAACAAATATTACACAATGCATTGTTCCCTTTCTGCTTCTCCCATAAAATTTTCATGCTTGTTCTTTCTAATAAACTTGGTGTTTATTTTTCCCATATATTTTCTGCATGTTAACCTGATGGTGTGGAGGGTGGGGGACAGCCTTCCTCTTTTCCATCCTTTTCTCTTATAATTTGGTTAGATCTTAGTTGAATTAGCCATTTTTTCCAGCAGATAACCACGTCATGGTCCCACAGGCCTCCTGTTATCTGTGCTTCCTATGTTCTCCTACGTACTCTCTCTCAGGGTATCAGGATGGGAACTTGCACACTAACAAACGGAATCCAGTACTTCTTTTCTTTTCTTGCAGAGAAGAATAATATCATATGATGACGAAAAAAAAAATGAGGCAAGACGTGAATGAAGGAATAAATGAAGGAATTCATGAAAACACAAAAGAAGGGGGAGAAAGGCACGGCAAAGAACAATGGAAAAAATAAACCATACAAGCGAGAATACGAAAAACAGCAAAACAAGGAGAAGAAAAAAGGAAAAAAATATATATATAAAAAAAAAAACACGTAGCAAAGCTCGAAAGGTTCTAGATACAGCAGGCAAAGAAGCAACCCCTCCCATAAAAAAAGAAAAAAAAAATCCCGAATTACTTACAAACGGCCACATGACTGAGGGGGAGAGCTGGTTAAAACTGAGGGGAAAATGTACCAAGTTTTACACGTCAGAAGGCTCGTTTACATAAAAAATGCAATAAAAAAACAGAGCCATCCAGGACACCCAGTGGAGAGTGTCTGAGCTCCAACACCGGCCAGACAACACCACCAGCACCGCGAAGACATCACCGGGTCTTGTTGTGCAGTTCCCGCCACAGTAACACAACGCCAGACACACCATGATAAAAGAAAGTGCTACTTAGTTTGCGAGGAAAACAACAGAAAACAGAAAACAAACTTACAACAGAAGACAACAACCATTTATCCTTCACATAATACTGTATGTGTTTCTCCATCAAAGCCGTAGGGGGCCGAGGCTTGACGTTTAACCCAAGCATTTAAAGAACGGAATACCAGGCGCTCGTCCCTGAATTTGAAACTTCCTGGAGACATCTGGTTGCAGCGGCTGAACCCACTATACCACAAAAGGGTTCGTTCCTTGCCAATATGGTTCCTACACAGCGTATTATCGTATATGGTGTGCTGAAGTACAGTACACCATATACCTATAGTCAGTAAAGAATAAAGACTACGGTGTTTTGGTGGTTACGTACTCAACAGATGATGCTTGTGTCCTGTGTCTAAGATCCGACCCCTCACCATCACGGATTCCGAATGCGGGTGCTGGTAGTGTGTCCATTCATAGCTTGCACATATTTGCATCCTGTGGGTTCTGCCGATGGCATATACAGATTCTGACTCACAAACACACAGCCAACATAACACTTCTTATTTCACATGCACCACCCTTCCTCCAGACACTCCTTCTCTATTCGTACTTCGCCAGTATGGAGATAGATAAAAATTCTGCCTATCGTTCTTCCTCCGAGGAGAAATGACATAAATATAATGCAAGAATCTCCTTTGGCTATCACTACATCAAGTGAGTATATGACCTAATTCATATCTGACAAAATGCAAAAATGATCAACAAAATCCATAATACATCCCCTGAACAAGAGCCATATCACAACTCGAACTAAAAAGGCAACAGTGAAAACCCATGACGGAAATCCAAGTAAAAAGGGAAGGTAACAGCCAGTTCTTTATTATTCCTTCAGTATCAAGGAGGGTCCAGTGTGCGGTTGGCTAAAAGCTTGGGTAAAGTGAACCAAATTTTATCTGTCCGTGACCTCCCTATATCCCTGGCAGCGTTAAGAGAATAATAAATGAACGCACACACACACACACACACACACACACACACACACACACACATCTCGCTTGCCAACTGGTGGACGGGAGTTCGCGCCTCGCTCAGGTTGCGAAAAGTTTCACTGACGAAGTGGGTGGTTACTGTCCCCCTTGAGCAAGGGGACGGGTGTGTGCGTGTGTGAAGGTCACAGCCTTGCCCCTAGATCGGACAATATGAGCTCTCAGCTCCTTTCCGGGAGGGTAAAAGCTGACGATCATGACCATCAAGTGATCCTGACCGACCCGGTGAATTACACACACACACACACACACACACACACACACACACACACAAGCCAGCAATGTCAACCAAACCAGTAGTGTGGAAATCAACGTCAACTCCCTACTGCGGCTCCTCAAGTTCCCGTGACGACATCCCGAGAAAATAAAGCCCCACGAACTCTCCCTCCGACCCCGAAGTTGTGTCCGCCGTAATGGAGGACAAACAGGGCTGGTGTCGGGGTGGAGAATTCGTGGCTGGCAGTCTGCCTCGGCTCGCTGAAGTGTACTAATCGCTCCATATTTACCAGCTTCCTTGAGCTGAACCGCGTGTAATCAGACGACATATTTATTTTATTTTTGCTGTCTCCATATGATTTTAGCTACCCCAGAATAGAATTTCAAACTTTAATCACTTTACAAGCCTTTAATTTCTTTTCTACACAGCGACTCTTCCTGTTTAAGTATGATCATCTGGAAGTAACAAAAATATTCTACAAAATACTTTACCGTAGTAAAAGCGTTCAATTGTGTATAAGATTATTACGTTATTAAGTCATCTTCACTCATACAGTTACGGTACCATACAATTGGCAACCAAACCTATATTCCGTATGAACACTTTTACACTCCCTTTCCTTTGCATGTTTATCTTTGTTTCCTGTCACGGCAACTTCGTGTTCGAGTTCCTCTTCCATATCAAAATTTCCTTCATTCACCAAAACATGACACTGGGTTTCTAGCCTCTCACAAACCATCATAATTTTAGTGTTCCCTGTTTTTTCTTCATCTATCAATATAAAATGACATATCTATCGCCATACCTATCTGTTTTTTAAGTATATAGGTCCGTCTGTCTGCTGTCTTTCACTAGGCTGAGTACTTTAAGCAGCTGTATACAGAACAGCCTCCCATTGGCAAGCTTTCACTGGCTGGTGTGCAGCCATTACTTGGTATTCCATCACTTGACGACTCCCTGCCGACTCTGAAATCAGGAAGGCAAAGGTTAGGTGATAAATGGTAGGGTGGTTGGTGCTTGAGACATTCTTATGGAACAGGTCACAGTGGGAGTGATGCCATGATCAGGGAACTACATGTAATCATAGAAGCCGACTGACACTGATATCATTACACCTGACTGGACAGGGGCTTTGGTCATCCCTATCCACCAGCTTTACTATTCACCATCAAATAATACTTACAGATGCTGTCATTTTTTTTTTTTTTTAACAGAATCCTTACCTATCTCTCATAAAACATCAGGTGTGAGTGGATGAGTCTCCCTGAATGCTCCATTTTAGGTCACGATTATACTGACAGCAAAATTTTGATGTACTGAAGCGTTTCAAAACATTACTGCTTTATGCCGGTTTCTCTTTGATCCTTTATATACTCATATGCATTGAATAGTCACCGCTGATTTTCACTTGTCAGTTAAAGATTAGGCGAAGGGAAATGACCTCTTGCCCCCCCCCCCTTATTCTCTGTCTCTGTCTGTCTGTCTGTCTG
Organism: Coenobita brevimanus; assembly: GCF_032717465.1. Lineage (NCBI taxonomy): Eukaryota > Metazoa > Arthropoda > Malacostraca > Decapoda > Coenobitidae > Coenobita > Coenobita brevimanus. Next base: position 23,324,922 of record NC_137016.1, on the reverse strand, counting down.
TCACTGTCTCTGTCTCTGTCTGTCTGTCTGTCACTGTCTCTGTCTCTGTCTGTCTGTCTGTCTCTCTCTCTCTCTCTCTCTCTCTCTCTCTCTCTCTCTCTCTCTCTCTCTCTCTCTCTCTCTCTCTCTCTCTCTCACACACACACACACACACACACACACACACACACACAAAACCACCTCAGTCTATGAACCATCTATTTTCGTCCCTTCACCAACATAAGCTTCGTCTATTTCACATGTGTTTCCCTGCCGTCGCTTCGTGTAGAGCGTGGCGCGGGCAAGGCTGGGCGGAAGGCCGACAAATGACCCTATACCTGAGAGACACGTTGGCTGAGAGACACTGGCCCTTACTCTCGTCGGGTAAGGAGGCTCCCTAACACCTCTTCCTCAGCGAATTATTTTCCAAACTACTCATTAATATCCCCTAGTTTGCTTCTTATGTTCTTATGTCCTTTCAGTATCGTCATAAACTGCATGGAGAGCACATGAATATAGCAACGAGGCAGAATCAGAAATGAATCGGTGAGGATGAGGTGTTAGTAAGCATCCCAACCATACCAAAACACCGTCCATTGTGACATTTGACAGAATGTACGATACGACTAATTCACAGACGCTGCGATAGTTGTATGATAAATGAGAGACATTACGATAACTGGCAGACTATGATAACTGACATACTTTACAATACCTGAGAAGCATCACGATATTTGAGAATCTATACGACAGGTGGAACCTTACGACAGTCGTCATTACGGTAGCTGGGAGAATTTACGATAGTCGACGGACTTTCTAATTGCTGACCTATTACGATACTTGACTCACTGCGATAACTAGCAGACTTTTCGATAGATGAGAGACAATATGACTGCCGAATGACCTTACGATAATTGAGACATTACGATAGCTGAGACATTACGATGACTGAGACATTACGACAGCTGGGACATTACGATAGCTGAGACATTACGACAACTGAGAATTACGTTAAATGAAACATTACGATAGCTGAGAATCACGATAGCTGAGACATTACGATAACTGTGACATTACGATAGCTAAAAGACTTGCAACAGGCAGAAGGTCGTGGTACCTGAGACACTGTGATAGCTGTGTAATTTTACGATAACTGAGAGTATCTGTGGCTCCTAAGACAACGATAGCTGATATTATGATAACTGGAAGGCATTATGAAATCTAAGACATTGCATTATCCGAGTTTCCGATCTGGAAGAGTACGATAGCGGAAAGACTGGACGATAGCAGAGACACTACGGCAGCCGAGAGCATTTACGATAACCAGGAGACTTTGCCATACCTGAGATATTATGGTAGTTGAATTAACGATTCTTGTGCACCTCTATGAGAGCTGACAGAAATTACTGACAGTTGAGAAATACGAGTATTACACGTGAGTGGCTGCCAACGAGAGATGTAGGGCCTCAAGGCTGGTGTGTGTGTGTGTGTGTGTGTGTGTGTGTGTGTGTTAATAAAATAAAAAGGTGGGAGAAAGAGATTTAGATGAAAATGGGGGTAGATGAGTTTATAACAACTGAGGAGAGATGACCGGCCTGCGTCCCTGGTGGCATTACGTGATCAAATAACCTCCTCTCACCACCTGGGGATCCGACCAACACCTCACCTTCACACCTACTGTACTCTGGCCTCAAACCTCACACATAATTATTCTCTAACTCATTTGTTTTTCCTTCTCTTCTCTCTCTCTCTCTCTCTCTCTCTCTCTCTCTCTCTCTGATTTTGTCATTACACATGGATTTATAGTACGGATCCCTTGCACATTCCATAACGTGTTTACACTTCAGTTCGTTCACGTGGGATAAGCTAATACCAAGTACAACGGCAGACTAGAAGTGAAAGAAAACTATTATAAAAACAGCGACAATATAAAAATATATACTCCACAAAGAAATGTAATAAATATCGAAGCATAAATGTGATTAAATATCGGAAAACTGGAGAATTACCAAGAGAAACACGTTCGTATGACCTACTAAAATCAGTTCCGAAATAAATAAGAAAACGTAGAAAATATACCAAAAGTTCGATAAAAGAATGAGAAAACTGAATGAGATATAGTTATGAAGACAAATCCCAATAAACCGAGATGGAAAGAAAAATAAGGTAAAATGAAGGAGAGGATTTATTATTTTTTATTTTGGAGGGGGGTAGAAACTGTTCTTGAAAAGAAATGAAGAAATTTTACAGTGAAAGTAAAACATAAAAAAAAAAATCATTATGAAAATCGGAAGAGCACGAGCACAATAGGAAAATCATACGGGAAAAATAAAGACAAATAGTTTTTATACTAGAAATAACGATAAATCCTGAAGAAAATGTACATACAAAACCTATTCATAGTACCCTAGGCCAATCGAAGAAGTGACGCACCAGGGAGTAATACCCCTCGACCTGGACAGAGCAACCCGGAGACCACACAGTGCGTGGGTAATGAACTGGACGGCACGTTATTTTCCCTTGTTCCTGAGTCCAGGATGTGAAGGAGGAGGAGGAGGATTACAAAGGATTACAAAGGAGAGCAAATAGCAACAGACCTCATGGTCCATTCGAGGCTGCTTGTTGCAGAGAAGACTATGACTGCAAGATCTAACTCCACACGCTGAAGGATAAAGATAGTAAAGCAAGAAGGCTCCCCCCACCCCCAAACCCTCCAGGAAATAGTGAGAAAAACCTCCATGCAGCATGGAAAAACTGACATGGAAATTTCGCAGGAAATACTGGAAAGGAGGAGTCACATTCTATAATACTTTATAAGCTACCAGTCTGAGTAACCTGAAAGAGAAAGTAATCAAATAAACTAATAGTTACGGCATGACATTATGAACGGGTACATTGAGTTAATGGGGCGTCTGTAGACATAACGTCGAAACTACAACACAATGCACAGTGTGGATGTTCAGGGATAGTGCTGCAGCCTTGCCTGGCGCATTTTAGGTAGGCAGCAGTCAATCAGGCCCCAGCTCCGTTCACTCAATTGAGACAAGGAACTCTCCCATGTGGGACAAGTACACAAGTTTCTTCCTGAAGCAGTGACCCTGGTACATTAAAAAAATCATGATGGTTACTAACTGGCTAACAGGGACCCTCAGTGATCTACAGCCATTCACAGGTCGGAAGTAAGACTAGTGACTGTTAACTCTGGGCTATCTGTGCAGATCCTAATCAGAGCTTATACTACTTTATTTGCACTGAACAAAACGAAAAATATATAATGACATGATGCAACGCTATGTACGGGTATGTTGTTTACGGGGTGCCTTGTAGCCAAAAGGGGAATGAACTTACATGTAGCTGGTAAAAGTAAGTTATTCAGACAGAAAAAGAGTCAGCTGAGGATTCTCGTGGAAACACTTGTGTATTTTGTTTTTGAATGTCTCAGTTGAGATACCGTTCACGGTATCTGAGGGTAATCTGTTCCAGATATTTACGACTCTGTTGAAGAAGATTTTTTGCTTCATGGGACTGGAAACACTTTCCCATAATTTTGTAGCCATTACTTCTGGTTTGACTTGACTGGTCTATTTCAAGACATTTATTCATGTCTAAGTTGTCATATTCCTTCATGATTTTGAAAAGCTGCACTTCATTAGGCTAAATAGTTTAAGTTCTTCAAGGTGTTCTTCATATGGTTTGTTTCTAAGTCGTGGTATAATTTTTGTGATTCTTTGCTGTATTTTCTCTAATTTTTCTATGTCTTTTCTGTAGTACGGAGACCAGAAATGCACACAATACTTAAGATTTGGGCACACTAGTGAGTTGTACAAGGCAAGTATGACTTTTTCTGATTTAAACTCGAAAGTTCTTCCAATAAAACCCACCCTCTTGTTTGCAGTTTTAACTGCCTCGGTGCACTGCTTACTTGGTTTTAGGTCATTTGATATTATCATACCAAGATCCATTTCATTGTCTGTACTTGATAACTGGATATTATTCAATTTGTAATTCGCATGGATGTTGTTACTTTAAATATGAAGTACTTTACATTTTTCTGTGTTGAATTTCATTTGCTACTTTTCTGCCCATCTTGCTAAAGTATTAAGGTCATTTTGTAATGCTGCCACTGTAATTTTGAAGTTACTTTACTAGTTATTTTAGCATCATCTGCAGATTTGGATACTTTACAATTTAGACCCTCATCTACATCGTTTATAAAGAGAATAAAAAAGTATCGGTCCAAGACTGAGCCTCGGGGAACGCTGCTAATGACATTACGCCATTTGGATTCCTTTCCGTTTATCACAACTCACTGTTTTCGGTCTGAAAGCCAGTCTTGTAACCATTTCTGCATATTTCCTTTTTATTCCATGTGCTTCTATTTTGCTCATGAGACGCTTGTGAGGGACAGTGTCAAATGCTTTCTGAAAGTCGAGGAGGAAGGAGGAGAGGACCTACATCAAAGGAGAAACAGGGAGGGAAAGAGGAGCTGATTGTAAAAAAGTAGGGAGAGAAATGGCGCAGTAAAGATGGGGAGAGAGAGAGAGAGAGAGAGAGAGAGAGAGAGAGAGAGAGAGAGAGAGAGAGAGAGAGAGAGAGAGAGAGAGAGAGATTAGGTCCCCGGGGTGCAGGATTAAACTGAGCAGGACAGGGAGTGTGGGCTGGGACCTGAGGCTGAGAATTAGATCATGGCAAGGTGGGGAGAGAGAGGGGGTGGCTCGCCAAGGGTAGATTGAATGAAACAGGTGCTAAAAGTAAAAAGAAAAATCAATGTAGATTAGTAAAGAAACAAATAAAACGGTAAATAAATAAATAAATAAACAAATAATAAATATATAAAAATAATAGTCATCATCATCATCCGGACTTCCTTTCCCACCTTAGGGGAGGGTGAGGAGTAGCAGTGTCCAGACAGCCAAAATTTGCCCAATCCAGTGGGCCACGCTTCCATTCCCTCATCATTCAAGCCACTGGCTTTACTGGATACACCAAAAACATTCACCACGTTGTGTAGCTTCACATCTCATCTCATCGCATCTCATCAGCCGTTTGAGTGTCCACTGCAGGACCGGCCTATCCCAACCAAAGTGGGGACGACACAGTCAATGTATCTCTACCAAGTGGCTTAGGCTGTCTGGTAGAGATTGTATGTAGGGTGAGAAGTGCTTGTATGTGTAATTGTTGTGTTGGAGTGGCTTTGGATGTACGTCTAGTCTGTGAACCAAGTGTAATTGCCCCATACAAGCCGACTGGGTGCAAGCATACTTTATAGTATGCGACACTGGTTCAAACACAGTATCCCTTATGTCCGCCGAAGCAGTACGTGGCCAGAAGAACGCTCCCCAAGTTTATTACCTTCGCGGAGTGCGAACCCTCGTTCTTCAGTGTACTTTACCACTGCACCGTAGAGCTTCACATAAATATAAGAAAATCAATAAAATGATGTTCCTAGGGGCCATGTAAAGATGAGGTATAGATGGTATGCATTGACGTCACTAAGTCCCGCCCCTAACACGCGTGGGCTCGACTTTGGCCGTGGCAAAATGTAAAAAAATAGGGTTTCTTCCCCTCTAGATGCAGAACAGTCACTCACACTGAGCTCACTCAGTATGGCAGGAAAAGTTATTGATGGTGTTCATGTATCAAATTATGTTCTTCCGATGTTGAACTCTGAATCTTTGTCTCGATATTGTGAAAAGTGCAAGGAAATAGGTAGTATAGACCCTTATAACATACCGTGGCACAAGTGGAAAGACATCACCACTCTGCTTTGTGGTGATCTACCAGACTTACGCCACAGTGACATATACCAGTACTTAATAAACTTCAAAAGTGTATATAATCATAAGAAACTGAGAGCATACTGAAGTCTGGAGACCTACAAGTACTTTGTTGCTGGATGAGTCAGTGAGTTACTCATAGCAGACATCAAGCAAAGGAATGCTTCTACAGTGTGCATCATAACAGCTAAGGTAAGATATTTTAATGAAGTTCGTCTGTTTATGTCCTGAATTATGTAATTTCCATATGAATCCAAATTTAATGAAATCCCAAATGTTTCTATTTATCTAACCTAACCTAACCTAACCTACCCTACCCTACCCTACCCTTCCCATCCCTAACCAACCCTAACGTAACCTGAGATGCAGCTAAACATAGTAGGTGAAGGTATATTAGTTTACGTTAGGTTAGGTCGGGGACTTTAGTCTCTGCCTTTCTCTTTTTTCACCTGCCTATGACTTGACCTCGTTTAAGAGAGGTGTGTCCGGACACGTCCACAAGTAAACTGGCCATCATTTTGGTTTTTCTTCTCATTACATTTTTTTTGAGGGGGGGGGGAGTGGCACTCAGCAGGCTTTTTTGTCAAGTAATTTTTTATGCCCTTGGCCAAACTCCTTGCATTAAAAAGAAAAATATGAGAAAGGGTGTATCTGTATGATTTTTTTCATCATAGGAAATATCCCACATAAAGTGGGGTGACAATACAGTCAGTCAGTCATCACAAAATGTAATAAGTCCATAATGTAATAATTCCATAGGAAATTTGTCTCTTGAAAAAGAAAATCACATTAGTAACAAAAGAAGACTGAAAGCATCACTTGATAGAGCTTATACTTTGAACCTCTTTCCAGGTTAAGCTTCGTGTGTGGACCATGGTTTGCTGCAGTGGAGAAATGCTTACCCTTTCCCAATCTTAATAAAATAATCCACATATTGGTTATAGTGTTAGGTATGCCATAATTAAATAAGTGTGTAATACTGCAGGAAAGAGGGAGTGACTAAGGGCAGACATTAAACTATACCAGCACTATCCATTCAGTACTGCTTCCTTAGCTGGGGTGTTTGGATGAAATGATAGGGGGGGGGGGTTCCCGGAGGCTCACCATTGTCTGTTTTTATGACATTCATATCCTTAAACTGTTCACAGCCACACCGTGGGATTGAACTCACCTAGTTTAAGACAACAGACAACTTCTCTAAATTCTGTACTATTTCCTCCCTCAGTGGTAGACAAAAGAATAATGTTTATGATAATGTCAATGTTGTTATTGATAATGGTAATATTGATTTTGTTTGTATTGACAAAGCTAATGGTGAAAATATTATTGACAAGTACGCTAATAACTGCCGACAGCGACAAAAGGCACAAGGAAGAAAGCATCAGCAGTGTGTGATGCACAGAAGATCATGACGAGAGGAAGGCCTTTTGTCGAAAGTTGGAGACAGGAGTGCATGTGTTTGAGGTTACATGGGTGTGTGTGTGTGTGTGTGTGTGTGTGTGTGTGTGTGTGTGTGTGTGTGTGTGTGTGTGTGTGTGTTCTAGCATGCCTGTGTATGCTAGTAGCTGTGGCTTTGGGTGCGGACGTTGTAGTAGTGTGTTACTGATGTGTTGGTGTCATAAAAGACTTTGTGACTCCTTGTAGTTGAGTTATATATATATTAGACTTGTGGACGAGCGGTTATTATACTGGAGTAGCTTGTAGTAGATAATCTTCTTTCCCATTTGTCATGTAGTGACAGGAGAGGTAAAGAATAGTATGGGACTATTTTTATCTGTCTTGGAAATGTTAACAAGTCTCTCACACAGAGCGAAGTATAGAGTCCAGTCCCGCTAGCTATCTCTCTGTCTCGTTCTCTCTGTCTCTCTCTCAAGTTACCAAGCCCTTCTCCCTGCGACCTGTCTCTTCTAAGGCCTCTCTCCTTCTGAGCTCTCTTTCCTAAATTCTGGTGTAGCAGGGGTTGTATTACGTGTGTTCCTTGTGAGTGGAAAGTTCTAGAAGCCTGTGTGTGAGTATGTGTGTATGTGTGTGTATGGTCACTAGGCGCTGTCGTGTGCCTAATAAGCATTCCTTGAGTTAAGAGTGTGTAAGCATGTTTAGTAATGCTCGATTCTCGCAGACACAATACCTTCTCATCATCTGACTCCCTGCTTCTATCTGTCTCTCTATCTATCTATTTATCTATCTATCTATTATGATTTGTAATTATAATATGGAGTCCTAACATATTGCTCGGTACACGCAGCTGAAGGACCTCCGACAGCAACTATCATTGACAGTTAATAGTCCTAACATATTAATACACATTATATACACATTATAATGAACTTATAAGCTAATTAAGTGAAATACATAATATTGTAAAAGTAACATAATTGTATGAATATTGTATACATATAGTATTCATAGTAAATAGTGATTATTCAGTAATATTACATTTTAAACAAGTTGTATACAAATTTGAATAAATGCATTAAAGTAAATTATTTAACTGTAATACAGTATGTACTTGGGTTATTGTAGTGAAATGCATAACTGTGTTGGCCTTATAACTGTAGTTACATTTTGTTAATGCAACTGTTAATTAGCAAAGTGTAACATAATGCAATCGTTTGTCGTTACATAATTGTTACATATCGTTTGTAGTTACATAATTGTAGTTAAAATTACATAAAAGTTACATCTTGTTAATGCAACTGTTAATTGGCAAAGTGTAACATAATGCAATCGTTTGTCGTTACATAATTGTTACATATCGTTTGTAGTTACATAATTGTAGTTAAAGTTACATAAAAGTTACATCTTGTTAATGCAACTGTTACATAAATTGGTACATATTGTTTGTAGTTACATAATTGTAGTTAAAGTTACATAAAAGTTACATCTTGTTAATGCAACTGCTACATAATTGGCAAAGTGTTACATAATGCAATCGTTTGTCGTTACATAATTGTTACATATCGTTAGTAGTTACATAATTGTAGCAAGTGTAACATAATGCAATCGTTTGTCGTTACATAATTATAATATGGAGTTACATAATTGTTACATAATTGTAATAATTGCAGTCCTAACATATGCTGCGGTCGATGATAGTGATGATGTGTCATGCCACTTGTTTGTGGAGACAACAAATTGCTTTTTTTTGTTTGTAGTTTATGTGGTATTTTGACATATGTAGTAACACTTACACATATTTTCATTTGTTTGTTATGTGATCTTACTCTATTTTTCTTTTTTCTTTCTTACTTTTCTTTCTTTCTTTTTTTTTTTTTTGTATGTATTGATTTTCCATAGTTTGTTTTACTTCGCTTGTGTACGCTTTTTCTATGTTGTTCATGGTTGCATAATTACTGGCTAATTTCCTTGGGATACTTTTTTAAAGTTTAGTTTATATTGCACAGATATTATTGAAAATGATATTATATAGTCCCATATTTTGTTATTTTATATAAAAAAATATATACACTACATACAGTATTAACTATATACACTGACTTGTTGTTCACTTGTACCTATCGTGGGTAATATGTGTGTCAGCACTGTGTGGAAATCATTGTCTTCACGATTGTGTTGAAGATGTTCACTCTTGCTAACGTCATTTGTGTTGGCCATTTTTTTTTTTTTTCTCTAGTTTACCTTGTAACTTAATTTCTATGTTTCCACTAGGTAGCTTTAATTAATAAATGATAAACACAGTTCTTTTAATTGCTCACTGAGTAACTGTGATGGTATATTTTCTTTATTACTTTGTAGATGTAATAATGTATAGCTGTATGTATGAAACACGTATTTTATGTAGGTATAAATGGTAACACTCGTTGGTAGTAAATAAATGTTATAATAAATGAATGAATATATACAGTGTAGAATATTTATTGTTGGTGATTATTTAGTGTTTGAGTTATGCAGATAACTGAAGTAAGTATGTGTATTTAAGCTGTAACTATACAGCACGTTTTATATGTTTGTGCAGAAGCTTATTGTCTATCACTGTGTATTGTATAAATGAAGTAACTATGTAACTCACTAATTTTTACCGTGGTGGGAATGGTGTGAGTGGTGTTGCACGTGGTGATAGCGTTGTTCTTCACGGGTTGATTGGTGTGTTGTGGGGTGTCAGACACACGGCTTGGCGTCGTCTCAGCACACGTATGGTGACGTCAACTTCCCACACTGGTAGCTGTGGTGAGTAAACGAGTAGCGATGAGTAACTTGAGTGAAGATGAGTAAGATGCGTTATAAATGTGGCTCTGGTGTTTTGCTGCGTGTCTTGACCTCTGCGTCAGCGATGGAGGTAGGCAGGAGAGAGTGGTGGGGGTTTGTGTGCTTGTTGCTTTGGTCTTTCCTCTTCTTTACTTGCTTTGTTTTATATTCTTCTTGTTGCTGCTTGAAGTTACGTGAAGATTATAGAGTTGTTTTGTAGACTTGTAGGCTATTTGCATTGTAGGCTGTATTTTGTAGGAATTCACTGAAGAACTGAAGCTAATCTTGTAGAGTCTCGCCTGCTTTTGTAGAAATTTGCTTTTAATTCGGAGACGATGTCCGTAGATTCGCTGCTACCAAATATGTTGGCTCGCCTCTCAGGACAAAGGCGGGTATGTTGATAGTGAAGGTGGATACAACGCCGCTCCCTCACCTGTGATTCACCTGTGGGTTGCAGAGAGAGAGGTATATATATATATATATATATATATATATATATATATATATATATATATATATATATATATATATTGTTACATAGCCTATGATTTCATCATCCTTTGTGTAATTTTAACGCACAGTATGCTGCATGTTTGATCACGAGCGTGTTCTGCCTCAGTTCCCCCCTTCTACCGTTATAGTAGAGTAAGTCGTTCTCTCTGTTGTCCAGAGCGGGATTATCAGCTCTTTGTCCCCATGGCTTCATTTGCGCGTCCTGCTTACAAGTTGTATCAGGCTCTGCTGGCCCCTATATAATGAGCTCAGTCTCTGCATCATTGCCACTTAGATCTGCTCCTCATTTTGTTCACATCTCTGTCCTCCCCTGTACAGATATTATTATTGTGAGTGCTCAAGAAATCTCCAAACATCTAGCAGCTGTGTGTAATTTGAGTATAACTGTTGTTGTATTTTTTCTTGTATTGTGTAGTATATGGTTGATTCTTAGGCCTAGTGAGGTCTTTGTGAATAATGTAGAGTTTTATGTCAGTCATTTTTTATAATAGTTTGTATCTGTAATAATTTATCTGGCATTCACTGAGTATTATCTGGTATCTCATTTTATCAGGGCTGACTTAGATAAATTTACTCTTGCTAATTTCGTGTTAATAGAGGCTATTGCAGTTAACCATATATTTAACCTGTTTATTTGCCATTACATTATCCTTATGAGTCCTGAATGTTTTGTTGTTAGTTTAAGCATTAAACTTTAACTTGTAATTTTACCTAACTCTTTTGTTTTGAACCTGGAACTTTACGGGACAGTAGTGACTCTTCGTATTCTCACTTAAAGTGTACGTTATCTTTCTCTGTTCCGTAACATAAATTTGGCGACCTCATATCAGGATATTCAGGATATTATCATAAGGATATTGTTTGATATTTTGTGACTGTGATATATTCATGATGGCTACTATTTCTACACTTGATGAAGCCAAAGATTTTTTGTCAAATGTGCAAACAGTGTGTGATATAGAAAACAGAACAAAGAATGAACTTAAGCTTGTTGCTCAACAATTGGGAATTGCAGTTCACTCTCATCATTCTAAAGATCAAATTGTTGGCATGATTAATAAAAGCTTGTTTAATGTAACTCCTCCAAATGAGCAACCGCAGATTGAATTAGCTAAGTTACAGCTAGCCCTGCAGGAGGCACGAGTGAAGGAAGCTGAATTTCAAGCACGTGCTAAGGAGGCTGATGTTAAGGAGACAAATGCTCGTATTGAAGAGGCACAGGTACAGGCTCAGGCACAAATTGAACTTGCCAGGATTCAGGCAGACCATGAGTATCGCATGAAACAAGGTGGAACTGGATCATCTTGCTCTGATGATTTTGATGTGGCTAAAAATGTTAAACTTGTCCCTCCTTTTAATGAATCTGATTTAACAAAGTATTTTCAGTTGTTTGAGAGGGTAGCTACAGGTTTAATTGGCCTAAGGAGTATTGGCCAGTACTCCTTCAAACTGTTCTCACCGGTAAAGCTCAAGTAACTTATGCATCTTTGCCTCAGGATCAATCTGATAATTATGATGTAGTTAAGAGCTTGATTCTTAAGGCCTATGAGCTTGTTCCTGAAGCCTATAGAGTAAAATTTAGGACAACTTACAAGCAAGATAAGCAATCCCATGTTGAGTATGCAAAAATCAAAGAAGATCTGTTAGAGCAGTGGTTAAATTCTAAGAATGTGGATTCTGATTTTGGTAAATTTAAGCAGATGATTTTGCTGGAGGATTTCAAAAGGTGTATTAGTAAAGATGTAAGCCTATATCTTGATGAGAAAAGGATAGATAATTTGTCTGATGCTGCAGTTTTAGCTGATGAGTATGTTCTCACTCACAAGAGATATTCTAGAGAAAAAGGGAAAGCTGAGAGTAAGTACGTTGCCTCTACTCAGAGTACAGGTAACAGGAAAGAGAATAAAGATGATGTTTCTCAGGAAGTAAATACCAGCTTCACCTCTAGATTTCAGAAAAGTAAATGTACTTATTGTAGTAAGCTTGGTCATACTACGGAGAGATGTTTCAGGAGACAGCGTGATGTGAACAAAAAGGAGTCTTTAAATATTCAGTCAATTGGTCTAGTGTCCACTCTTGAGAGTTCCCAGAATTCTTTAAATGAGTTAACTGAACCTGCTTTGAGGGGTAACTTAAATTCTCATGATGGAGCTCCTCTTTTGAGCAGTAACGTGGGTGACACTCTCAAGAGTTCATGTGCTAATTTCCTGTCTGATGATTTTGTCAGTCCTCTGGACAGTAATGACAGGAAATCAGTTCAAATATATCGTGATACAGGTGCTTGCCAATCCCTTATGCTGACAAGTGTTCTAGGCTCTAATGTTAATTCCTCTGATGAAACTGTAATCTTACAAGGTGTAGGGAATAATTACTTCTCTGTCCCTCTGTGCAGAGTGAATTTAGAGTCTGGTTTTGTTAATGGTTCCGTTATGGTTGGGTTGGTTGAGACACTCCCAATGTCAGGTGTAACTTTCTTACTTGGAAATGATATTGGTGGAAGTCAAGTGTGTCCAGCTCCTCAGTTGTCTAGCGAGCCAGTGGCTGCGTCCCAGGATTGTGATGTCCCTGATGTGTTCCCTGCATGTGCTGTCACTAGGGCTAAGTCTAAAGTTACTGGTGATTTAGAGGATAATGATGATGATGATGTTATCCTAGCTGACACTTTTCTTGCTAATTTGGACCACTCACCAGATGAGGCAGTACCCCGTAGTGTTGATAATTTGTCTCGTCAAGAGTTGGTTGAGTTGCAGGTTGCTGACCCTGAGTTGAAAGGTCTAGCTAACTCTGCTTACAGTGAAGAAGAGTCAGCCGGTGCTTCTACTTGTTATTATGTAAAGTCAGGAGTACTTATGAGGAAGTGGAGACCCCCAACAGCATCAGGCGACTGTGAATGGGAGGTTGTACATCAAGTTGTCATCCCTCGTGTTTGTAGGCAGGATATCATTAGAGTGGCTCATGATTCCAGTTTGGCAGGACACCTTGGAGTGAGGAAGACTGTGGCACGCATTTTGAAACACTTCTACTGGCCAGGTATCTTCAGGGATGTTTCCTGGTATTGTAAGTCTTGTCACACCTGTCAAGTTGTGGGGAAGTGTAATCAGACCGAAAAGGTTGCACCTCTAGTTCCCATTCCTCCTTTTGAGGCGCCTTTCACCCGTGTGTTGGTGGATATTGTGGGCCCTCTTCCTAAGACTTCTTCAGGATTTTCTTATGTGTTGACCATGATTGATATGGCTACTCGTTATCCTGAAGCCATTCCACTTAGAAATATCTCAGCAAAGAACGTGGTTAAGGAAATGCTAGGGTTCTTCACAAAGTTTGGTCTGCCCAAGGAGGTACAGTCAGACCGGGAAGTAATTTCATGTCAAACGTTTTCAAGCAGTCTCTGAAAGAGTTGGGCATCACCCAGATCACGTCTTCAGCTTACCATCCCCAGACCCAGGGGAGCGTTGGAGAGATATCATCAAACACTCAAATCGATGCTCAAGAAATACTGTTTGGAACATCAGAAAGACTGGGATAAAGGTCTTCCATTCGTTGTGTTTGCTGCAAGAGAATCTCCAAATGAATCACTGGGCTTCTCACCTTTTGAACTACTGTTTGGCCATGAAGTAAGAGGACCCCTTAAGTTACTCAAGGAATGCTGGCTGTCGGAGGAAGATGACGACAACCTGCTGGAGTATGTGATGAAGTTCAAAGAACGGCTGTCCACTGCTTTACAGCTGGCGAGAGAGAATTTAGGAGCTGCTCAGGAGAAGATGAAGACTTGGTATGACAAGAAGTCCAGGTTACGCCACTTTCAGCCAGGAGATCAGGTTTTGATTCTGCTACCAGTTCATGGGCAACCTCTTCAAGCCAAGTTTAGTGGCCCTTATTTCGTGGAGAAGAAACTCAGTGATGTCAACTATGTCATCGCCACGCCAGATCGTAGAAAGAGCAAGCAACTATGTCACATCAACATGCTAAAGTTATATCACAGGCGGGACGAAAATAATCCAGTCTGCACTGTAGTTGTTCCACCCGAGTCTGCAAGTGAAGCTCTCCCATGCAGTATGAGCCTGAGTGATAGTTTGGGGAAGAATCCTGATATCATGAATGATCTCCAGACTAAGCTTTCTCATCTACCACCCAAGGAGGGGCAGGAGTTTTCGGCATTACTGCAGGAGTACCCGCAAGTGTTCCGTGCCACTCCAGGAAGAACCACTGTGTTGATGCATGATGTCGATGTTGGAGACGCAAAGCCAATTAAATTGCCTCCTTACCGTGTGAACCCAGTGAAAGTTCCTCTCATCCAGAAGGAGCTTGGCTACCTGTTGGACCACAAGATGATTGAGCCCTGTCAGAGCGAGTGGAGTTCTCCTGTCACTCTGGTCCCTAAGCCAGGTGGGTCACAGAGGCTTTGCATTGACTACAGACGTGTTAATCAGATAACCAAAACAGACACTTACCCTCTCCCTCGTGTGGAAGATTGCATAGACAAGATCGGAAAGGCTAGGTACATAAGTAAGTTTGATTTGTTAAAGGGATACTGGCAAGTACCCATGACTGAACGTGCTAGGGAGATCTCATTTTTTGTAACATTAGGAAAGACCTTTGCATGGTCTGTAATGCCATATACAGATTGTTTTAGAGTAATAAGAAATTTCCTTTGTAAATTTCTTTTTTCTTTGTGGGGAGGTGTTACATAGCCTATGATTTCATCATCCTTTGTGTAATTTTAACGCACAGTATGCTGCATGTTTGATCACGAGCGTGTTCTGCCTCAGTTCCCCCCTTCTACCGTTATAGTAGAGTAAGTCGTTCTCTCTGTTGTCCAGAGCGGGATTATCAGCTCTTTGTCCCCATGGCTTCATTTGCGCGTCCTGCTTACAAGTTGTATCAGGCTCTGCTGGCCCCTATATAATGAGCTCAGTCTCTGCATCATTGCCACTTAGATCTGCTCCTCATTTTGTTCACATCTCTGTCCTCCCCTGTACAGATATTATTGTGAGTGCTCAAGAAATCTCCAAACATCTAGCAGCTGTGTGTAATTTGAGTATAACTGTTGTTGTATTTTTTCTTGTATTGTGTAGCATATGGTTGATTCTTAACCCAGTGAGGTCTTTGTGAATAATGTAGAGTTTTATGTCAGTCATTTTTGATAATAGTTTGTATCTGTAATAATTTATCTGGCATTCACTGAGTATTATCTGGTATCTCATTTTATCAGGGCTGACTTAGATAAATTTACTCTTGCTAATTTCGTGTTAATAGAGGCTATTGCAGTTAACCATATATTTAACCTGTTTATTTGCCATTACATTATCCTTATGAGTCCTGAATGTTTTGTTGTTAGTTTGAGCATTAAACTTTAACTTGTAATTTTACCTAACTCTTTTGTTTTGAACCTGGAACTTTACGGGACAGTAGTGACTCTTCGTATTCTCACTTAAAGTGTACGTTATCTTTCTCTGTTCCGTAACAATATATATATATATATATATATATATATATATATATATATATATATATATATATATATATATATATATATATATATATATTTAATGGTAGGTGGGGGCTCTCACCATCCACTCACTCGATGTATTGCTGCTCTCGGGTGTCTGCCCTTTCCTCTCTTCCATCGTTCTTTCCTTCCATCCTCTTCTGTCTTTCTATCCTTCATTCTTTCCTTGTCCTTCTGCCTACGGATGACTTTACACTCCCTCTTCTGTCTTTCTTTCCTTCATTCTTTCCTTTTGCTTCTGCCTGTGGGTGACTCTACACTGAGTGACAAGCCAAATGGTTTCCTGCACACCAGGAAACCAATTACTACGCTGGTTGGTAACCATATAACCAAATTTTGGCACCTGGTGGTTTAGTGGGTAAGTATTGCTCTCCACTCGGATTGAGCCGGTGAAGGTTTATATCCAAGAAGTGGTTGGGGTTGATTGCTCATGTAATGCCACTCAGGGATGAGTGAGGCTGGTTATTCTCATCTTAAATGTCGGGACCAACTTCCTAGCCCCGGGCTCCTGCGCTTCTCTTGGGGCAGTGTAGGATTGGATGGTGGATATGGTGGTGGTGGTGGATGTATATATACTGTATATATATATATATATATATATATATATATATATATATATATATAGATAGATAGATAGATAGATAGATAAACAGTTAGATAGATAGATAGATAGATAGATTAGATAGATAGATAGATAGATAGATAGATAGATATAGGTAGGTAGGTAAATACATAGAAAGACTGATCCATAGATATGTGTGTGCGCGCTCAATTGATTAGGATTATATGATTACAACAGTTATTTTTCTGAACACTTCATCAGATAACTTAAGAATTAATATATCAGTTCACACACACACACACACACACACACACACACACACACACACACACACACACACACACACACACACACACACATTGTATTTTATTTCCTCTACCGAATCACAAAGAGATAACCCGAAAAGGACATATGTGTACACGCATTTTTGTCCACAGATTTTTATTTAGTCGTATGAACATATTTCATGGCCATTCTTGTGTCAGGAAGGGAATTACATCGAGCATTTTTCATTTTTATCTTCCCTTTTATGGCTGTGTCTTTCTTTTCTCTGTGTATTTATCTACTTGCTTGCCTGTATTTTTTTTTTCTCATTTTTTATATATTTTTTTTCTGTATTTCTTCTCCTCTTGTCGCCTTTAATGTATGATTCTGATTGTATAAAGATATTTATGATTTTTGTTTCTCATTGTTTGGTTCTCCCTTTCCTTCAAATATCGTCAAAACTGAACTGCATTTGGAGCGTCCACATTCATGCAAGTTCTGATTTATATTAGGCATTTTTCTGTGTGTGTGTGTGTGTGTGTGTGTGTGTGTGTGTGTGTGTGTGTGTGTGTGTGTGTGTTTAAAAATCTTTGTGCGTGTATTCTGGAGTTGCGTCTACGTGTGTCACTTCTCAGAGCATGCTAAAGTGTATTCAGGGTCACTTACATGTGCGTGTGCGCGTGTGCACATGAGGTTTATATCGAACTGTGTGCACATTACTGGTGTGACCACACGCGTCCACGCAGTGTGTGTGTGTGTGTGTGTGTGTGTGTGTGTGTGTGTGTGTGTGTACTTTGTGCTTTTTTGTGTGTGGAAAGACTTTGTTGTACATGAGAGGGAGAGAGAGAGAGAAAGAGAGAGAGAGAGACAGGTGCAGATCGTTTTATTGGTCATTAAGTTCGTTTTGCACCAACACTACCATTCCCATCCCGTCCCCATCCCACCCACTCTATTTCAGCCGTCCCTCCTCTCTCCACCTCCTCCTCCTCCTTCCTTTTCTCCGTTCCTTTCCACATCCTCTTCCATTTTTGCCCCTTCCCCCTGTTCTTCCTTTCCACTTCCTCTTCCATTTCTGCCCCTTTCCCCTGTTCTTCCTTTACTCCTCCGTCCCATCTTCCTCTCCATTTCATCCTCTCTTCTCCTTCTTCTTCCTCCTCCTACGTCTGTCTTTCCTCCCCCCACCTCTCATTACTCCCTCTCCCCTCTTCTCCTCCCTCTCCTACTTTACATCTCTCCCTTCTCCCTCTCCCTCCCTCTCGCCTCCCGCTCCGCTTCCTCCCTCCCTTTCTTCCCCTTCCCCCATCCTGTTCCATTCTTACCTCTCCCACTTCTTCTCCCCACCCTCTCTCCTTTTCTGTCCCTCCCTCACTTCTCCTCCACCATTTCCCTTCTTC
This sequence comes from Coenobita brevimanus, assembly GCF_032717465.1. Lineage (NCBI taxonomy): Eukaryota > Metazoa > Arthropoda > Malacostraca > Decapoda > Coenobitidae > Coenobita > Coenobita brevimanus. Next base: position 23,306,721 of record NC_137016.1, on the reverse strand, counting down.
CCTGCCCGTTCCCGCACCCACTCTGTTTCTTCTTTTCCTCTTTCTTGCTCTTCCGTCTCACCTTCCTCTCTTTTCCTCCCCCTCCATCATTCTTCCCCTTTCCTTTCTGACTTCACTTCTGTCTGTCCTCCTCTCTGTCCCTCCCCTTGTCCTTCGTCCCTCTATCTTCTACTTCTTCCTCATCCTCTTCCTCCTTCTGTCTCTTGGCTGTGGTGTGTGTGTGAGGTGGAGTGATGGGATGGAGGGGGTTATTAATGAGACTGTGTAATGTGAAGGGAAGGCAGCCAGATGGAGGTAGACAGGGTGACATGGAGGGGGTTTGTTCATGGCAATCCCTTTGGGAATTAAGGCTTCTGGCAATAATTAAATAGATAAATAGATAACATTGGCTTCATTATCCACACTACAGCCTCCTCCCCATGAAACTCTCCCTCACCCTCCCTTATGTGGGTACGCTCATGTCTATCCAAATGCACTGTTTCTTCCTCTCCTCCAAGTTTTCCCCCATCCCCCCCACGCCAGTATTACCCCGCCTCCTCCTTCATGTAATACCAGGACCTAGCACCATTAGTTCACCTCCCCTTCTTTTTTTTTTCATCCAACAAACCAGATCTCCCCTTCCCTCCCACCATCACAACACCCCCTTCCTCCCCTACCACCAGAGAAATCCACCTCCCGTTTCCCTCTGTCCTTCTCATTTCCCCCTTTCCCTCTCATTCCCCTTCTTCCTCCCATTTCCCCCCTCTCCCTTCCAGTTCCCCCTCTACCTGCCACTTCCCCCTCTCTCTCCCATTTCCCCCTCTCCTTCTCCTTGCCTATTCTTTCTTCCCTTACCTCCTCTCCCTCCCACTTCCCCCTTTCCCCCCTCCCTTGCCTGATCGTTCCTCTCCTCGCCTCACTCTCTCCCCTCCTTCCTATATCCCCCTTCACCTTACTACCCTGATTCGTAACACCTGATGCCTATTTCCTCTTCATTACATTTTTCAGTCTGAATTAAGTTTTCATTCATCATTCATTGCCAGACGCCATGTATCCCAGACGGGGTGGCCAAGGGCTAAGAGTTAATTGTTTTACAGGGAGGGGCACTAATCCTCCACCAACCCCACTTGACACGTAGGGATGCCAACAGCATCTGGTGTTCCCCGGCGGTCACGTGGTGGGATGAAAGAAGCGTTGTGTGGGGTGGAATAAATGGGGGACAGGATTCATATTGCTCTTTGCTGCTGTTACCGACCAAAGCACACACCAGTCCTGTGTGTGTGTGTGTGTGTGTGTGTGTGTGTGTGTGTGTGTGTGTGTGTGTGTGTGCGCGTGCGTGTGTGTGTGTGTGTGTGTGTGTGTGTGTGTGTGTGTGTGTGTGTGTGTCCATATATTGGTTATCCTTGACTCCATACCTCCAATGACATTTTTTTTTTTATCTTACCCTTGCCACCTTCGATCCATATTATTCAGCCAGACTTCTCTAACTGAAGTAGTTAAAAACATAGCCATCACTAACCCGCTCAGTACGAGAGTTCTTTCCTGAACTGAATATTTTCACTGGGAGAAAAGAAGAGTATAGTTTTGTTAATTCGTACAATCCGATGATGTAAGTTGTATTTTATTCTTGGTTCAACCAATCCATTTTTTTTTTTTTCAGCACAGAGATGATTTTCCAAACTGGAGGGGTTACATTCAACTTTCATTAGTCCGTGACTCTTACAAATCATTCTGAAGTTTAAAATAACTGTCTGGAGTTAGAGAAACTTCAATAATTCGTCTATGGATTCAAGGTATAAAAGTTTGAGAAACTGATGATTGCAAGAAGATTAAAAGTCTGTCCAATCTCCATTAATGTTCTGGTCAAGGACATAGAACTGTCTTTAATTCCAGTTAACTCCAGGTGATCTTACTCAGGTTACACCAGTCCATGGCGGCCAGTGGATTAATCAACGTAATGGAGAGGTATCTGTGGATTACTTGTTGACGGCTGGTTCATTGTAATCCGTTACTTTGACTGGGCTCCTTTAATAATACTCTTTTTCATTAACACAAGAATTATAGCAATTACAGTGTAATTGTGACGGATGTGTAGCTCTGATAACGAGGAATTTATTTTTGGCTAACGTGCTCGTATGTATTGCGATGCACCAGCGTCGTGTTATGTCAGGTATAAGAGCAAAGCGTGCCTACTCTATTGTTGTTGTTGGTTGTGAGGTTTTTATTCCTGGAGAAAGTTTTTAAATCAATCATGGCCACACCGAAAGTGGCCAACATACTACGCCTATTTTCACAGGGTGTCCTACACCTATCCCTCCCCACCACCCACAGCCATCCCCACCCGTCCCACCAGCTCTCCCCCACTCCAACAACCTAGCACGGAGCGTTTGAGACAAACGTCATACAACGTCCATCTTCACAGGGTGTTCTTATCCTGTACTGTCCCACGACCCACCACCGTCTTAACTTATCCTGATTTCCTTTCCACCTATCCAGCCTATATTCCCTTCCTCTTGACGTACTAACCTATCCATAACACCCATCTTCATCACATGCGTCTCCTCTGGTTTGCCTCTCAGACCACCACTACTCCCCATCCACTCCACCCGTTGCTGCTGTTGTGTGTTGTATATCAGTGGAAAATACTGCCTGTCACTCCACCCGCTGCTGCTGTTGTGTGTTGTATATCAGTGGAAAATACTGCCTGTCACTCCACCTGTTGCTGCTGTTGTGTGTTGTATATCAGTGGAAAATACTGCCTGTCACTCCACCCGTTGCTGCTGTTGTGTGTTGTATATCAGTGGAAGATACTGCCTGTCACTCCACCCGTTGCTGCTGTTGTGTGTTGTATATCAGTGGAAAATACTGCCTGTCACTCCACCCGTTGCTGCTGTTGTGTGTTGTATATCAGTGGAAGATACTGTCTGTCACTTTACAGAGTATATTTACTCCAGCGTGGCCATAGTACGAGTACAAAGAAAAAAAGACGTCTTCTTGGTGAAGGCCACAACTCCTTCATTATGGTGACGTCTTACCGTATTCTTGTTGGCTCGGTTAAGAAATTTTTTGAATGGGAGATTTTTGTTGTTTATATGTCAGACTCTTGTCATAGTCTTCACAGTTCGTTCCCAGAGGCCCATCAGTTCTTCTACTTATCACACCCCTCCATGTATCACCATTTCGGCGCTAACACCCACCGTCCATATTCATTACATGCTAGGGCTATCTCGTACAGTACTGGTGCAATGGTATTAACTGGGGTGATTTACTATATGCCGACGGGTCATATGATTGTTCAGTAAACTCAGCTTTAACGAAAGTAAAATCCTTACCTTGTTTCCTCCCTATCGGGGATTCAAACTTAGGTTCATTGGGATTGTAGGCGTCCTCTTTACCGACTCGTCTTTCATTAACCTCTTCACTTCAAGAAATCCCCATTAAGTTGATTAGAGTCGTCTGCAGGTGGTTTGTATTATATAAAAATGTAATGAAATTAAAGGACTGGATGTAATTTGGTAATTCAATTATCGGTAATACTTTTTAAACACAACATTACAGGAAGCATACTTTAACTGTGGACGCCGAGCATAGTTTTATAACTCTGGCTGAAATAATGTTATGTGCGGGAATTTTTACAACAATGCTTTTTCCAGTGCGATAATGCGAGGAAAATGATTATTAGATTAGAGGCGCAAATTTTTTTACACTGTAATGCCAAGATAAATATGATGGAGGATTTTTTTCTTTATTTAGTGGTGTGGGTTAGAGTGAATTTAATGATTTTTTTTTTAGCATAATTTTGTATATTTTTCGCTTATAAGCGGGACAAAGGAGAAAAACCTGAGTATATTAAAGCAGATGTTAGGCTTTCTCTTAACAAGGGCACAGTATTCCTTTTCTTTCTTTATAAAGTTACACACCTTCTCCTCTTCCTGTCCTTTATTGCTTTTTTGTTTTCTCTCTCGCTCCTTTTCCCATTTACTGACATTCACTTTTTTCTCACTCTCATCGTGTTTCATGTCCCTTCCTTCATCACTCTCACCCTCACCCTATGCTTATCCCCTCCATCGCTCGCAATATCATCACACTTTCATTTTTTCCCGTTAACTTTTGTCCTGGTATCCCTCACCCCCATTCTTTAATTCACTCCTCTCTCACCCTTCATCTCTCCCAGTCCCTCTTATCTCTGTCACCCTCACCCTCTTCTTTGTGCTTACCCTCACCTGATTTTTTTGTGCCGTAACGCCTCCAAATATGCCTTTTTTTTTTTTTTTTTCACACAAGATAGAGGGGCACGCTCGTAAAACACAGAGATGGGGCAGCTCACATTAAGGCAAAGCAGAGTTGAGCAGGAATTTTAGTAGATGACCTGGCCGAGTGGACAGCGTCGCGAAAACGCTAAGGTGCGATTAGAGTACATTTAGTGTACCTACATACTAAGAGTAGTGTCACAGGGGGTCCCGGTATAACAGAGAACGGGGACTCCGGTCGCCATTTTGACTCCACCTCGTCCACTCACTCACTGCATTGTAATGTCTTTTTCCACACAGTTGCTTGAATCTTGTTGATAAAAGTGGACGTGATGCCATGCTGCTGTGTCTATGGCTGGAGTAACAGGTCAGAGAAAGGGTTTATGCTGTACATAGTTCCTGCAAATCCAGAAAGAAGGTAAATATGGATAAACAAAGTCCGTCACTGATGAATGTGAGCAGGACTTGTCAATGACAGAGAGTGATGGCTTGTACAGCTTGATAGGATGTTGTGTTCACAGCATTAAAAACACGGAGACCACCTGTAATGAGTGCTTAGAAGTTATAGCATCACCAGATCAGGCAGCTCACAAAGCAGCAGACCTTACATTGCTAAAGGAGAATAAAAAATGAGAACTTATTACAGTGTCAGACAAAGCATATGACATGCTCCTCAGTGTAAAGCTTATGTTTAGGAAAGGTCAAAGTGATTTAATAGGAGAGGCAAATGTTAAAAAACAAACACACACACACGGATGAAGCAATAAATTTAATCAAAGACTTTGAACTTCCCATCTGTCACAACCTTAAGAATTAACTTATTATTAGTTCATTAACTCTCGCATGTGTTCCTACTGCAAAAATGATGAATGAAGAACTTAAAAAAAAAACACACAGGAGAAAAAGAAGATAGAACGTGATAGTAAAATTATAGCAATGGGAAAACTAGTAAAAAATATGAAGTAATCAGGAGGTCCTGTCCCACAGTGTTGCTCGTACTGTTAAGCCTACATTTGTAAAAAGCAAAAATTGATTGTAAACATCCTACTTCTCATTCATCACCTTCCACTCTTATATTATACTTTCTTCAGTATTCACAGCAAATACTGTGGCTTTGCACCAGATAGAAAGAGAGAGAGAGAGAGAGAGAGAGAGAGAGAGAGAGAGAGAGACCAGCATGCACGCCGGGCAGGAAGGAGTCAGCGAGCGAGCTAGGCTGGAGTCAAAATGGCGCCAAATCTTGAGTTGTCGCTACTGTCAGTATGTAGGTACCCTTGGTGTGATTATCCAGCTCAGTCTCCACGCGAACCATTTTAGCTCGAGGAGGGTTTATTTATTTTTTTTTTATGTTCGTCCCTGACGTTTTAATTCAGCCTAGGGGAGATATTTTGTAAGAGATTAATTGAGACGAAGCCAAACCCCCCAGATCAAGGGGTTTGTCCTGAGTTAAATAAAAGCGTCTGGACAAGACAGTAACAAACTCAAAAAATACATCATGGTGGTGGAGGAGTGTATGTGAGGCTCTGCTCCAGCAGATGCCACACGAAGGTTATCACAGTGTGGGTAATGTTGGGTGGATGGGTGGCTGAGGCAATTTTACCATCAAGATTTTTCTCCCTTGGTAATATTACTGAACACTCACTTTCACTCTCATCATCTGCCCTCTTCATCGCTCTCACTCTGATATGCTCCAACCTCTCTCTCTCTCTCTCTCTCTCTCTCTCTCTCTCTCTCTCTCTCTCTCTCTCTCAGGTATACTGTATATATGTACTGTATGTGTGTATTTATCTCTGTCTATATATCTGTCTGTTATCTTTACTGTGTTTCTCCTGTCTCTCACTCTGTTTTCCCCATCCGTTCCCTCTCACACTTATTCATTATTCTTCTCTTTTCTCCTGTTTCTCCTTTATTCCCAATATCTCAGCTGCTTTTCCGCGTGTGTCCTCTCCATGTATTACCGGACCGTCCGAGGGGCCGGGCATAGAAACTGCATTGTAACTGACCAACTGAATTGTGAGTTTACTGAGTTACTGCGTTATTGAGGGACCGATTATTATCATACATCAGCCAGCCAGACGCCCAGCACAACTTGCCAGCCCTGTGTTGTCGTACCACAGCACTTCTTCTTTGTTCAGTTTATAGATAAGTAGAAGACTGGAATTTGGGGAGGTAGTATTTAAGATTTGAGAATGTGTAGATGTGTTTGAAATCTGATGGGTTGCCTGTAGAAGGGGTTTGACGCCCCTCAGGTTTACTCTAGAAAGCTGAGTTCTTTTAGATATTCGGTTTTCGTAACATTTCAGCTTAGTTCTAGTAAGCTTCAGCTAGAATCCAATACTAGTGTGGTAGTAAAAAAAAGAGTTGATGGATACAGTATTACTATTCTTAGATTCTCAAATTAATTGGCCTACATCCTTCTGGCGCTCCGTGAATTTGTCTCGATTATAAAAACTTTGGAAGAATGTCTTGGAGTTGATCTGTTGAATATGCGAACGACTGAGAGTACGGGTTTAGAGTTGCATTGGAGTGTTGGACAGAAAAGGGGAGAGAATACATTACCAGATGGCAGCTGCGTGCCCACCGTAATGGTGTAGGGATATAGGGAAACAGTTGGAGAACAACGGTCTAAGACATATCGAAAGCAAATGAAAATAATGTGATACTGTTGCGATGAGATGATAGTTGAAGAGGATCTGCAAGAGGAGGAGAGTTCATGTAACAAAAATAAGTGAAGGGCTAAAGAAGTTGCATCTTTCCCCGTCTTTTGGAAAAATTATGGTTAAGCTGAACAAAACTGTGTGTGGTGGCAACAAAAATACAATTAATGTAGGTCCTGTGGCTGAAGGGGTTGATAGAGACGCCAGTGGAACAGAAAGAATCTCTGTTGGATCGCCAGCTGGACCAACATAGCCAAACAGGCCAGCAAATGCAATATATTCGGATTTTTTGCTTGTTGCCTATTCTATTTCTCTATTTTTTAATCTTTTATTGCGTTGTATTTTTGTCTGTAGAGTAATGGATATGGTGGTGAGCTAAACCCAGTTTGTTAGTGCATGTATCACTTAGTATTTCACATCGGGTTCCCACGTGTGATGTCGATACTCAGAAACGGTAAAAATATACCCAATTTTGGTTTGATATTGTGATTTTGTCTGTACACCCGTCCTCGCGAAGTGAGAGCGGTGTATTGCTTTGGTGGTTGTGTCTGCGTGTCTGTCTGTATATGACTCAAATGTAGTTGCTTTGATGAAACTTAATGGAAGGACTGAGGACCTTTCCAGGGTTGATTTGTTTTGGAGAGCAATTGGTCAGTGATCAGGGTCACTTGGAAAGGTCAGTTTACATAGGCTTTATCCAATTTAAATCAACTTGGTTCTACAGTTGAGGGTACGGTAATTCAGGAATGAAATAATTCCACTCTGAGAACAGTAAGAGATCAGAGTCATAGGACAAGGTAAAAATAGAATGGACCCTGTAAATCAAACATTTTCGATTTGATTTAGGCCAGACTTCATGAGGGACTGCAGATCAGACAAGGATGAAGAGATTTTATGAACAGTCGATCAAACGTCCAGGTCACAGAGAAAAGTCAGCTCAAACAGTTTGAATAAATCTGGACCAAACTCTCCTCTCCCTCACCATCGACAGAGCCTTCCTCCTCCCCTACCTCTTCCACCCGATATATTTTGTCAACATCTTTTTTAAGACCCTTTGTGATCAGATAATGGCCATACCACTTTCTGTTTACAATCCTCCCCCCCCTCTCTCTCTCTCTCACACACACACACACACACACACACACACACACACACACACACACACACACACACAGAAACACTGCATCACATTTACCTTTAGATCATATTCCTCATTCATCTTTATTCTCCGCTTCTCATTCTTTCTCGTTTACCTCCGCAGTCTAACTTCATCCATTTTTATACTTACCTACTTTGCTGCACTCTCCTTTCATGTGTTTTTTCCTTCTCACTTTCACTAGTTCCTCCTAGTCCTGTTTTATTTTTCTTTCATACATCTCCTTCTCACCCTTTTCATATGTTTCATTCTTTTCTCATGCTTTCCTTTTCCTCACTCTCCGTTCCTTTCTCTTTCCCTTCTTTTTCAGTTCATCTTTTTCTTCACTTTATGTCTGCATTCTTTACTCTCTTTGTCCCTTCTTTTCTCATGCCCAGCCTCATTTGTCTCTTGTCATTCTTTTCTCTCTCTCTTTCTCTCTCTCTCTCTCTCTCTCTCTCTCTCTCTCTCTCTCTCTCTCTCTCTCTCTCTCGTCTCCTCCTCCTCCTCGTCCTCTTTTGCTTTACTTCTCCCTCATTCTTTTCCTCAGACTCTTGTATCAAGATTTTTTGTGTCCTTGATTTTCTTGTCTTTCTCGTTTCCTTCTGCCATTTTCCCTTCTTCTTTCGCTATCCTGTGCTTCTGTTTCTGTCTTTACGTCATTTTTCTTCCTTTCTTTGAATTCCCTCTTTCAACAGAGTTCATCCATCTCCCTATGTCTTTCCCAATTTCTCATTCTTTTCACTTTTTTTACCTTCCCGCCTACTTTCACAGTATTCTGCATTTTTTTTTACATCTCCAACTTTCTTCCTCCTCCTCCTCCTCCTCCTCCAATTCAACATAAGGAGGAAGGCATTCCGAGACAGGAGGCTGTCAGCTCTCTCCTCCTCGGAGTCTGTTCTATTTCTGGATTGGCTCTGTGTTGCCAGACCTCTTGTGTTGCTGAGAGTTGTGGCAGAGATTGTGGTGGCTGTGGAGGGGGATAATGGTGATTAGGATGGTGATTGTTGTGGCCGAGATTGTGGTGGCTGTGGAGGGGATATTGGTGATTAGGATGGTGATTGTTGTGGCTGGGGTTGTGGTGGGTTTGGCTGGGCATTTCAGCTTTAATGGTAATATTTCTATAGTTTGCTGGCGGTCGTGTTGATGGTTATGTGGTTGAATTTGGTTGTGATGTTCACTTTATTTGTATTAGTTGTGATTATGAAAACAGAAATAAAAAAGCATCGTGGTTGAGTTGTAGCAGTAATGATACATGGACAGAAAATCGAGCTTCCGGTTATAGTGGAATGGGTTGTAATGATGATGATGGTGATGTTGATGATGATGATGGTGATGATGATGAGTAGGCGTTGTTGATGGCATGAATCATTTATTGGTGTACGACGAGAATGTAGTGATTAACGCCTTCCCTGTGATGACGTCCTTTCCATTATCTCTCTGCGCCTCAGAATGATCTTATTCAGCTCAGAGAGACTTACAAACAAGTGGAGTTACAATAGTTCCATCGTGAACTTCTTATCACTTGGGTTCCCTCCTTAGCTGAAGATACTTGTGTTGTAAAGCAGAATAAATATGTCCTCGTACTGAAGTAATTAACTGATGAAAGTGGTGAGAGACAAAGTGAGATTTTTTTGTGATGAAGAAAACAACTGAATGACGGTGCCTGTGATTGCTGATGGGAATAGAAGGTGAAGATGATGATGATGATGACGATGTGATGATAATGGCAATGGAAGTAAATGTAGCTGAGGTAGTGGTTTTAGGGGACCGTTTCGTCTTTGAAGTGGAGCCAAGAATGCTGAAGGCTTGAGTGATGAGTGAATGGATGTCTTGCCCGTTGTTAGGAGCACTCTTAGTAATTTGCTTTCTTGTTCATGTTTCCATATCTCAACCATCCCCTGGTAAGTGGAAAAGAGCTTTAAAATGATGATGATGATAATGATGATGATGATGATGATGATGATTTTGTTGGTACTGTGAAAGCGTTAGGTGATAAGATGGTGAATATCATATATGTGGTTAGTATTCAGCTGGTTCTTACAGCAGTTTGGTGGTATGATGGCTTTGGTTGTTGGTTATATTCATGTCTAGTTTTACACCTTCAGCACGATGACATCTTTTCAATTCCTTCTTCCTGCTATCTCCAGACGACTTTATTCAGCTGAGGAGAGACTTTTGGAACCGGAATGGTGAGAGATTGCCTTCATTAACCCCTTCATAATTTGGCTTCCCTCTTAAGCTGAAGAAAATAGTCTGGTAGCAGCAATAAAGTATAGAAATGACGTCCTCGGGCTGAGGGTTGAAGGCGGATGTTGTTCTAATGTATTTGTGGTGATGGTTGTGGTTATAACTGTGGCGGCTTTAGTATTTATGGAGTCTTTATTACGGGTTGTGGTGACGACAGATTACTCAGTTGGTTGGTTGGTTGCTTGGGTGATTTGGGCAGTTGGGTGGTTGGGTGGTCGATTGATAGGTTAATTGATTACTTGGTTAGTTGATTAGTTAGATGATTAACTGAATTATTGGTTGGTTAGGTCATTCGTTGATTGGGTGGGTGTTTGTTGGGTGTTTGGTTGACTGACTGGTTAGTTAGTTGGTTGGTTTACTGATCGCTTGGTTGGTTGACCGCTTCACTGATTGGTTGGTTGGTTGGTTGGTTGGTCGGTTCATTGATTCGTTAGTTGGTTGGTTCACTGATCGCTTGGTTGGTTGGTTGGTTTGTGCATTGATTGGTTGGCCGGTTCACTGGTTTGTTGGTTGGTTGGTCGGTTCATTGATTCGTTAGTTGGTTGGTTCACTGATTGCCTGGTTGGTTGACTGATTAGCTGGTCGTGAATCAGAACGGCACTGAGTATTATAACAGATGTGGCTGACAGGGTTTAATGATTTTGATGTATGAATGTGTGCTTATAAAACGACATATATGTTTTTGATGTTCGTGTGATGATTTTACGGACACTACATGAAATGGCAGTAGTTGCCAGACAGAAAGTTAATAATAATAACAATAATAATAATAATAATAATAATAATAATAATAATAATAATAATAACAGTAATAATAAAACATTGCTTGACATGACCGATATGTTTGTTCGGTCATTTTGTTCTTCTGTGGGCTCGTCAGTTTGATTAATTCATATTTTAGACAGATGGTTGCGATGTAAGGGAAATGGCGAACGAAGGCTATCCGACTCCTCAGGTTTGAAGTCTTTCTTAAGGTGGATGATAACACCTGGGGGCATTAAGAATTGAAAAAGAAGACGCCTTTGAATTAAAGTAGCTGAAGGAAAGAGCGGTGATGGAGGAAGATGATCTATGATAATTTATTCCCATACAACCCACCTCACGACTCGTTCCACCCCATTTATCTCTGAGAGGAAGCTCCGTGCTGCGCTGCTGAGGTGTATTATCATTTTATATCCATTTCCACTTATAATTTGGATAGATATGACAAAGAAGCTGGAAAACAGGAAATTCAGAGATCTGCGTATCCAGTTTGAACGTACAGTTACCCCAGTGTACACAGCAGTTAGAAAGCAGAAAGTCCCAAAATGTACACAGCAGTTTTGAGGCAGCAAGAGCATCCGAACACTCGCAACTGTTTGGAAGCAGAGAAAATACAGTACATCAGCAGCTTAGAAGTAGAGACGGTCCCACCATACAGTAGTATTAAAGCAACAACATCTTAGTATACAGAAACCACTTTAGAAACAGGAGGACCATCGGTAGTGTTTGTAAGGAGAGAGAGAGAGAGAGAGAGAGAGAGAGAGAGCAGTTTGGGAATAAAGATAAAACGATACATACAGTAAAGCCGTATAGAAGAGCTGAAACCCTAGTACCATCAGCATTTTAGACACAGCTGAGTGGACCAATACGGGTGATAATTAACGCTGCATCACTTGAGGGACAGGTTCGAATCCCAGTTGGGGCAAAGAACTGTTTAAGGATATGAATTTCATTAAAGCAGTCATTACCTATCTACCCTATCTACCAGAAGACCGGCCGACATGTCGTAAAAACACCCTCGCTAATACCAGTACACTGATCCTGTGTGAGACAGCTCTGTTATGTATTCAGTATGGACGGTGAGTGTTAGCCCCGTAGTGATGGCATGTGGAGGTGTATAGTACAGGTATGTAGGAGGACTACTGGGACTTGGGAAGCGACTGTGAGTTCTATTCCTAGAGTCGGACACATAAAAAGGAAGAGTCAGTTTTAAAATAAGGTGTTCTATTTTAATCTTGTTTTATCGTCATTGTATTAGGTATTTCGTTTCCAATATTTTTGGCCGCCGTTTTTTAGGCAAAATATGTGAATTTTCATCGTGGATTCGGGTGCGTGTTTGCTTAATGCCATTTTCGTGTATTTTTAGCTGCATTTTGATGTATTATTTATGAGAGATTTATTGCGTTTGCCTTTGTAGTCCACGATATTGATAGTGAGAGGAGTGGTGGTATTGGTTGTAGTGGTATTGGGAGTGGGTCTGGTTGTGATGGTTGTGGTAGTAGTGGTATTGGTAGTGATAGTGGCGATGGTAGTGGGAGTAGGGTCAGTTATTGGTGGTGCTAGTGGTAGGAGATGGTGGTATTGATGGTGGGAGGGGTAGTTGTGGAGTTATTGGTGATGGTAGTGGTAGAATTGGTGATCGTGGTAGTGATAGTAATAAGGGTCATGGTAGTGGTTATGGTGGGATAGAAGCAGTGGTACAGTAACGACAGAGGTGGTGGAGATGATGGGGGTGGCGGTAATGGTAGCAATGATGGTAGGAGTGGTGGTGGTGTGGTAATGGTGGTTAAGTGATACTGATAGTGATTGATTAGTGATGGTAGACTGGGGCTAAAGGTAGAGGTCGTGCTTGTGGTAAAGTTCATGATAGTGACTTAGACAGTGGTAGTTGTGGTGACGAAATGGTACTGGAGTGGTAATGTTACTGGATGTGGTAATAATAGGGCTGTTGGCCCTTTGCCTAAAACCTCCTCAGGCCACCAATAGCCTACATACTCACAATGTTAGACATGGCCACTAGATATTTCCCTAAGCCATTCCCTTAAGGAATATTTCAGATCAGGGTAGTAATTTTAATTCTAGACCGTTCAGACAAACGCTTAAGGAGTTAGGAATCTCCCAGATAACTTGCTCAGCATATCACCCTCAGAGTCAGGGTGCATTAGAGAGGTATCACCAAACATTGAAGAATATGCTTTAAAAAATGAGTTTGGATGAAAAGGAATGGGACAAGTGTTTGCCTTTCCTACTTTTTGCAACCAGAGAGGCACCGAGTGAGTCCTTGGGCTATTCCCATTTCAGTTAATCTTTGGCCATGAAGTAAGAGGTCCTTTTAAACCCCTCAAAGAACAATGGGTCAAGGATGATGACCAGATTAACTTGCTAGACTATGTGTCAAAATTTAAAGGATGACTGGCCTATAGTATGGAAGTAGCCAAAGCACACTTAGAGTCATCTCAGGAGAAGATGAAGAGGTGGTATGACCACTCTAAGAAAGTTAGGCACAGAGTGTTTCACCCAAGTGATCAAGATCTTGTCTTGCTTCCCATTCATGGTCAGCCTCTGCAGGCAAGTTTTGCAGGCCCTTATGTAGTGGAGAAGAGGGTAGGTGAAGTAAATTATGTCATTTTAACCCCAGACTGGAGAAAGGAACGAAGATTGTGCCATGTAAATATGTTGAAGGAGTATCACAGGCGAGATGTGGACCCCTCCTAGTGCTGCATGCGTGGTGTCGGTTGTCGAGTTGGCTGAAGACGAGGGCTACCCTTTGACTTTGGACCAGACGACCAGTTGGAAAGACAACCAGGAAGCTTGGAGTAAATTGAATGATAAACTCTCCCATTTGACTGCAGAACGATGTGGTGAGCTTGTTGTCCTTCTCAGGAAGTTCCTTGACATCTTCTGGGACACCCCAGGACGGACGGAAGTGGCACAGCACAACGTGGATGTTGGAGGCTCCAGCCCTGTAAAGCAGTCCTCCTACCGGGCCAGTCCTCAGATGCAGACCATCATTCAAGTAGAACTGAAATACATGTTGCAGCAGGGGTTAATCGATTCCTGTCAAAGTGAGTGGTGCTCCCCGGTCATAATGGTTCCAAAACCCGATGGGTCACATCACTTTTGTATTGATTATCGTAAAGTCAACTCCCTTACCAAGACTGATACCTACCCACTTCCTAGAGTCGATGATTGAACACGATAGGCTGTGCTAAGTTTATTACAAAATTAGATTTGATGCAGGGATTCTGGCACGTCCCACTCACAGAAAGGGCCCATGAAATTTCCTGTTTTGTGGTCGGTGGCAATACTTGTAAATGTAAGGTCATGCCCTATGGTGTGAAGAATGCTCCTGCCACCTACCAAAGGCTGATGAATGATCTCACCAAGGACTTGGAAGGTTGTGTTACATACATTGATGACGTTATTTTAGTGACACCTGGGAACAACACTTGAGGCAACTAGAAGCCTTGCTGCAGAGACTGTCCTCTGCTAATTTAGTGCTTAATTACTAAATATGAATTTGTAAGGGTTCGAGTGCAGTACCTAGGTTATGTGGTCGGTTTAGGCCAAGTGAGTCCACCTGATGTTAAGGTTCAGGCCATAGTTAATTTCCCCAACTCCAGTATAAGAGAGTTACAACGATTGCAACGATTCTTGGGTATGGTAGGGTACTACAGAAGATTTGTCCTGAACTTCTCTGATCTTGTAGCTCCTCTGACTGATTTGTTAAGGAAAGGAGTCAAGTATTAGTGGAAGCCAGAATGTGAGGATGCCTATTCTAAAGTCAGAGCCATCCTGCCAAGTCACCCAGTGTTTCAAGCTCCAAATTTTGATAAACCTTTAATTTAGCTGTTGATGCCGGTGGCCTTGGGGCTGGTGCAGTTTTGCTTTAGGATAATGATCAAGGCTTTGAGATGCCTGTGTGCTATTTTAGCAGAAAATTCAGTGAGGCCCAGAGAAATTATTCAACTATTGAGAAAGAACTGCTTGCACTCATACTTGCCCTTCAACACTTCTCTGTGTATGTTGGTCCAGGGTTAGGTGATGTTGCAGTGTACACTGATCACCACCCTCTGGAATTTTTGTGCCAAGTGAAGGACAAAAATCTTAGACTGACCCGCTGGGCCCTATTTTTTGCAGGAATACTCGCTTGATGTGAGACATGTAAAAGGTGTTAGTAATGTTTTAGCAGATTATCTATCCAGAACTTAAATTGTACAGTATCCAGAAATTTCCTCTTGGGAAATTTCTTCTCTCAGGAAGGGAGATGTCACTGGCGTAGTTACCCCAGTAGCAAATGGGTGAAATAGAAGATAAGGTGATAACGTAAGCAGACAGGAGAGCCACGAAGATCAATAAAGCTTTTTCTTATCAGTTTTGCTGGCTGTAAGGGTAAGGCAAGACCTCAGCTCTGTTTACCCAGCGGTCAAATTTGCCTTCTGGACTGATAACACACTAGTAGTTTTTCTCATAAATTAAGCAGAAAAACCTTATGTCCTTGAACACAGTGTGTGTAACTTACTGTATAGTGTGGGAGGAGCAAAATGAGAGTATTTGCCAAAAGAAGTCTGAAAAGTGCATTTTTGGCTTTCTTGACAGCACGCCGTTGGTTTTGTGTAATATGTGTAAGGCTCCCATGGGTAGCAGGTGCCTCTAATGTTTGTAAGTGGCTGGAGATTGAACTTAAGACAGCTTAGTGGCTAGTGAACCGAGAGAGGTGGAGTAAGTCTGCTTTATAAGCTCGTGGACAATGTGAGAGAGACACATTTGTTCACATTTTGTCATTTGTACACCTTTTGTCACATTTTCACGTTTTCACTTTTTTTGTCACAGTCACGTTACACTTTTGTCACACTTTATTGCACTTTTCCTCATATTTTCACACATTACTCAATACGTGACTTTGATTACAAAACACACTGTTTGTGCACCATTTCCCATTTTTGGTTCACTCCTCCATTTCCACTAGTGTGTGATTTATATCTGGATTATATCTTCGAAATCTCCAAGTTTCCTCGAGCTTTGTGGGGGAGGCGGTGGCTCAATCGGTAGAGAAGTGGCCTGCAGTCCCACCGGACCCAGGTTCGAATTCCGGCTGGGGCAGGGAACAGTTTAAGGATTTGAATTTCATTAAAATCAGGCTTTACTGATCTACCAGAAGACCCGCCGACATGTCGTAAAAATACCCCTGCTAATACCAATACACCAGTCCTGTATGAGACAGCCCTAGCACGTATTCAATATGGACGGTGGGTGTTAGCGCCGAAGTGGTGACATGTAGAGGTGTATGGTATGTAGGAGGACTGCTGGGCCTTGATAGCAGGCTGTGAAGCCTATGCCCAGAGTCGGACACATAAAAAAAAAAAAAAAAAAAAAATAGCCTTCACTGATTGTATTCTGGTTAGGTAAGAAGTAACTTGTTTTATATTTGTATTCTGAGACCTATATGAATTCCCCTTTTGGAGAACGAATCCTGGTTTCTTCTTTGGTGTGTGTATGTTATAGTGTACAGTAAAGTTAGTTTTCTTGTGAGCTTTACCTTATCCTTTTTAGTGATTAATTAAGGGTTAAGAGTGCACCGTAATATACACCCCCATAACAACACACACACACACACACACACACACACACACACATCCGGCATTGTGGCTCCATTACGACACACTTTGGCCCCAGTTACAACACATCATAATAATGGCGGAGGTAAACTACTGGTACGATGCATTTACCTTTTCATATTTGTATGTATTATTTCATATACAGTATACTGGAATATAGTGTGACCGTTATAGCATAGTATCGTCTTTTTCACTGTGTTCTTGCAACCTCCAGCCCATTTTAAGATATTTTCAAAACTGTTGGGGACAGATATAGCCAACATTACTCAGCACAGTACGGCAGGTCATTCTTTAGTCAAATAAAATACACGTAATTTTCAACTTTCATCGCCTATCGTAGACGCATCCATCTTCACTCCCCGGATATCCCTACCCCCAGACACCTCATCCCCGAGACACCCCCACCTCCAGACACCCCCTCGCCGCCATCTGCAGCTGTCACCCCCATTCCCCTCACATACTCCTGCCCTCCCATCTAGCAACAGGATATGCAAAACGTCTGCAAGGTATTCAGTGTTTATGTTGGCTGGAGAAGCACGCTGATTGGCCCAGGCTGCAGTGCTCGTTTTTTATTACACCCGGACACCGTTTTCCTTCATCCAGATTGAGGCTAGATATACAGGGTGACTCTGGCTGCCTCACCTGGATATATCTTGTGTGATGCGAGGACGGCTTAGTCAGTTATGCATGGATATTTTGGCTGCCTCATGAAATTACGAATTAACCATGCAATCTCTTGATGGAAGTCAGACACCATACAGCAGGAAGAACGTTATGAGAAGTAGAAAATGATGCAGGTAGACAGTATTAAGGTAGACTGAGCAGCACACAACAATTCATCAAGTAAACGATAAGGAAGCTCAGTATATGAACTATCTTGTTTGAAAGTCTCTAGATTTTTTTTTTTGGCCTGGTTTTTAAGGGGTTGCATGGTGGTGTAAATCGC
This sequence comes from Coenobita brevimanus, assembly GCF_032717465.1. Classification (NCBI taxonomy): domain Eukaryota; kingdom Metazoa; phylum Arthropoda; class Malacostraca; order Decapoda; family Coenobitidae; genus Coenobita; species Coenobita brevimanus. Next base: position 23,289,124 of record NC_137016.1, on the reverse strand, counting down.
CATTTCGGCTGAATATCAGGTGCTGTGTTCATCGGCACAAGTTTCCTTAACCCCTTCATTGCAGTGATGGAGTTTATTGTCTCATCCAGCCAGTGAGAATACTATGTACTCGTATATGTTATGTAGTTGTGTAGGTGCTGGGTAAGTAGCTTGTGGTTAGTAACACGATGTAGCAGGTAGCAGGGCACAACACCTAATTGGGTAGTGTTGGAGACTATTAAAGTTACAACGAATTTACACACATCATTGGCAAGTTTAGTAAAATTTAATGGGTGTTACTTAAGGGACTTTTCTTACGAAATGCCACCATGCTGCTGAAAAAACAAACCCCTAAAGCTGCCAGTTGAGCACTGAACTTAAGTTACCTTGACAGTTATTAACGGTAGAGAGGACCTGCACACATTGTTCGGAAGCTAAAATAGCAGCATCAGCAAGCTTGCTCGCTCGAGTACAGTCCATTGTTTCTAGCATGGAAGCCTGTTTTTTTTTTTTTTTTTTTTTTTTTTTGCCACCTCCAGATGATTATACTCATTTTATGAGAGCCACATAGAGAAAAAGTTAATGAAGTAATTTTTGCTGTAAAAAAATCTCTCCTGGTATGAATAACTTTGTAAAGCTTCAGTGGGGATGAATTTTAAAATTGGTAGCCTGCTTGAAGAGGTTAGGGTGGTGTGGCAGAGTTTGCATCGTGTAATACCACAGTGGGCGTTGGCCGTCACCTGGTGGTAGATATTCTGAACTACGATGGCTTCGTCTTGGCCTTCTGTACCTGGGAAAATGTATTGTTTGATTTTCTTTCACAGCATCAAAATTGTTGTAATATTCAAGTGACATTTGTTAACGAATTAGGATTTTTTTTTTTTTTTGGGGGGGGGAGGTACTCAACGTCCACTCACTTGATGTACAGTAGTGATACCTTCATGTGACTGCAAAGAGTGACAAGCAAGTTGGTTTCCTGAAGCCCAGGAGACAAATTGGTACGTTGGGTGGTAATCATATCATGTGGATGCCTGGTGGTTCAGTGGGTTAAGGCGCACCAGACAAATATGGTTTATATGGGGTTTAAATGCTTGTTGTTCACATAATGCCACTCAGAGTCGGGCGAGTAATCACTCTTGCTTTAAATGTCCGAACAAAATAGCCTAGCACCGAGCCCCTAAGCAATTAATGGAGCGATAAACGAGTAATTGTAACTGACAGTGAAGATTAAGTCTGTTGCTGAGTATGTGATGTACTTTACGCTGCTTTAACCCGGTGGCCATGAATAAGGAGGAAAATAATTTACAAAAATATTTTGACCCATCGTCATTTACATAAGCCTGATGTACTATTGCGGACAGGAGTTCTTAACCACCCTCGTCCAGCCAACCCGTGTATGTGGCAGAGTCGCATTCACGAGCACAGAAGTTGCCTTCGATGCATTTCTGTCGAAAAATATTCCTTCAGCTTTGGGCTTGTACTAATGGATAAAGCAATAGTTATATTTACTTTGAAGGTTTGACTCTGATAACACGAATATATCATACTGATTATTTAATAACTTGTTTCTCGTATACTGTAGAGCCAAGCAAGTGATAAATATGTATATTTGGTTCCACTCCACGACTTCCTGTAGGTCTCAACCAGCGAACATAGAGTGAACAAGTTCGAAGCATTCATTTGTTAACAGGAAAGAGAGAGAGAGAGAGAGAGAGAGAGAGAGAGAGAGAGAGAGAGAGAGAGAGCGTGTATGATGGGTGCCTGTGAATTTTGGAATAATGAGGTGGAGGCAGACTTGCGCAGGGAAATGCAAGGGATGAGAAACCCTGGATTCCTGTGATCCATTGAAAACAGGCCACAGTGTGATATATATATATATATATATATATATATATATATATATATATATATATATATATATATATATATATATATAGGATTGCTTTCGTTGGAATAATGAATTAGTATATAAATGCTGTTGATTTAACAAAAAGCTGTGCTTAAGAAAGTAATTTGCCTCTCTGTCCAGAGAGAAATATCCAGTTAATGAGAAAAATACTTATGAGTTCGCCAAAAATCTCCAGGTGCCAACCACCAGAGAGAGAAAAAATGCAAACATAAGGCATCTAACAGAAGTTACGTAGCCTGCCAAATTATTTGACGAAGTCAACTGGCGTTACCCAGACTAAAACCCATCTTTCATTTTGTCCGACGAGACGTTATCGTGGGATAAATAAACTCCTTCGTCATCAGCGAAAGGAAAAATTCAATGTTTAGCTTGAGCACCATATTTACTCATATCGCATAAAATCATGTGTATGTAGCCGGAATGAAGCCCGTTATCTATGGCCTGGCAAACTCCCTGTAAAGAGTACCCAGTACTATTTTCTATCGACAGACCGAGTTAAGCGGTGAGACTCATCTTTCGTGTATTGAAATCCACCCCGCCTCTGTGTGTGTGTGTGTGTGTGTGTATGTGTGTGTGTGTGTTGAATTGAGAGTCATCTGGCTTGTGGAGCATGATATGCGGATTGGTAGGTTGGTAACTGGGTGGGTGGATTGGTTAGTGTAGGCTGCTTGTTTCACAGGCGGACTAGGTGGAGTGAGTGGGCGAGAGGGAGGGAAAGGGTTGTTGGGCTGGTTAAGTGGGGTGGAGTGGAGTTCGTGCATTGTTTAAGTGAGGTTGGTGGTGGGGCTACCTGTAGGACAAGGCAAGAGACGGGTTTGTGTCGTCCTACTTTTGAGACATAATGTATTGAGTAAGGTTGTGGGTATGTGCGTTGATGGGTGGGTGGGTAGATGGATGAACGGATTGTGGGAAAACAGGCCACTGGGATTAGGTGAATTGAGTAAATGTCCGAGTTGGGAAAATCGGTCCACAGGGGATATTATTCTGGAATCATGCTGAAGTTGGTATATATATCCAGTGAGTTACAACAGGTCCATCGTGCAATACGTCTGTTGGTTAGGAGGTCTTTGTTTCAACTGCACGCATCAGTGGGTGATATAACCACGTCGGATAACAGGTTTATGGGGAAAATAGGTTCATTGTGAAAAATACATCCATGGGTATACGACCATGTAGGAAACCTGGATCCATGGAGAGATTCAAGATCGACGGAAAAATTGGTCCGTGGGGAGAAAATACATCAATGGGGAAAATTAGTTCGGGGGAAAATAGGTTACGTAGGGAAGTAGGCGTCTTTGAAAAAAGTCATTAATGAAAATAGGTCCATAGGGGCATACACGTACTGTAAACATACATGGAAATATTTAAAATAAATGGGACCTAAAACATCCAACTTTTAACAACCACCGTTGCCTGGAATTAGGCTTACCACTGCACAGTGCACACCTTGCACCAAACAACCATTAGCCAGACGCTATTTCCACTTCGTCATCCAGTTATTATATTTCATAATTTACCTTCATTTAGCCATTTAAGCATAGAAAGCCAACCGAAACGAAAGGAAAAATCCCTGTTTAACTGTGTTGAGCACCTCATTTCTCCACCTCATTCCTCTAAAATTCACGGGCACCCGCTACTCTCTCTCTCTCTCTCTCTCTCTCTCTCTCTCTCTCTCTCTCTCTCTCTCTCTCTCTCTCTCTCTCTCTCTCTCTCTCTCTCTTTCCTGTTAACAAATGAATGCTTCGAACTTGTTCACTCTATGTTCGCTGGTTCAGACCTACAGGAAGTCGTGGAGTGGAACCAAATATACATATTTATCACTTGCTTGGCTCTATACGAGAAACAAGTTATTAAATAATCAGTATGATATATTCGTGTTATCAGAGTCAAACCTTCAAAGTAAATATAACTATTGCTTTATCCATTAGTACAAGCCCAAAGCTGAAGGAATATTTTTCGACAGAAATGCATCGAAGGCAACTTCTGTGCTCGTGAATGCGACTCTGCCACATACACAGGTTGGCTGAACGAGGGTGGTTAAGAACTCCTGTCCGCAATAGTACATGCGGGATAGGAGTAGTGTGTCGCTTTCGAAATGTAGGTTTATGACGAAAATTTTTTAATGTTCTGAGCACTATCTTTAAAAAAAAAAAAAAAATGAAGTTCTTTAATCCTTGCATCCCAGCTTATTTTGATTAATCGATGGCAAGGATGGTCTTTTATGGATGGGTCTGTTTTTACTCTTATGAATGTGTGCGGAAAATGGTACAGTTCCCGCCTTTCATATCAATAAACCTCCTGGAAAACCTCCTGCAGCCCTATTTTCATCTTCTCAGCAGTAAACCTTCCCTCACAACCTTTCAGTACCTACCCTGTTCCACCCTATTCTTTCCATATTCCCCTCACCCCCCACACTCCTCCCTAACACTCGCAGGCTCCGGTAACCCACTCTCAGCTGAATAAAATTGTGTGGTGTCAGTCTGAGCATAATAACAGATTTGCCTTGACGACAGGAGGGTTCATGGTACCAGTATTAACACTCTCAGGCTCTCTCTGAGGACTTATTCTGAGCTGCATAAAGTAGTCGGAGGGTAGCTGGAATAAAGTACGAGAACAGACACGATCGCAAGTGAGCTAACATTTTTCCCTCCTCCTGCTTCCAGTCACAGGTCAACAAACAGCAGCAGGTTTATGAGTCCTGTAGAGTCTTTTAGCAGCTATTTTATTTTCCCCCGTAATTCTCATTCCCTTTCTGCTGTTCCGTCTTTTCCTTCCCAGTTATTTCTTTTATCATTCCTTCTCTGACAAAAAAATCTTTACCTAATCATCAAGTCTTTACCTACTATCCATTTCATGGACCGTGTATCATGGTTTTTCTCAAATATCTTTCAAACTAATCAATTGATCGGTATGATACTTTGACACAGTGTACATGACACCTCCCGCTAATTTTTGGTAATATACGGCATTGCCAAGTGGTGTTACTGAAGGCGTTTACTCTTGACGTTTAAAGGCAAAGTCGCGTGAGCCCTGCAGGGCTAATCTACACAAACGAATGTCCGCTACCCCCCCTCTCCTTCCTCTCCCTCCATCTCTCCCTCCCTCCCTCTGTCTCACTGTTTCACTCTCTCTCTTTCTCTCAGCATTCCCCCCAATACCTGTATGTAACATACAGTATGCAATAAAATACCGTTTACCATTATATTATTCAGTAGTAGCAGATAACTGGAAAGTTCTTAATGAAAAGGATATAGCGTGGTCTGACCTAACGACCATAATAGGCTAATGGTTAAGTTTTCCCAACGGGGGTGTCAGGTGCGGGGTTGATTATATACCGTACCGTACTGGTTTGTAAGTTAAACTGTGTGATTTAATTTTAGATACCTTATCTTACCTGCTCGTAGTAAACACGTCGATATGGGGGGTAAAGGAATTAAGAGATCGTGATAGTAGGCACATTATATTGGGTGAATAAGGTGACGGTCATACGCTCTTTAGTCAACTCCCGTTTATATAACTTCAGGACATACAATAACAATGATTAAATGAACACAAACTCTACAAACAACAACATACTGTATTTATGATACCCGATACTAATCGTTATAACATGATAGAGTGGACAGAGGGGGGGGGGGCACTGGAAGGCCAGCAGGAATGAGGGTTGAGGGGGGAAATGAGGAGGGGGAAGGGAGAGGGGGGAGAGGGAGGGAGGTAGGGAGGGAGAGGAAGGGGATGGGGGGTAGCGGACGTTCGATTGTGTTGATTAGTCTGGCGACTCACGCGACTTTGCCTTTAAACGTCAAGAGTAAACGCCTTCAGTAACACCACTTGGCAATGCCGTATATTACCAAAAATTAGCGGGAGGTGTCATGTACACTGTGTCAAAGTATCATACCGATCAATTGATTAGTTTGAAAGATATTTGAGAAAAACCATGATACACGGTCCATGAAATGGATAGTAGTTCATTTCTATCCCCTTTCCTTGTACACCTACCTTTACTTCCAAATTCCCTTTCTTAGGCTTGATCGTCCCCGTTTATTTTCTTTCTACTTCTTTAATCATCCTTTCCTTCCTGTTATTTCTTCTTTACCACTCATCCCCTCATGTCTGCTCCTTGTTAATTTCTTTCTTTCATTTTATTTTTAGTCTTTCAGTTCCTTCTCTCCCTGCCTCCTAGATTTCCCATTCATCTTCTTTTAAGATTCACTCTTTCCTTTCCTTCGTTACCTTTCCTATCTACAAGCAGATATTCCTTATTTAATCTTATCTTTCTTCATTGAACCTACAACCATGTATACTACTTTCCCTTTTCTCTGCAGCCTTCTCATGCCTCCCCTTCACTTTTACTTTGTCATCTTCTCGTGCGACTATACAGTTTTTCACCCTCCACACATTTCCCTTATTTTTTCCATTTCGTTCTCTTTTCTAACTTTTATTTCAAAGTTGCTTTCCGTTCTTCACTCAAGGGTCGTATTTAGGTGGCATACATGACTTCATCGAACATTTTTCTTACCGATTCATTATGCACATTTTATCTTAATTCTCATGTTCTATGTAATGTTATATATTTATAGCATCGGCGTAGTTTGCCTCAGTAATATACAAGGGAATCAAAAGGATTATATAATAATTATCCAGAATAAATCGCTGAGAAACAGATGTCACGAAATCTCCTGTGGCATCAGGAATACGGCCCTTACCCCTATGTTTCCTGCCCCGTCACCCCGTCTCATCACGGTCTGTCTTGCCTTGTATACTGCTTCATTCCACATCACCTATCCATCAACACATCCCTCCTCCCATATTATCTCAGTTTCACCCACAATCTTTTCCCCCCACATTGTACCCCTTCGCGAACTCTGTACCTCCTCACCTCTTTGGCTCCCCTCCTCCTCTTCAATTCCCCCCCTCCCCCCTCCCCTCTCGCTCTCTCCTCTCTCCTCTCGCCCTCTTCATTCCCTCCCCTCCCAACGTTGCTTCCCTTTCAGTCTAACCTCTCTCTTCTTTCACCCTCAACCTTGCTACCGTTTCTCTTTCCCCTGTCTTTATTCTCTTTTCTTTTCCTCTCAACGATGCCTTTCTCTCGCTTCCCTCTCGTAGTTCCTCATTTCTTCCTTCCTCCTCCCTTCCTTTCCTACATCCCATCCTGCAGTCTTTTCTTCCACCGTCACCCTGATCTCATCTTCTGTCTTTCCTGATTCTGTCTTACGTTCCCATTCCCTCTCTAAACATTACTTCTTACCCACTTGATTCTAACCAAGCTTTCAGTCCAAGTCCTTCTTTTCCTCATTTTCTCTCAACACCTTTACTATATATACCGGTATGTCCTTTGCAGTCTGATTCACTTCCCCACCCTTATGCATGCCATCCTCACTCTAGTCTTGTACTACCTGTCACCATCACTGTTCACCCCCGTCACCTGTAACATCACATAGTCTTCCATCTCTCTACCTCTTCTATCTCCTCAGTTCTCCTTCTCTCCGTCCTTACGTCTCCTCCTTCTCCCATTCTGCCAATCACTCGATCACTTCACACTCGTCACTAACTCCTACTATACCACTACTTCCCACTCCCTATCACCATAATAGTTTATCCATCACCTACCACCTCGCTGTCTCCATTTTGCCTCTTACCATACCTCCATATCACCCTATCCCTGCCCCTTCTCTTCCCCTTCCCTCCCCGTCTCCCTCTTCATCAACGTCACTCTCCTCATCACCTTCCTTGCTTACTCTTCTCTTTTCCCATTGCTCCCCATCACATACCTCTCCCCACCCACTCCCCATCTCTAACGCCTCCCACTTTCCCTCTTTCACCCTGTCTCTCTCAACTTCTCCCCACAGCCTCACATTCCTCATCATCTTCCACCTTCACCTACTCCTCACTTCCCTCTTCCCCTCCTTCACCCCTTCCTGCCCTGATGTCCTCCATTCCTGATCTTGTCCTACACACCCTCCTAACCGCATGACCCCCCATTTTTCAACACCTCCCAATGCGCACCATTTCCCCCTTCCCCTTCCCACACCCCTCCTTCTCTAAACCCCCAATCTCTCGTCTTCTGTTCCCCCAATCTCTCGTCTTCTGTTCCTTTCCCTTTACTTCGTCTCACCTCAACTCATTCCTCCCCCCTCCCTCCTTCTTCATCCTCCTGTCCTAGCGCATTCCACTCCTCGCCGGACACTAAGTGATCGAAGTAAAAATATAATACGGCCATAAAATTCACTGCCTTTATTTTGGAAGGCGCTTATTTGCTCTTGAACAGTATGTCGAGAAGGTTACGACTCTTCAGCGTTTTCTTGGTTGCTTGTGTGTGTGTGTGTGTGTGTGTGTGTGTGTGTGTGTGTGTGTGTGTGTGTGTGTGTGTGTGTGTGTGTGGAGTCATCAGTCAGCTTACAGAATGATTGACACTGTAAGAAGAGTAAATTTATTCAAAGTGAAGAATTTTGTCATCCCTGTCTCCTCACCCACTCTCATACCTTTTCTTCCTTCCCTCCTCTTATTCGTGTCTGTTCATCATGTCCCCTTATCCTCCTTTAACTTCCTTGCATCTATCATTTTTTCCCTGTCACCCATGTTTCTTTCTCACCATTGTCTTCGATCCCATCCTCTTCCGTTTTGATCTCTACTTCATCATTCTCTTTCTCTCCGCTTCCTTCTTCCCATCCCTGTTTTTCCTCCTTTTTATCACCTTTCCCTTTTCTCCTTTCATAACTTTTCTCCTGTCACTGAAGATTCCCTCTTAGCTATTTTCCTTCACATGACTCCTCCCCTTCTTATCTCTTCCTCAAAGATCCCCCCTTCTCCATTTCCCTCTTTCCTCTTTCATGTCCCCTCCTCACACTCTCATCCTTCAATCTTCGTCCTTTTCCCCTACTTTCTGTCCCCAGCCTTGTCTACCCCTTACCATATCTACTTCTTTGCCTCTTCCTTTCTTTAGCTATTCCACACGAATCCCAGGTTCTTATTTTTCATCTTCCTCTGCCTTTTTTTTCTTCTTGCTTTTATTTCCCATTTCTTCGTTTTTTCTCCTTCTCCTCCTCCTCCTCCTCCTCCTCCTCCTCCTCCTCCTTCTTCTTCGTCTTCTTGATAACGTCAGAGTGAAAGCCGATTATAATCAGAAAAAAAGTCATCTTCGTCTCGAGATGGGCGAAGCAAATAATGAGAAAGGAGGGAATAATGAAAGTTGAGAACAAGTTTTACAGAAGAAAAAGAGGCTTGGTAAGACGCGTGGGAGAGAAACTGTAGGTGAGTGGCTGGCAGAGTACGAGAGAGAGAGAGAGAGAGAGAGAGAGAGAGAGAGAGAGAGATAGGTAGATAGATAGATAGATAGATAGATAGATAGAGAGAGAGAGAGAGAGAGAGAGAGAGAGAGAGAGAGAGAGAGAGAGAGAGAGAGAGAGAACAGTTATTAGGTGAAGGTTGGAAGAGGAAGGGAAATATAAAAAGAAAGTACACAAAAATCAGAGCGAAATCTGGAAAAAGTAATTTGCTTTAGAAAACTGGTCACGGAGAGAGAGAGAGAGAGAAGAAAGAAGGCATAAGAGAAAAAGGTGAAAGTAAGAACAGTGCAGAGATAATCTGGCTTACCACGCTCAGCCGGGCAGAGATGAACACAAAGAACGAGAGAATGGGCTGTAAAAATATCCAGTGATGGCCGAGTGGGTAGAAAGGATGCGGGAGAGCAGGTTAAGTGTGGGGCAATGGCGGTGATCAGGTATTTTTGCGGTAAAGAGCGTAAGGGAATGGGATCTGGGGAAGAGGAGGGTGAGAGAGGAGAAAATTCTGAACGTGCATATACGTACACAGGTAAGGCGAACAGCCGCTTCTGTAGTACTGTATAGATCCTTGCCAGTGTGCTGTACGCGTCACGGAAATTATTCTTTCAAGGACGGAAGCATAGACCTGTGTTTCTTACGTTCCCGCTATTGCCAGTACGCCTTAGTGAAACCACAAGTTAAACCACACTCGTTTTGCTGTTGTCTGTAACACGGGCATTGGCTTTCAAATGTGCCGGCGCCAACTTTTCCCTAATTCAAGCTGTATCTTTTCAAAACTGCTAAAAAAATGTTCTTCGTTTTGGGAAGAACTTCATCTGGTTCAAGGAGAATGAACAGAACAGAACAGACATTTTCTTCTTTCTGAAGACTTGTCATAAAGATCTCTAAGAAATATACTTCCACCGCACTCTTTTCCACTTAGATGGCTCTGTTGCTGTTTCCACCTTTGTTGAAACATATATTTTTCTTCATACTTTTGCTTCTGCCTCTACTCTGAATGATTCCTTGTTCCTTCACCTCCTTTCCCCTCTGTCTTCCTCATGCTTGACATTACAATATATTGTTTCAACGGGGAGAGAGAGAGAGAGAGAGAGAGAGAGAGACAGCAAACATGAGGAGGAAAAGAAAACAGATATGGGCAGGAAGGAAAGATGGTAAGGATACGGGAATAAACACAAGGAAGCATGCGAGAAACTACTATATGCAGAAAAGAATACAAGGAAGGACTCAGGGAAGAACACATGGAAAGATACAGAAAGGAAAGGACACAAGGACGGACACAGAGAGTGAGAATGGACACAAGGTGGAGAGGACGGACACAGGAAGGAAAAAAGCAAGGATTCAAGGAAGGAAGGAAAGAAGGACAGGGCAGGAAAAAAGGAAGGATACAGGGAAGGAAGGAAGGACAGGGAAGGAAAAAGGAAGGATACAGCGAAGGAAGGAAGGACACAGAGAAGGAAAAAAGGAAGGACACAGGGAATGAAGGACACAGCAAAAGAAGGGAGGACACAGGGATGGGCATAGTGATGGAAAGCACACAAGGAAGAACAGGAAAGGTGGTGAGGAAGGGAGGAAGGAAGAGATGAAGAAAAGAAGGAAGAAGTGAGCAATGAGAAGTTGGGTTGAGGCGGTGATGGAGTTTGTGGTAACGAGGCCAACTCCACCCATTCCATCCCACCCCCATCTCCCTTCCCCTCCTCTTCCCCCAACCTCCCCCCATCTCCCTCACACCCTGATCCTTCCCTCTCTTCACCTCCCTCCCATCCCCTTGCTCTTCCTACACTGACACTCCCCAGTCCTCACATTCCTGCCTCCACCCCCTCCTCTCATGCATATCTTATTCTTTTCCGTCTCCCTCTCCATGTGTGGGTGTGTTTGTACCTTTGTATTTCTCTTCCTCCATTTACTGTCGGTATACTGTGGTTACCATATTACTGAAGCCATTGTAATGCCAGGGTAAAACTGACCGCCTGACTAAACTGCATCAGTGGGAGGACGGACTGTAATCTTGCTGACCCCAGGCGGTTTTATCGTTGTGGCTAAGGCCCCAGTCACACTGCAGGTACGACTTATTGCAAACCACCCGCGACCTCCAAGTCGTGGGTGGTTTTGGTGAGGTTTACGACCGGTCTTCATATGTCTCGGTCTAGCCGCAGGCCACCATGGCGACCAAAAAATCGTTGCAAGGTTTTTCGTGCTGCACGAAAAACCTCCCCGCGACCACCAATGTCGTGGCACGGAAGCCGCCCAGTGGGCGGCTGGACTACGTCTGGCCGGCTTACAGACTGTGACAGGTCAGTGACACCTGATCTTTAAGCAGTGGTTGCCATCCGGACGGAGGCCAGTCACCGCCCGCTCTGTGCGGTGGCTGTCTGCACTCCGTCAAGACGACAACAGGACTAAGGCGGCCGCCGCCCAAAAGCCTCCTGTCAAGGGTGGTGGTTGAAGTCCGGCCACTGTCCAGCCGGCGATTGGTCGAGCGACAAGTGGTGGGCTGGACCGAGACCAGCCGCCGGCCAATCCGCTGCCAGTGTCAGTCTAGTGACGGCCTAGAGGTAGTGGTCTAAACTGCGACAGGACGCTGACCGGCTGCTGTTTGTCGGCGGCCTGCCGACTAGTGGATGGCCACCCGTTGGTGTCTTGACCTGTGTGTACCTGGTCATGGTCGCCATTCGGCCGCCCACTGGACGGACACTGGACGACCACCGGTAGCCAATCGGTGGCATGACTGCTCAGAGGCCTCCGTGGTCGGGGACTGGTTACGCGATTTTCAGGTTTGTGACAAGTCATACCTGCATTGTGACTGGGGCATACAGCAACTGCCCACTACGCAATAGGACCTTGGTTCGAGCCCCTGCACTAGTGTTGCTCAACTCAGGTAGACCCTGGGCTTACGAAATATGCCTTGGCAGGCACCATACCTGCTGACTTGTCTGGGGGAATATGTCGGAGCATTACCACCTCGGGGTGAATGAATTAACAGCCTCTCATCGGAGAGGTTGATGTGGAGATTTGGTGGGGGTGATTCTAGGCTATATTATTATATTGCATTAAACTTTGGCACCTTTGATTCATCTCTTCAACAGAGGACATAATTTTAAATTTACGCTTGTAACTTTAAGCTGACTATATTCAAGAAAGGCTTTTCGATATAGAAGTATCTGATAAAATCTTCATTAACACGTCGACTACTTAGGAGCTCTCCTACGGTAAAGAAAATATTCTGCAAAGAGAAATGATAAAAGCATAATAAATCATCGAAGTGAAGCGATTAATATGCTGATATGGCAAACAGTGACAGATGAAAGTATGTACGCTGGTTGTAACACACTGTCAGGCAGACCAGAACAGCTGTGTTCCAGATTATGAACGATGGTGTAAATTATAACATTTTATTCTATGCGTATTATGTACAGTTTATTTTGACAAACCACATAAACACATTTATACAATATGTATACAGTGTATTTCAACCTACCTCTGTAACCACTATTAGTTCCCTTCCATATCCCCTAACAATTAATTAGCATAACGTCACAGGATCCGACATGATTCAGTGTGTAGTGATAAATGACAGCCCGGAACATAAGTAGGATGATGTTGTATGCACAGTGTAATTTAAACAACAATCTAATGTGCGCTACATTCTCATCGAAAGCACGAAGCTACCCTCATTAAACAGTTTTCATTCGCTGACCTAGAAGGAATGTCAGCCACCTCTAACGAAGAGGCATGGCAGTAAACACTTATTTTATATATATATATATATATATATATATATATATATATATATATATATATATATATATATATATATATATATATATATATATATATATATAAATATATATTTTTTTTTTCCCGATAAACTGATGTCTGCGTAAGGAAAGACGGGAGAGAAACCTTTCTCCTTTCTAAACAATATCTTTCCATTTACCACCTTGGGACAGACGCCCCTCCTTCATGGATCCTCACAGTAGAACAAAAGATCATTTGCCAACTTGTTGGCTCCATTATCGTCGTCGTCGTCGTCGCCCATTACACATCATCCATCATTCATCAAGATTAGTGTTCATCTTGTGTTGACCTATTGCGGGAAAAAATATTCTCTTTCTCCTCAGTGTGTTTTATACACTTCAGCCCCACTTATACCCCTGTTCTGACTCGACAAAAATACCACACTAAGGTATTTTCTTTCATTATTAACAGGCAGTTTACTCATCTCTCTTCATTTAAATACAGTTTCCACAACCCCTTCTTCCCTTGCCTCTCATTTACCCGATATCATTTGTATGGAATTAACTCAGCTAAATTGCAAATCTTGATGTCATAAGGAGCAGACCAAAGCTGCTAAATATGAACCTAGCGTTGCTATCCTTCATTAACCCACTCAGTCCGATGATGTGTTTTGATATTTTATTCTTGTTACCACCAAATGATTTTATTCAGGTTAGGCCAAACCTGCAGTAGTGAGGAGACTAATGAAGACTACAGCTTACTCATCTGGTACCAATGTCTCTCCTAAATCACATAAAATCGTTTGGAACTAACAACAATAGTATGTATGTGAAATACGTCATCGGAGTGAAGTGGTTGACTGTTATTTTAGACTACGTCACTTGCAGCAATGTTAATATTAAGACACACAGTATATTCTTTGGTCGTGTGTTCATGGTAAAGCCTCATTTAAATATTGCATATTATGTTTACGGAAGAATTTCATGTATGCATTCATATGGAGATGACTCAACACTTCACAGTTCATTCACACTCAAACACCCATTTACAAAGTCTAATATCTCTCTCAACTCAGTACAGCCTTCTCCATAAATCAAGACTTATCTACAATCAAAGTATCATTCAATGCTAGTAAAACCAAATATATACAAATTACCAATAGACAGATATTGCCAGATTCGTATATTACCTTCAGTGCTACTAAAGCTCCCATCTCCCAAAGTATTGAAATTCTCGGCGTCTCCCTTAACAATGCCCTCAGCTGGACCTCTCATGTCAGATCACTTGCGAACTGAGGGTCCACTTTAAGCTGCGGTGTGAGTCAGGCATCGCACAATTGTTATGATGGTTATGATATACTCTATATATAGCCCATGAAAGAAATGCCAAGCAGGAGTGAACACAGATGCTAGTATTTTTAGGGTATTATTTAAGTTAATGTAAACGCTAGTATTTTTAGAACATTTCTTAGTATAGACACTAGTAGTTTTAGGGTATTTTTGTTCATATAGACACCGCACTAATATTTTTAGGGCATTACTTTGGTTAATATAGACACTAGTAATTTGAGGGTATTACTTTAGTTAATATAGACATTATTAGTTTTAGGGCAATACTTTCCTTTGTAGTGAATGTTATGTTTCACATGAAGCATTCAAAATATCTTAGGTATGTTAAAGTACTGTATATAATCCAGTAAAACATATATATTGTTTTTCTTCTCTTGACAGGACTGAGAAAACAAGGAGGTGAAGATGTCTTTATCCCCCGCCGCTTGAGTGTCCTGACCCCACCAGTACACACAGGTAAGTACACACGCTGCTGCCTCCTTCCTCTCACACTCTTACATCCAGCTTTGACACACACATTAATTACGAGTTTTTCTAATCTATCTTGTTGTACCAAACCCATGAAAGTAGACGTTATGTGTAAAATTAAATTAGCCCACTGACTCCTTGGGGAGAAAAGAGGGGATGGGGGTGAGGGAAGAAAAGGGAAGAGAAGAGAAGTGTATGGGAGGAATAAAGGGTGCAAGAGCGAAAGTGAAGTGGAGGGGAGAGGTGTGATGAAGGAAGTCGGAGAAATAGAAAATATTTGTGAGGGAGAAAGAAGTTTTAGGGAGGAAGTTAAAAGATGAGTGGTGTGAGAGATGGAGATGGAGGGAAAATATGGCAAGGAAAGGAGATGAGGGTAGGGAGGCTAAAAAAAAAAGGCCTAGTAATGGAGGAGAGGAAAGGAGGGAGGGATGTTGGGAATGTAAGTGGGGGAGGGAGTCAAGTAAAGGAAGTTGATGGTGGAAAAGTAAGGGAGAGGAGATGGTGTCAGGATGCTGGCAGTGAATAACGGCGTGGATTGGTAAATGAGATGGTTGGGAAGTGGGTGGAGTGGGGAGGATGGAATTCGTTAACCCCTTCAAACTGAGGACGACTTTTTCTTTATTTTCTTACTGTCTCTGATGGTTTATTTAGATTGGTAAAATATCGAGAAGGAATGCTTTAATACAGCCATTCCTAATCCCACTTGTAGTAGATATCTCTTTTAACATTAAATAGATAAATGAATAGGTGTCTGTGGATTCAAGGGGTCAGAGCCATGTGTAATAACTTTTTCAACTTCAGAAGCCTTGCCTTATACACAGGACACAAGTTTTTCTCATATGTTTTAAGAGTTCCCGCTTAACCAAAAACTTAATTTTAACTGTACTTCCGTTCTCCTTAACTTTATCCCTTTTGTACTTCCGGCCACTTCGGCTTGACACTAACTCCTTTACTTAATTGGTATTTGTATTATGTAGGTTTATTATTGTTACCTCCAGATGATTTTATTCAGATTTAGAAAGATGTCTAGCAGCGAAGGGGTTCATGAGGTCTATGTCTAACAAGTCCACTTCGAATATTCACCTTTCTACTGAATAGAATTAATATACCATAGCAAGAGTAAAATACAGAATACATCACCTGGTTGAAGGATTTAAAAGTGTTTCAGGGAAGTCTTAACCAAGTTAGTAAGTTGATGATTTTTCTTCTTTTACCCTTACCATCTCATGAATATTATATATAGCTTAAATAAACTTTCCGACCTGGAGAGGTCACATATAGACTACTCCGTCACTTCTTGAGCTGAATAAAATCGCCAAGTGGTTACAAGAATAGAATATATACTACGTCCTTGGGCTCAAAAGGATTAGGAAAACATACCCATCCACTTAGCGAGTTTAGAAGGGCCACGAAAGTCTAAGGCCCAAACACACGAGTTATTTACTTTTAGGAAAAGTTTTAGGACGTGAGGGTGTCACGTCTTGCGTTATTTGTGTTGGTACATCTGTTTATTCATTGTCTAATTCGTGGTTGTGTGTGTGTGTGTGTGTGTGTGTGTGTGTGTGTGTGTGTGTGTGTGTGTGTGTGTCGGAGAAGTGAGAGAGAAATATACTAGACGTCGCTTGGAGGTGTGAACCAGTACACATAAAACAAGGCATCATTTCATCTCGTGATTCAGGCCTCATTTTATTAATTAGAAGAAAAGTGCTTTATTCACTACAGTTTTACTTTTTTTTAACAGTTGTCGCATGCACTGCTTAGCAAAATTAAGATAATCTATTTATGTGTAACCAGTGTCATTATTAATACCATGTTAACACAGCTGTATCCAGGAATTGATTTTTTCGAGTTCTGTTTACTCCAACTCACGCTCGTACCCCCACAGTCACATCCACCTCACCCTACACTCACTCTGCCCCCAAACCCACACACACACACACACACACACACACACACACACACACACACACACACTTAACCCGCCTCACATTCACCCTGACCGCACACTCATCCTTTCTCTACAATCACCCCTCCCTTCAAACTCGCCCCACTCCCAAACTCGCCCACACCCCCAAACTCACATTCACCCCATCCCCACCACACCACGCCACCACACCACACAGTCTTTGCTCACTTTCAATAGTGCTATTATATTAACACGATGTAGGACAGCACTGTACATTAGGATTTATAGGTTGTCAAGAAAAGGTACTACCTCCTTAGTACTAATTCCCCGACGTACATCATACATCACGAGTTCGTGGCACATTTTGTTTTCATTTTACTCCGACTAACGCTGACGATTTTCATCAAGTTTACAGAGACCCCAGGGACTCAGGGGATGGCTGCAGTCGGAATGAACTCCATCCAAATTGTCCTGATGATGCTGAAGGCGCCAGAATGAATTTCCAGGCAACTTGAGGATCCGAAATGCTGAAAAATGCGTTAAATGTTTTCTGTAAAGCCCATCATCTTATCAATCCCAGTATGAGTTCATCTTTTGTTTTTTCATATTCATGCAGCGACTGGACGAATTTATTCGAATTTTTTATTCAAATAAAGTACTGAAGGACCATATTTAATACCTTCACTACGAATTGTGCCCACCAAATTGAAGAAATTGTCCTGAGGTAGGAAAGCAAAGTTAAATATCACCTTCGCTGACAATTACATCAATCTGAATAACACATCACATGCATATATAACGGATATTGGGTATTCGTACTCATGTGGTGTTATGTGGAATTATTTTCTGGCCCGTTCATGAATTATTAATCACCGTATTCGAGTTTCCTTCTTCAGTCCGATATCTCTTCTCTCACTCCATTCCACACACCTCTGTCTGTACTCCTGCCCCACCCATCCTCCCTCTGTCCTGCATCAGAGCCACACACACATTCTAGGTATTTCCCAGACTTACACAACAGGGCACCGGACCCACGCCAGGAGCATCTCAGAGTATGTACTGGGCAAGGATAAAGCCGGGTACACACACGCGAACAGAACCTCGTAACGTAACCCCGTCGTGTAACAAAAACGCCTGTGTAGACGGGACCTCGTAACGTCACTGGTAACACCCGAGCGAACATATATGTTACGCGTTGGGGTTCGCTCCCGATCAGCCAGTTGTCGGTTTTTGCGCGTCGCATCAAAGGATGTTACAGGGTGAGGTTACGCAATGTGTGGACGGGACGTGTGTCCGACACCTATCAACTGGGTACAGCCGCTACACAGAGTCTGCTCAGTAATCAGTATGAGGCTGGTCCCTAAACATAAAAATATATAACACAGGTTTTTAGAGTAATGTACCACTGTGACTGCCACCATTTTCTTTCCTTTCTCCTCTTCACTGTATGATATTGTATATAAATATACGCGGCAGCTGCGACAGGTAAACTTGCCATTGTCAGTACAACCTCCAAACACGGACTGACTCCGACTGATAGAGGTGGGACGCATGAAAGTTCGCGACGCGACGAGGTTCGGTTACGGACTCATCATTTCCACACCTCGTTACGCGTATCTTCGTCGCGCAACACGGCCTTGTTACGATACGGTGTTCTGTTAGCGTGTGTGTACCCGGCTTAAGGTGTGGGGCGGTGGTGAAACTTGTGGCAGCTTGTGTGAGGCGTGTGGTTTCCTGCGATCACACACACACACACACACACACACACACACACACACACACACACACACGTCTCATCTCCCGCTCCTGTCACTACCCAAGCCAGGAAATGAACCGGATCTTGGAGATTGATGAAGCTCCTCCAGTACACACACACACACACACACACACACACACACACACACACACACACACACACACACGTCTCATCTCCCGCTCTTGTCACTACCCAACCCAGGAAATGAACCGGATCTTGGAGATTGATGAAGCTCCTCCAGTATACACACACACACACACACACACACACACACACACACACACACACACAGATAAACATATGTAAGCATAAATGCATATAGATATTTAGAGATATAACATGCACACACACCTCACGTAAGTCCCCATCCACTCACACAAATCCAGTGTAGTAACTAATGGAGGTATAAGATTTTGAGTATAACTGGAGAGAGAGAGAGAGAGAGAGAGAGAGAGAGAGAGAGAGAGAGAAATTACGAGGTTAGCTGGTAAGCAATGAGAGACAAATGAAGTGATGGGTTAGAAAAATAGTTGATTAATTACATTATACTCATCATCACGGTGTAGCGTCCAGGTTAATGGCAGGTAAAATGAGAGAGGAAAAAGTTAATTATTTCCTTAGTTACGTGACATGTATAAATCTTCCAGGACGTAGCACAAATATTGGACTTTACTGTGTTGAAGTGATTAATGGCTGTTGACTCGGACTCATTCCCATCAAGGAGTGTCTACTTAGCGTGGGTGCAGCCACTGGGTGGGGGGCAAGTGGCCTGGGCCTCCCCTTTCTGAAAGAAGCTGGAGGAGGAGGTAGTTATTTAGTGATGTAAACATAATTTTATTATTCATTTCGGCAGTAATGAGCTTTTATTGGTCTGGTCCCTTTACTGTTTAAAACCAGATGCATTTTTAAAAATGAAGACACTTATATTACTTTTCACACATCTGTGTCTCAACAATAATGACAACCAATACTCAGCCTCCCCTCCCAGAACAAAATTTCGGCTGCGTCCCTGTAAGTTAAATAATATTGTCTGGTGGCAAGGATATGAAATATAACGGTATCATATTGAAGCGCTTAACGCCGATCAATTCTGCTTCACTAACTACAAAGCCGTAAGGTGAATAATTTCGTGTTGTGAAAACAAGATTGTTGTGAGAAACGTTCTGATGACAATGGAAGGCTAATACTGTTTGCTTTTTAAAGTGCTTTATCGTAAAGAGGTAAAATTCCAGTCGTAAAACACACTTAGCGATACACAGGGAAAGGATTATTTGAAAGAGAGAGAGAGAGAGAGAGAGAGAGAGAGAGAGTATGATGGTGAGAGTGTGGATGAAGGATAAGCAGAGATAAGTAGAGAGTGGGTGGAATTGGTGTGCAGAAGGTTGGATACGGTGAGAATACTGACGGAACAAACATGGATTGAGTCAAACATATAAACAAATAAATAAAATGGATTGGAGGATGGATAATTGTCAAGATAAAGGATGGATGAGAAGGATGGATGGCAAGTAGCAGGCGATTGGATGGGTAGATGATAGCATGGTGGGATGAGGGATTGCAGGGGCTGATCGATGGATGTATGAATGTAGGGAGCAGGTGATGGATGGATGAATAGATGGATGACTGCATGCGAGAGGTGATGGATGGATGATTGAGAGTAGGAGGTGATGGGTCAGCTGAAAGAGTGCTCGAAATGGGTGATGGATGAATGAGTGTAGGGATAGATGGATGGATGGATGAATGGCTGCATGGAAAAGGTGATGGATGGATGATTGAGAGTAGGAGGTGATGGATGGACTGAAAAGGTGTTGGAAAGGGGTGATGGATGAATGAGAGGAGGGAGGTGATGGATGTATGAATGCATGAAGGAACAGATGAATAACTGAGTGCAGGACGATGACGATAGATGGATGAATGAGTGTAGGAATAGATGGGTAGATGAATAAATGTAGTGGTGATGGATGGATGAATGTGTCACTGAACTGGCCAGGAGGATTAGTAGGCTAGAGTCTGTATAAGTTGATTGGAAGATTTTATGGAGATGGTCTGATTTGTTGAAGTTTTTGGATGTAGCTGGCATCTCTCTCTCTCTCTCTCTCTCTCTCTCTCTATCTCTCTCTCTCTCTCTCTTAGTAATACTTCCATTTTCACCTAAGCGTCTTTCTCCCTTCCGTGTTTTATTTTATACCTTTTCCCAGACTATAAATTATTCTCCCCATATCTTCCCTCTCCCTGTCACCACTTCAGTACGTTGACGTCATAATGTTCTTGCATCTCCACACGATATTATTCAGTTTAGGAAGCTTTAGGAACTCAGTTTGTTGTAGCTTCATTTTACCCTTCCACTAAGTTTCATGTAATCGTCTAGTAGCAGAAAAACTCAGGTACTGTAGTGAAGAGGTTAGGTGTTATACTACGATACCTTCTACGTATTTTGCCTCTGCTGTTCACAGAAATTTGCTGGGTATCTTTTGCGGTGAACAAGCTAAAATAAAACCGCATTAAGCTTATCTGTTCTGTAAAGTGTCCCCAGAGCTAAGTAAATTGGACAGGAGATAGCAAATATAATGAGAAAATTGGCGCTCTGGGACTGAAGGGGTTAGATCTCCTAGCTTCCCATTTCTTATCCTTCCACCGCGTCCACCCTACCACCGCCCTTCGACCTCTCCCCCATTTCTTCCTCCCGCCCCTCACCACCACCTCAGGGTCTGCACTTCACTGCCTGTCTGCCACTCAAACAATAATGTTTAGCTTTTTAGGTGACATGAGTTCCAATTAAGGTAAAAGCTTCATTTCTTCTCCAGGACGAACAAGGAGAATAAGTGGTAGAGTCTAAAACGACTATGTTCGTGTTATACACATGTTCATGACTAAATGCGTACAGTTAAGCTTGCAGTATTTCGAAATATTTTTTTTACCACGTTCATAGCACACTACAGTCATATTTGTTACATTTCAGCATGTTACTGGGCATCCAGGGGCCATGCTCTCCGTGGGGGTGCCTTGGGGGATTACACTCTACCTAAACCCAGGTCTGTGTACAGGTCTACCAGTAGCCTATATAAAATTTCATTTTCTTAGGTATAAAACAGTACACTCCCTTGAGGCCTGGACCACATCCTTGAGATAGATACGGTGAGTTAGTCAATAAATAAATGGTTCAGTTCGGGACAAACACTACATTTGGCCTCCCCTTAGAGAGAGAGAGAGAGAGAGAGAGAGAGAGAGAGAGAGAGAGTGAGAGAGAGAGAGAGAGAGAGAGAGAGAGAGAGAGAGCGGACACCAAGGGTAGCAGGAGCCACACAAGAGAAATATTAGCCAACATCCCCGCCTACCTTTATTTCTCATTCTCATTCTTCCTTTCTCTCTCCTTCTCCCGTAAATTATATATCACATATTTGTCTCATTTCTCATTTTCCTCCTTTCTTCTTCCTATACTGTTTTCTTCTTCTCGAAACTCTTTCTCCTCCTCCTCTTGTTCCTCCCCCTCCTCTGTTATATTCTTGTGACCACCGCCGGATTAAGGGGGGGGCCCAAGGGGCCCGGGCCCTGGGCCACCCACCAAGAGGGGGCCTCCCACCAGAGCAGCAGAAAGTTGAGCACAGGCACCCACCTGTGCGGAGAAAGGTATCCCTAATATTCAAAACTGTATTTGGAACATTAAACATATTCTATGAAAAATATTTTTTATTGAACTGACATCATGATAAATTATTTAGACTTACCTTAGTTTTTCTGATGTCTATGACCAAACTGTTGATAAATCATGATAATTACAAATTAGTCAATTTCTAAATCGTAATTGAAGAAGCACAAACCATAATAGAGACTACAATACTTGTCATTTTCATCAAACTTGTCTTTTAGTAACTTGGCAGCACTGCTTATATTTGTATCGTCCAAGGCTACTAGAATATATGAATATAATACTAGAATATAATATAATATAATACTAGATATAATATAACAATAGAATATAATATAATAATAATATAATATAATAACATATATAATATAATATGTATTATATTATATAATATAATATATTATAATACTAGAATATAATATAATACTAGAATATAATATGCCATTGGGAGAGTTGGAAAGGGGGCCTCCCTTCCAAGCGGGCCCCGGGCCTCCCACATGCTTAATCCAGCCGTGCTTGTGACG
Source organism: Coenobita brevimanus (assembly GCF_032717465.1). NCBI lineage: Eukaryota > Metazoa > Arthropoda > Malacostraca > Decapoda > Coenobitidae > Coenobita > Coenobita brevimanus. The sequence continues at coordinate 23,266,566 of NC_137016.1, read as the reverse complement.
TTCATCCTTTCATGCTGTCCTTCTTTCTGTCCACTCTCATTTACCTCCTTTTCGACTGTCTTCCATCATTCTTCATTATCTCCCATTTTATTATTTTCTCTCATTTCATTACATTCATTTTGTTACACCGTTTGTCCTTATTGAATGCTCAGTCTTTCATATTAATAATTTTTATTCGTGTGGTGTTTCTCGTTCCCTTTGTGCTGTTATGCCGTCATCTCAGCAAAATCCAGTTGCATCTTTGTTATGTATTACGGTATTTCGTCTGTTTTTTTATTTGCTTTGATTCTCTCTCTCTCTCTCTCTCTGTCTCTCTCTCTCTGTCTCTCTCTCTGTCTGTCCGTCTGTCTGTCTCTCTCTCTCTCTCTCTCTCTCTCTCTCTCTCTCACTCACTCTCACTGATGTAATTATCACCAAGGTATCATTAGTGCCGTGTATACAACTTTTCCGTAATTGTATTCTCCAGCAATTACCTTCACAGAATTAGCCTTCAGTGTTCTCCTTTGGTCCGTAATTTCACGGCGTCCACCAGCAGGTGTGTGTCCTGATTAACTCTCTTATGCAGTCGTTACTTGGGTTATTAGGCCCACAATGGGTTAGTTAAGAGCCAGCAATTAGGAGGCAATAACTGGGTCATTGTTGGCACGCTCTGATTTTGGGTTCAAATGATTTTCTTCCATGGCGGCCCGTTTTCATGGTGAAGGTCTTAGGTGGACACAGAGCAGACTTTGCACCAGGAATACAATGCCAGAGATGACCTGAGGTATTTCTTGACGTAAACGCTTGCAATGCGGTAAAGCAGTCACTTCCGCCTTAACGCATTACTGCTCAGGGTTGTTGCAGGTGGGGTTTTGCTGATGGGGTAAATGATCCGAACCAGGATGGCCCAGCCTCGGCCCCAAGTAATATACATTGGCTGTTACCGCCACTACCCTGCCGTCTTTACTGTTGGCTTCTTGCTCCCTCCAGGCCATTCTAGACACCTTAGAAAAAAAAATTGTGCTGGTGGGTGTAAGTTTCATTGACCTTCAGCTCACTAGGTGTTTCTTAAGCAGAGTAAAATCGCCTTGTAGAAGTATGATTAAACTGAAGCAAGACGCCATCGTGCTGAAGACATTAACCACTTGACTGAGGTGGCATATTATTTCTTTGAGTTGTACTACTTTCCGGCGACTTTATTTAGCTTATGGACCACCTGTTGTAGTAAAGAGTCCAATTAAAACTGAATCGAATTACTCAGGTGTGATATCTCTGCTAAACTAAATATACTGTGGGTGTCTTGTCAGGGCAGGTATTAAAAACTGAAAATAAAAGTTTAACTTATGCGACACTTGATTCTGTTTTAAAGGTATTCGTAGCAATTTTAATTATCTAAACCTATTCGTCCCCTTCCTATGAATGGATTTTCATACTTCACTCATGGTAACACAATGACTGTTTGTTCAGCCAGAACCAAGCCCTTGAAACTATCCCGAACAAATTGCCATCTCCTTGAACAAACTGCTGGTAAGGACACTCATATATTCTGTTCCAGCTGACACCGTGCAGTTGTGTCCACCTGAGAGGATACCTGACAGACAAAGAGTCAAAACTTCACGTTGATAAGCCTTTTACTCCGGCTGAATCGTTCATATTGAATTTTTACCGTTCCAGACGCTTTTATTCAAGGTAGGAGAGACTCTTCCAGCTGGAGGAGTTAAAGACAACCTTGCTTAACCCTTGTCATGCAAGAGGCGTTTTATAAGTCGAATAAAGTCTTCAGGAAGTAAGAAGGGTAAGCTATGCAATATCTAATCTTATTCAGAAAATTAACCAGAAAATTAACTTTTGTGAGTTGAGGTACCTTTCTTAAACACACATGACCTGATATGATGTGAACTCCAGATTCACAGACAAATCACAGTCGTTGTTTGGGTGGCTAACTAGTAACAATCGGCTTTAACCCTCTTAGTACCACCACGTCTTTTTGTTGTCATCCACTGACTTGCGGCTTTCATTTTGATTCGGTGATGAACGATGTAAATGACTTTTAAAACAACTTTTAGTTTCTCCTATTTTCACACTTCTATTGATCAAAATCTAACCTGCGTAATTTTTTTTCTTATTGCTTTCTCCAGACGATTTAATTCACTGTCATAAAGACCTGTCGTACTTAATGGGTTAGTGAAGTCCATAACATCCCCTTCAGGTGAAAAAAACTGTGCTCACATGAATTAAAAAGCTTCAAGGTAGGAAGAATACAGTACAAATGTATCACCGGAGTGGCGGGTTAAAAGTTCATTGTTTTTCGTCACGCATCATGTAGATTTTCGCACGCAGGCCATCTCGCTAAATGGACTCCCGCTAAAACTGAGCATCAAATTCCCAGACAAATGACAAATGCTTCCTGAGCGTGTTAAATGAGAGACTGTCATTTGTGGTGGGGGGCAGTTACTGGCGGCCAGTGTGGGCGTGGTGCTGCTGCCTGGTGAATTGTGCTGCGAGGCAATTACTGGTGCCAGCGTGGGCGTAGTGCTGCTGCATGGTTGGCCATTGCGGTGCGGGGTAGTCACCTAGGAGGACTACTGAACCTAATGAAGTGACAGTTAAATCTATGTCAGGAGTCTGACACATGGAAAAACGCGTAGGAATAGATATGAGTATATTATAGTAGTCGGCTTACAGACTCCCAGAAATTGCAGACAGCTCTGCTATGCACGTTCAAGCCGTATTTTACGGTCCAGAGAGGCATCTGCTCCGTAAGGCCAAGGAACATCGCTCTGTGTTACTGGAGAAGAGACCATTTCCCTCCCAGTATTCTATGCAGGTAAAACTGCCGCACTTCATGGCAGGCTTTAATCACTCTGTACAGTGTTGCCTTTTTCATTTTATTCCGGTTACCTCCAGGAGAATCAGTTCAGCTCAAGGAAGTCCTTTTTAGCAGAAGGAATTAAAAATAACATTCCTCAGGCTCTTCGTTTACGATGATGACCTCTTGATTATTATCTTTTTACCACCACACGAAAATATTATCTTAGTAACTTCGTCTGGGGGTATTAAGATAAGGAAGGACCCGTCGTTGAAAGGTGTTAAAATTAAAGATACCTGGAGTGAGTTAGAAGAGAGCAGTATTCGGGTTATAGCGAGACAAGAGACGGAATGAGAACACTGTGGCAAAAAGGATATTGCAGGGAGATACGCAAGGAATGAGTATTGATGATAGGGAGGGCCTCTTATTCAACACTCATGACATGAGTGAAGGGTGGAGTCATCAGCGTATGAGTGGATAGGGTTAGATGTATAGCTTAGAAGGTCATTGATGAATAAAAGGAAGAGAGTTGGTGATAGGACAGAGCCCTGGGGAACACCACTGTTAATAGATCTAGGAGAAGAAGATAGCCGTCTACAACAGCTGCTATAGAATGACCAGAAAGGAAGCTAGAGATGAAGGCACAGATAGAAGGATAGAAACCGTAAGAGGGCAGTTTGGAAATTAAAAATTTATGCCAGACTCGATCGAAAGCCTTTGAGATGTCAAGTGCAATGGCAAAGCTTTCCCCAAAGTCCCGAAAGGAGGATGACCAGGAGACTTAGAGGGAGGTGAGAAGATCGCCTGTGGAGCGTCCCTGACGGAACCCATACTGACGATCAGAAAGAAGGTTGTGATAGGAAAGATGCTTTAAAATTTTTCTATTAAGAATAGACTCAAAAACTTTTGAGATACAGGATGTTAAAGCAACTGGACGATAGTTAGAGGGTTGGGAATGGTCATCTTTCTTTGGGACTGGCTGAATGAGAGCAAACTTCCAGCAAGAAGGAAAGGTACAAGTTGACAGACAAAGGCGAAAGAGTTTGCCTTGCCAGGGTGTATGCACAGAAGCACAGTTCTTGAGAACAACAGGAGGGACTCCATCAGGCCCATATGCCTGATTAGTACTGAGGCCAGCAATGGGAGAAAATACATCAGCTGAAGAAATTTTAATGTTAACCATGAGGAAGTCAGAGGGGGGAAGTATATATATATATATATATATATATATATATATATATATATATATATATATATATATATATATATATATATATAGTTACATTGCCTATGATTTCATCATACTTTGTATAATTCTAACGTACAGTATGCTGCATGTTTGATCACGATTCGCCTCTCGGCTTCCACAGTGACCAAGCTTCCATGTTCTACCTCACTCCCCACTTCTCCTCCCTTATAGTAGGGTAAGTCGTTCTTTCTGTTGTTCAAAGCAGGAGTGTCAACTCTTTGTCCCCTATGGCTTCATTTGCGTGTCCTTCTTACAAGTTGTATCAAGCTCTGCCGGCCCCTATATAATGAGCTCAGTCTCTGCATTAATTGCCACTTAGATCTACTCCTCATTTTGTTCACATCTCTGTCCTCCCCTGTACAGTTGTTATTATTTTTGTGAGTGCTCGTGAAGTCTCCAGCCATCTAGCTGCTGTGTAATTTGAGTATAAGTGTTGTTGCCTTTTTTTTTCTTGTACTGTATAGCATAAGGTGTTGGTTCGTGGGCCTGGTGAGGTTTTTGTGATTAATGTAAAGTTTTTACTGTCAGCCAGTAGTAATAATATTTTGTATCTGTAATAATATATCTTGCATTAACTGAGCATTATTCGGTTTTCTCATTTTATCAGGGCTGACTTAGATAAAATTACTCTTGCTAATTTCGTGTTAATAGAGGCGATTGCAGTTAACCATATGTTTAACCTGTTTTTTGCCATTACATTATCCTTATGAGTCCTGAATGTTTAGTTGTTAGTTTGAGCATTAAACTTTGACTTGTAATTTTACCTAACTCTTTTGTTTTGAACCTGGAACTTTACGGGAGAGTAGTCATTTTAGTATTCTCACTTGAAGTGTTCATTATCTCTCTCTGTTCTGTACCATAAATTTCGCGACCTCACCAGGATATTCAGGATATTATCATAAGGATATTGCTTGATATTTTGTGACTGTGACTTATTCATGATGTCTACAATTACTACGTTTGATGAAGCCAAAGATTTTTTGTCAAATGTGCAAACAGTGTGCGATGTAGAAAACAGAACAAAGAATGAACTTAAGCTTGTTGCTCAACATTTGGGAATTGCTCTTCGCTTACATCATTCTAAAGATCAAATTGTTGACATGGTTAATATAAACTTGTTTGATGTAACTCCTCCAGATGAGCAAACGCAGATTGAAATAGCTAAGTTACAGCTAGCCCTGCGGGAGGTTCGTGCTAAGGAGGCTGAGTTTCAGGCACGTTCTAAGGAGGCTGAGTCTCAGGCTCGTATTCATGAGGCACAGGCACAGGCTCAGGCACAAATTGAATTAGCTAGGATTCAGGCAGACCATCAGTATCGCATGAAACAAGGTGGAACTGATCATCTAGCTCTGACGATTTTGATGTGGCTAAAAATGTTAAACTTGTCCCTCCTTTTAATGAATCTGATTTAACAAAGTATTTTCAGTTGTTTGAGAGGGTAGCTACAGGTTTTAATTGGCCCAAAAAGTATTGGCCAGTACTCCTTCAAACTGTTCTCACCGGTAAAGCTCAAGTAACTTATGCATCTTTGCCTCAGGATCAATCTGATAATTATGATGTAGTTAAGAGCTTGATTCTTAAGGCCAATGAGCTTGTTCCTGAAGCCTATAGAGTAAAATTTAGGTCAACTTATAAGCAAGATAAGCAATCCCATGTTGAGTATGCAAAAATCAAAGAAGATCTGTTAGAGCAGTGGTTAAATTCTAAGAATGTAAATTCTGATTTTGATAAATTTAAGCAGATGATTTTGCTGGAGGACTTCAAAAGGTGTATTAATAAAGATATAAGCCTATATCTTGATGAGAGAAGAATAGATAATTTGTCTGATGTTGCAGTTTTAGCTGATGAATATATTCTCACTCACAAGAGATATTCTAGAGAAAAAAGGAAAGCTGAGAGTAAGTACGTTGCCTCTACTCAGAGTACATGTAACAGGAAAGAGAATAAAGATGATGTTTCTCAGGAAGTAAATACCAGCTTCACCTCTAGATTTCAGAAAAGTAAATGTCCTTATTGTAGTAAGCTTGGTCATACTACGGAGAAATATTTCAGGAGACAGCATGATGTGAACAAAAAGGAGTCTTTAAATATTCAGTCAATTGGTCTAGTGTCCACCATTGAGAGTTCCCAGAATTCTTTAACCGAGTTAACTGAACCTGCTTTGAGGGGTAAATTAAATTGTCATGATGAAGCTCCTCTTTTGAGCAGTAACGTGGGTGACACTCTCAAGAGTTCATGTGCTAATTTCCTGTCTGATGGTTTTGTCAGTCCTCTGGACAGTAATGACCGGAAATCAGTTAAAATATATCGTGATACAGGTGCTTGCCAATCCCTTATGCTGACCAGTGTTCTAGGCTCTAATGTTAATTCCTCTGATGAAACTCTAATCTTACAAGGTGTAGGGAATAATTACTTCTCTGTCCCTCTGTGCAGAGTGAATTTAGAGTCTGGTTTTCTTAATGGTTCCGTTATGGTTGGGTTGGTTGAGACACTCCCAATGTCAGGTGTAACTTTCTTACTTGGAAATGATATTGGTGGAAGTCAAGTGTGTCCAGCTCCTCAGTTGTCTAGTGAACCAGTGACTGCGACGCAGGATTGTGATGTCCCTGATGTGTTCCATGCATGTGCTGTCACTAGGGGTAAGTCTAAAGTTACTGGTGACTTAGAGGATAATGATGATGATGATGTTATCCTAGCTGACACTTTTCTTGCTAATTTGGACCACTCACCAGATGAGGCAGTACCCTGTAGTGTTGATAATTTGTCTCGTCAAGAGTTGGTTGAGTTGCAGGTTGCTGACCCTGAGTTGAAAGGTCTAGCTAACTTTGCTTGCAGTGAGGAAGAGTCAGCCGGTGCTTCTACTTGTTATTATATAAAGTCAGGAGTACTTATGAGAAAGTGGTGACCCCCAACAGCATCAGCCGACTGTGAATGGGAGGTTGTACATCAAGTTGTCATCCCTCGTGTTTGTAGGCAGGATATCATTAGAGTGGCTCATGATTCCAGTTTGGCAGGACACCTTGGAGTGAGGAAGACTGTGGCACGCATTTTGAAACACTTCTACTGGCCAGGTATCTTCAGAGATGTTTCCTGTCTTGTCACACCTGTCAAGTTGTGGGGAAGTGTAATCAGACCGAAAAGGTTGCACCTCTAGTTTCCATTCCTCCTTTTGAGGCGCCATTCACCCGTGTGTTGGTGGATATTGTGGGCCCTCTTCCTAAGACTTCTTCAGGATTTTCTTATGTGTTGACCCTGATTGATATGGCTACTCGTTATCCTGAAGCCATTCCACTTAGAAATATCTCTGCAAAGAACGTGGTTAAGGAAATGCTAGGGTTCTTCACAAAGTTTGGTCTGCCCAAGGAGGTAAAGTCAGACGGGGGAAGTAATTTCATGTCAAATGTTTTCAAGCAGACTCTGAAAGAGTTGGGCATCACCCAGATCACGTCTTCAGGTTACCATCCCCAGACCCAAGGAGCGTTGGAGAGATATCATCAAACACTCAAATCGATGCTCAAGAAATACTGTTTGGAACATCAGAAAGACGGGGATGAAGGTCTTCCATTCGTTGTATTTGCCGCAAGAGAATCTCCAAATGAATCACTGGGCTTCTCACTCTTTGAACTACTGTTTGGCCATGAAGTAAGAGGACCCCTTAAGCTACTCAAGGAATGCTGGCCGTCGGAGAAAAATGACGTCAACCTGCTGGAGTATGTGATGAAGTTCAAAGGACGGCTGTCCACTGCTTTACAGCTGGCAAGAGAGAATTCAGGAGCTGCTCAGTAGAAGATGATAAGAAGTCCAGGTTACACCACTTTCAGCCAGGAGATCAGGTTTTGATTCTGCTACCGGTGCATGGGCAACCTCTTCAAGCCAAGTTTAGTGGTCCTTATTTCATGGAGAAGAAACTCAGTGATGTCAACTATGTCATCGCCACACCAGATCATAGAAAGAACAAGCAACTATGTCACATCAACATGCTAAAGTTATATTACAGGTGGGACGAAAATAACCCAGTCTGCACTGTAGCTGTTCCACCTGAGTCTGCAAGTGAAGTTCTCCCATGCAGTATGAGCCTGAGTGATAGTTTGGGGAAGAATCCTGATATCATGAATGATCTCCAGACTAAGCTTTCTCATCTAGCTCCCGAGGAAAGGCAGGAGTTTTCGGCATTACTGCAGGAGTACCCGCAAGTGTTCCGTGCCACTCCAGGAAGAACTACTATGTTGATGCATGATGTCGGTGTTGGAGACGCAAAGCCACTTAAACTGCTTCCTTACCGTGTGAACCCAGTGAAAGTTCCTCTCATCCAGAAGGAGCTTGGCTACCTGTTGGACCACAAGATGATTGAGCCCTGTCAGAGCGAGTGCAGTTCTCCTGTCACTCTAGTCCGTAAGCCAGGTGGGTCACAGCGGCTTTGCATCGACTACAGACGTGTTAATCAGATAACCAAAACAGACACTTACCCTCTCCCTTGCGTGGAAGATTGCATAGACAAGATCGGAAAGGCTAGGTACATAAGTAAGTTTGATTTGTTAAAGGGATACTGGCAAGTACCTATGACTGAACGTGCTAGGGAGATCTCATGTTTTGTAACACTAGGAAAGACTTTTGCATGTTATGTAATGCCATATGGTATGACGAATGCACCAGCCACTTTTCAGAAGCTCATGAATGTTGTAACAGAGGGTTTGGCAGGGTGTGTTGTTTATATTGATGATTTATTAATCTTTAGTGACAACTGGAAAGATCACCTATGCCATGTCAGTAAATTTCTTGAGCATTTGGTTCAGGCTAATCTTGTAGCTAATTTATCAAAGTGTGAGTTTGGTCAAGCTAAAGTTCAGTACCTTGGGTACGTAATTGGTGATGGACACGTTGCACCACCAGGAGCTAAGGTTCAGGTTATAAGTGATCTTCCCAGACCTAAAAGTAGGAAAGAGCTACAAATATTTTTGGGAATGGTAGGTTATTACATGAAATTTGTTCTTAACTTTTCAATTCTTGTATTACCACTTACAGACCTACTTAAAAAGTGAGTTAAATTTGTCTGGACTGATAACTGTGAATCCTCTTTCAGTAAACTTAAAGCTATCCTATTAAGTCAGTCAGTGCTCGCTACTCCAAATTTTGCTAAGCCTTTTAAGATGGCTGTTGACGCAAGTGATACAGGAGCTGGGGCTGTTTTGCTGCAAGAGGATGATCAGGATATTGAACACCCTGTATCTTATTACAGTAAGAAGTTCACTCCACCTCAAAAGAACTACTCAACTATTGAGAAAGAGCTTTTGGCCTTGATTTTGGGTTTACAGCATTTTTCATTTTATTTGTGTTCTGATTTTGACCCCATAGTCATTTATACCGATCATAACCCACTGAAATTCCTTAGTAAGTTTAAAGATAAAAATCAGAGATTGACAAGATGGAGTCTACTTCTTCAGGAGTATTCATTAGACATACAATATGTTAAGGGGAAAGAAAATGTTATTGCAGATTGCTTATCTAGACTTTAGACAGATTGTTTTACAGTAATAAGAAATTTCCTTTGTAATTTTTTTTTTTTTTTTTGTGGGGAGGTGTTGCATAGCCTATGATTTCATCATCCTTTGTATAATTCTAACATACAGTATGCTGCATGTTTGATCACGATTCGCCTCGCGGCTTCCATAGTGACCAAGTTTCCATGTTCTACCTCATTCCCCCCTTCTCCTCCCTTATAGTAGAGTAAGTCGTTCTTTCTGTTGTTCAGAGCAGGAGTGTCAACTCTTTGTCCCCTATGGCTTCATTTGCGTGTCCTTCTTACAAGTTGTATCAAGCTCTGCTGGCCCCTATATAATGAGCTCAGTCTCTGCATTAATTGCCACTTAGATCTACTCCTCATTTTGTTCACATCTCTGTCCTCTCCTGTACAGTTGTTATTATTTTTGTGAGTGCTCGTGAAGTCTCCAACCATCTAGCTGCTGTGTAATTTGAGTATAAGTGTTGCTGCCTTTTTTTTCTTGTACTGTATAGCATAAGGTGTTGGTTCGTGGGCCTGGTGAGGTTTTTGTGATTAATGTAAAGTTTTTACTGTCAGCCAGTAGTAATAATATTTTGTATCTGTAATAATATATCTTGCATTAACTGAGCATTATCCGGTTTTCTCATTTTATCAGGGCTGACTTAGATAAATTTACTCTTGCTAATTTCGTGTTAATAGAGGCTATTGCAGTTAACCATATATTTAACCTGTTTTTTGCCATTACATTATCCTTATGAGTCCTGAATGTTTAGTTGTTAGTTTGAGCATTAAACTTTGACTTGTAATTTTACCTAACTCTTTTGTGCTGAACTTGAAACTTTACGTGACAGTAGTCATTTTAGTATTCTCACTTGAAGTGTTCATTATCTCTCTCTGTTCCGTAACGATATATATATATATATATATATATATATATATATATATATATATATATATATATATATATATATATATATATATATATATATATTGTGTGTGTGTATGTGTCAACAGTCCCATATTGATTGGTGGCTGCATTTGCGGTTCGTTTTTCCGACTAAACGTGGGTGTTGGTCAGATGCACAGCCATCCGCCGAAGAGGATGACGTCCAGCGTGTTTCGGTTTTCACGATTTTTTTTTTCCTTAATGCAAAGAAGAAGGAACCAAAGGCTAGAAGCCATTTGATCACATTAACCTCTCACAGTACGATGACATCTTGTTTGTAGTTTAGCCACTGCCAGACGATTTTATGAAGGTAAAAGAGTGCCCAGCTAGGTTACGAAGTGATTACTGAAGGCAGTATGTGACCCTCAGTTTCGAAAACTGTTTGGTTTATTTAAAATGTTTTTGTTCTTTATTATTTTGGTTTATATTAATCTAACGATGGTAAGAATATAACTGAAAGTTACTTTAATAACTAAGAAGATCAACCCTCTTGGCACGAACTGAGAAATTTGGAGTATAGTCCACTTTAAGACTAACGATTTTATGCATTTCACTGAGATACACGGCAGTCCCATGGATAAGCTTGGTGGATTGAGGGGTAGTTTGAGTATTTCCTAAAGAATGTGTGTGCTGAGATTGTTTAACGGTGGCACGTTGAACAGAAAATGCATTAAATTTCTTCAACACGTACATAAATTGTGAAAAACTGGTATTAGTAATAGATATCAACTTCCCACAGGTTCAGTAGGCTGAACCGTTTTTTTTTTTCTTTTTTTGTTTTTTGATCTTTAGATGTGGAAGCATCTCTATTAGCGGCTCTGTCTGCTTTGGAAATGAGGTGCCTCAATTCCACAGACTTGACCGACTTTAGCAAAGCACCTCATTAGGGTCCTATAGCTCCCGCTTCATAGCTGTAGGCTTTTGTGACTTAAGCAAAGTATCGTATTTCGGCGCTGATGTTCCATCGTTTATCTAATGTTTTTGTACCTGTTCAATCCTGCACAGCCACTGAGTGTCAAGGGTCCTTTTTCGCCCATGTATGGGGTATATTTGCCATGTGCCTCTGTATGGGAGGGGAGGAGGTGAGGAGGGGAAGAAGGAAGTCTTTACATACACCACATATAAACATGGTAACATCAAAGGCTTTCCGTTTCAGTCCCCATCGTCCCACTGACTCCCTCCAGATTCCTCTCTGATGGTGAACTGAGACAGTTGAAAGCAAGAATACTTGGGAAGGGAAGGGCAGGGATTTGAAGAAGACAGCAATGAAAGGGAGCTGTTTTGGTTTCTATTTGCCGATGATGTAGTGTCATAAGAGATGAGAAGTGAAAGTTGGCGGGTACGGTGGAGGAACTTGGTGAAATGCAATGTAAGTTTGTATTCTAAGAGGCGCATTTAGAGCTACTGGGTGTTAACTAAAGGATGGAGAAACAAATAATGTGATGGTATTTATGTATTGTTATAGGGGAGTATATTACGGTGCACTCTTAACCCTTAATTAAGCACCCAAAGGAATAAGGTAAAGCTTACAAGAAAACTAACTCAACTTTTAATGTACACTATAACATACACACACCAAAGAAGAAACCAGGATTCCTTTTGCAAACGAGGGCTATATAAAGGCCTCAGAATACAAATATAAAAACGAGTTATTTCTTACCTAACCAGAATACAAACAGTGGAGGCTAAGTGCTCACAAAGCTCGGGGAAAATTGGAGAATTTCTTGATGATATAATCCAGATATAAATCACACACTAGTGTAAATGGAGAAGTGAACCCAAAAATGGAAAATGGTGCACGAACAGTGTGTTTTGTAATCAAAGTCACGTATTGCATAATGTGAGAAAATAAGTGGAAAACTGCAACACAATGTGACAAAAGTGTAACGTGACAGTAAATATGAAAATATGACAAAAATGTCTCTCTCTCACATTGTCCTCAAGCTAATGAAGCAGACTTACTCTGCCTCTCTCGGCTAACTAACCACTAGGCTGTCTTAAAAGTAATTTAAAACCAATTATAAACAATCGAGGCACCTGCTACCAATGGAAGCCTTACACATACTTCACAAAACCAATGGCGTGCCATCAAGAAAGCAAAGAAAGCGTTATTTAGGCTTCTACTGGGAAATACTCTCATTTTGCTCCTCCCGCACTATAAGTTACACCCACTATGTTCAAGGACATAAGGATTTTCTGCCTAATATATGGGAAAGCAATTAGTGTGTTATCAGTCCAGAAGGCAAAGTTAACCGCTAAGTAAACAGAGCTGAGGTCAAGGGTTACCCTTTACAGGCAGCAAAACTGATAAGAGAAAAGATTTATCGATCTTGGTGGCTCACTTCTCTCTCCTTTCATTATCATCATATCTTCTATTTCACCCATTCAGTACTAGAGTAACTACGCCAGTGACACCTCCCTTCTGAGAGAAGAAATTTCCCAATGGGAAATTTCTAGATAATGTATAATTTAAGTTCTGGACACATAATCTGCTAATACATTATTAACACCTTTAAAATGTCTCACATCAAGGGAATATTCCTGAAAAAATAGGACCCAGCGGGTCAATCTAACATTCTTGTCCTTAAACTGGAACAAAAATTTCAGAGGGTGGTGATCAGCGTTCACTACATCACCTGACCCTGGACCAACATACATAGGGAAGTGTTGAAGGGCAACTATGAGTGCAAGGAGTTCTTTCTCAATAGTTGAATAATTTCTCTGGGCCTTATTGAACTTTTTGCTAAAATAGCACACAGGCATCTCAAAGCCTTGATCATTATCCTGAAGCAAAACTGTGCCAGCCCCAAGGCCACTGGCATCAACAACTAATTTAAAGGGTTTATCAAAATTGGGAGCTTGAAGCACTGGGTGACTTGATAGGATGGCTTTGACTTTAGAATAGGCTTCCTCACATTCTGGCTTCCACTTATACTTGACTCCTTTTCTTAACAAATCAGTGAGGGGAGGTACAAGATCAGAGAAGTTCAGGACAAAACGTATGTAATACCCTACCATACCCAAGAATCGTTGCAACTTCCTCTTATTTTTGGGTTGGGGGGAATTGACTATGGCCTGAACTTTAACATCAGGTGGACTCACTTGGCCTAAACAGACCACATAACCTAGGTACTGCACTTGAGCCCTCACAGATTCACATTTAGTTAAATTAGCACTAAATTAGCAGAGGACAGTCTCTACAGCAAGCATCTAGTTGGCTCAAGTGTAACAACACTTGAGCCAGGTTTCACTAAAAATAACATCATTAATGTAAGTTTTACAACCTTCAATATCCTTGGTGAGATCATTCATCAGCCTTTGGAAGGTGGCAGGAGCATTCTTCATACCATAGGGCATGACCTTACATTTATAAAAATTGCCACTGATCACAAAACAGGAAATTTCTTGGGCCCTTTCTGTGAGTGGGACTTGCCAATATCCCTTCATCAAATCTAATTTTGTAATAAACTTAGCATTGCCTGTCGGATCCACACAATCATCTACTCTAGGAAGTGGGTAGGTGTCAGTCTTGGTAAGGGAGTTGACTTTATGATAATCAATACAAAAGTGATGTGACCCATCGGGTTTTGGAACCACTTTGACCGGGGAACACCACTCACTTTGACAGGACTCGATTCACCCCTGCTGCAACATGTAGTTCAGTTCCTCTTGAAAGATGGTCTGCTTCTGAGGACTAACCCGGTAGGGGGACTGCTTTACAGGGTTGGCATCACTAATGTCCACATCATGCTATGCCACTTCCATCCGTCCTGGTGTGTCCTGGAAGACATCAGGGAACTACATGAGAAGGGCAAAAGCTCGGCACACTGTTCTGCAGTCAGATGGTAGAGTTTATCAGTCAGTGCACTCCAAGCTTCCTGGTTTTCTCTCCAACTGGCTGTCTGGTCCAAAGTCAAAGGGCAGCCCTCGTCCTCCACCAACTTGACATTCAACACCACGCATGCAGCACTTGGGAGGTCCACGTCTCACCTGTGGTACTCCTTCAACATATATACATGGCACAATCTTCGTTCCTTCCTCCGGTCTGGGGTTAAAATGGCATAATTTACTTCACCTACCCTCTTCTCCACTACATAAGGGCCTGCAAAACTTGCCTGCAGAGGCTGACCATGAATGGGAAGCAAGACAGGAACTTGATCGCCTGGGTAAAACACCCTGTTCCTAACTTTCTTAGAGTGGTCATACCACCTTTTCATCTTCTCCTGAGATGACTCCAAGTGTGCCCTGGCTACTTCCATACTCTAGGCCAGTCTTTCTTTAAATTTTGGCATATAGTCTAACAAGTTAATTTGGTCATCATACTTGACCCATTGTTCTTTGAGGAGTTTATGAGGACCTCTTATTTCATGGCCAAAGATGAACTGAAATGGGGAGTAGCCCAAGAACTCACATTTTCAACAAAACTCATCATTTTAAGCATACTCTTCAGAGTTTGGTGATACCTCTCTAATGCACCCTGACTCTGAGGATGATATGGTGAGGAAGTTATCTGCGAGATTCCTAACTCCTTAAGGGTTTGTCTGAACAGCCTGGAATTAAAATTACTGCCTTGATCTGACTGAACTTCCTTAGAGAGACCAAAATGGGTAAAGAAGGTCAGCATCTTCTTTACAACCAATTTAGCTGAAAATTTTTCCAAGGGAATGGCTTCGGGATATCTAGTGGCCATGTCTAACATTGTGAGGATGTACTGGTGGCATGAGCAGGTTTTAGGCAAATGGCCAACAATGTCCTCATGAACTCTTGTGAATGGGGCCTCAAAATCTGGTAGAGGAATCAAAGGAGCCGCAGGGATGGGCTTATTGCTATTACAGACTAGCTGACAGGTGTGACATGACCTACAGACCCGGGAGACATCTCGACGGATTCCAGGCCAGTAAAAATGCTGCCAGATGCGGGAGAGAGTCTTTCTCACCCCTAAGTGACCTGCTAAAGAAGAGTCATGAGCAATGAACATAATTTTTGGCCTATAGGGTCTTGGAACCACCACCTGATGTAGAGTCTCCCACTCGTTATCATGAGCAACACTAAAAGGTCTCCATCTTCACATTAACACGTTGTTTGGTCTTAAATAGTAACACTCTATCAGTTCAGACTCATATTAATCTTCCCTATCTGCTAAGTCAATTAGAGTGGCAATCTCTGGATCAGATCTTTGCATAAGAGCTAACTTTCCACTTGCATCAGTCTGGGGGGAATCGTCATCCTCTGAGTCATTTAATTGGGCGAAAAAGGTATCACCAAACCCAATATCATCATCGGCATTGCCAGTGCCATTACTGTCAGCATTCTCATGGCTGACTGTCGCCATCTTAACTCTAGTTACAGCACATGCGGGAAACAATTTAGGATCCAACTTTTTAGTCCTATCCTCACTCAGGGGAGTTTTTGACACGCAGGGAACAGCACTCACCTGTCCTCCTGCCAAGTCATTACCCAAAAGGAAAGTGACCCCTTGTACAGGACGCTGGTCAACAACACCCACACACACTGAACCAGTAACTAACTCTGACTGGAGCTTCACCTCAACTAGGGGAACAAATACAAACTCAGCTATACCCTGCAACAAGACACATTCATTAGGGTCAGTTACATCAACAATTCCCTTCAACATTAGTGACTATGAAGCTCCTGTGTCTCTAAGTATAGTGACTTTCTTGCCACCTTTTCCATCAAGTGAAACTAATCCCTTAGATATAAAGTTAGCAAATAAATGATCTGGGGAGTAGTCACTTTGTATACTGCTTGGGGAAGGACACTCTCATGGAGTCTTATTACCACTCTCACTTGATCCTGATGGCTGCACTGCTCCAGTCTTACAAGTGTCTAACAATGGTTCTACGGGAGTCTATCTATCCACCACTGACAGCTCCACTCTGGCCTTATCAACAATATGCACCTGCTGGGGTAGTGTCTGACTACCGCTAACAATATCTGTGGGTGGCTGCTCTCTGTTGGTGTCAAAAGATCCCCGAGAGTTTACAAAAGTAACAGGTTTCACATTGGAACTTTTCCTTCGTTTTTTCCAGCACCAATCCTCCAAGTGCCCCGTTTTCTGGCAATACTGGCAAAACCTGACACTTTTCTTGACCCTCTGGCAACACTGTCCTCACCTACTTTCGTGGAACTAACATGCTCTGGGGTTGCATTGTTCCCACTAGTGTCACTTGACATTAACTTGCCTTTACCAGAAGAAGGGTTCACAAAAACTGGTTGGTTCACTCTCCTACCCTTAACAATTGACTGAAGCTTACGTTCGTGCTTATGAATTATACTATAACTCTCTGCTACAACAGCAGCCTCAGCTAGGGTATCTAAGTCTTTCTCCACTAGGTATGTAACCAAATCCCTATGTTACCCGTGAAGTTCTCCAAGATCTTTAATTCTCTCAATTTACAGAAATCAACACTCTTAGAATGCAACCATTGATCATATAAGTCTGTAAGCACTCTAGAATATTCCACATGAGTCTGATTTTTCTGTTTAAAGGTAGATCTAAATTTAAGCCTGTATGCCTCTGGCACGAGTTCATATGCTTTTAGAATGACCTCTTTTAAAGAATCATAGTTAGCACTTTGATCAACAGATAAAGAAATATAAGCCTCTTGAGCCTTTCCATTCAAAACACTCTGCAGCAGTACTGTCCAAGAGTCCTTTGGCCACAAGAGACGCCCTGCCACCTTGTCAAACATATGGAAGTACGTAGTGACGTCTTGCTCATTAAAGGGAGGTACTAGCTTAATGTTCCTAGCAACATCAAAAGATTCCCTGGCAGATGAACTACTACTAGCTAGAGGTGAACTGTCAGAAATCTTCAGTCTGATTTCATAATTCATTTCTTTTTGTCTCATTTGAGCCTGTAATTCTAATTCTTTAATTTTAGCATTGGATTCTGTTTCTCTCATTTTAGCATTCCATTCTTGTTCTCTCATTTTTGCTTGCGTTTCTAGTTCCCTCAGCTTAATTCTGGCTAACTCAAGTTGCATTTTGTCACCAGTATCATGAGCAGAAAAATCACTAGGGCCCGGTATCTCCGACGCCAAAGGCTTAGGGTCAACACCTTGTGCAGTATCAGATGACCTAGAACTAACTATCGAGGACTCACTTTGCTCAAACAGCATGTCCAATAATAAATCAAGTAACTTAGTCTTAGTGATTGAGGCAGGAAATCTCAACTGTAAGGCCTGGGCAAGCAATATGAGCTCGTGTTTTGTGAGTATTTTGACTCTGGTTGGGGAAGGCTTAGAATCCAAAAATGCTTTCACATCATTATCATTCATTAGTGCCATGATTTCTGATTATAGTTACGTAGGTAAGAGTAAGCACTGTGTATGTGGCCAAGGTTGCCAATATTATGTCACAGAGCTATCCTGGCAGGAGGTCGCCAAATTGTTATGGGGGAATATATTACGGTGCACTCTTAGCCATTAATTAATCACCAAAAGGGATAATGTAAAGCTTACAAGAAAACTAAATTAACTTTACTGTACATTATATATAACATACACACACCAAAGAAGAAACCAGGATTCCTTTTGCAAACGAGGGCTATATATAGGCCTCAGAATACAAATATAAAAACGAGTTATTTCTTACCTAACCAGAATACAAACAGTGGAGGCTAAGTGCTCACAAAGCTCGGGGAAAATTGGAGAATTTCTTGATGATATAATCCAGATATAAATCACACACTAGTGTAAATGGAGAAGTGAACCCAAAAATGGGAAATGGTGTACAAACAAAGTGTTTTGTAATCAAAGTCACGTATTGAGTAATGTGAGAACATAAGAGGAGAAGTTCAACACAGTGTGAGAACAGTGTAACATGACAGTAAATATGAAAATGTGACAAATATGTGTCTCTCTCACATTGTCCTCAAGCTTATAAATCAGACTTACTCCGCCTCTCTCAGCTAACTAACCACTAGGCTGTATTAAAACTAATCTATAACCAATTATAAACAATAGAGGCACCTGCTACCAATGGAAGCCTTACACATATTTCACAAAACCAATGGCGTGCCATCAAGAAAGCAAAGAAAGCGTTATTTAGGCTTCTACTGGGAAATACTCTCATTTTGCTCCTCCCGCACTATAATTTACACCCACTATGTTCAAGGACATAAGGATTTTCTGCCTAATATATGGGAAAGCAATTAGTGTGTTATCAGTCCAGAAGGCAAAGTTAACCGCTGAGTAAACAGAGCTGAAGTCAAGGGTTACCCATTACAGGTAGGAAAACTGATAAGAGAAAAGATTTATCGATCTTGGCGGCTCGCTTTTCTCTCCTTTCATTATCATCTTATCTTCTATTTCACGCATTCACTACGCGGGTATCTATGCCAGTGACAGTATTCAGGCAATGCAGTGAACAAAGACGGCAGTACAGGGCATGAATCAATGGAAAGAGTGCAACAATAAAGGAATGTGGCAAGGGAACTTATAGTAGTAACAAGAAACTGGAATGTAAGAGTGAATAAAAAGAGCCAGTTTGATGAGAGTGTACAGTATTAGTTTCACTATAAACCCCGTTTAGCAGATATGGTCCATTTATGTATTTATATTTCTTGTCGCCAGATGATGTTATTCACCTTGGGAAAGACATCTGGTACTGAAGGAATTATTGAAGGTACATCTAACCCACCCGATTCGAAAAGTCTTTAGAACCTTGTTTTCCCTCAGCTGTTGAACCAGTCGTGGCATATCATACCATTTTGATATTGTCATGAAAATTGCCTTCCGGTTGTACCAGTCACTTTCCAAAAGAAGAGCCAGATGCAGCAGGAAAAGGCCGAAAATGCAACCTTACTCTCTCAGACATATTCAACATCTGTGATGTGAACGACCTTCTGGAATATTTTATTTCAGCTAATTCATTCATTCATTGCCAGATGCCATGTATCCCAAACGGGGTGGCCAAGGGCTTAGAGTTAATTATTTTACAGGGAGGGGCACTAATCCTCCACCAACCCCACTTGATACGTAGGGATGCCAACAGCATCTGGTGTTCCCAGGCTGTCACCCATCCAAGTACTAACCAGACCCAACGTTGCTTAACTTCGCTGATCGGACGGGAAGCGGTGTATTCAACGTGGTATGGCTAATGATATGTGATATTATTTTGCTGAGTGAATTTAGGAACCTAAAATTGTCAAGGAAACTTCAGATAATTAGGTAAATGTTGAGTAAAATTATGGGGGTATAAATAAGAGAATGTGTATTATCTCCAGCATGAAGATGAATATCATTTCTGATCGCTTAAATACAAAAGACATCCCAAAGAAAAAAAAAAAAAACTGACAATAGGAAAAAAGAAAAGGACACCTGCAGACTCTACCACCAACACTGTTACCTTTAGCCTGAGCTGCCTTGAGCTCAGACAAAGGACATTCCCTGCCTCACCTCAGCCTCTCAGCCGCCTCAAAAAACCCAGACACATTTTCACGTGTGCCAGTCGGGCGTGCGGCTCATAATGAAGGCACCGAGGCAGACAGACGGGGGAGGCGAGGGGATCAGTGCTGAATGTGCTGCCTTGCTTCCCTGGCATGACGACTTACTTTATTACACGCTGACTTGTTTATTTGGCCTGGTGACTTTTTTTGTTCTCTTCACAATGATTTACAATCTGTTCATGGTGATATTTTTTTGGTTACTTTCTTTGCTTGGTGACTTGTTTATTTTGTTTTTATGGATTATTTTCTTGGTTCGATAAATTATATGCTTTTCATGGTGATATTTTCGTGGTTACTGACTGTGCTTGGTACCTTATTTATTTTCCATGTTGACGTATTTGAAACTGGGCGTTAATGATTTTACAACATAACACTGATATAATTTAAAAAAAGCGTAACATGGAAGAGGTTCATGGTTGAAATCCTACGAAGGTCAGTGAACTTACTGACATTATTATATATTTTGCTCACTTTACTCCCCCACCTCCCTTTTGTTGTGAAATTGCGCTCCATCATCTTTCTCTTTGCCCGATGGATGGATGAAAGAATGGCTGGTGGAGCTAAAATCCCTCCTGCTGTTTGAAGCTATTTGGTCCATAACCACCACCACCACCACCTCCACTCCTGCCCAGTGCGTGTTCGGAAAGTGTAAATTAAACAAGCTGAAGAGTTTCGTGGTGGTGATTTTGGTGGTGATGGTAGGTACTGTTGGTGGTGGTAATTTGGGTATTAGTAGTGGTGGTGGCGTCGGTGGTAATACTGATGATGGTGGTGATGGTGGTAGTGGTGGTGGTAACATATATGGACGTAATGAAGGTAGCGATGGTAGGGAGGTAGCTGTTAGTAACAGTGATGATAGTCGTGGGGATTCAGTTTGGTGTTAGTGGTTGTGATAATAATGTTAATGGTGGTAGTGGTGGTGGTAGTCGTGGTGGAGGGGATGGGATTCAGTTTGTTGGCAGTGGAGCTGGTAGTGTCGGTGATGGTAGTGGTGGTGGTAACAGTAGGTAGCAGTGGTGGTAATGGTGGGGTGGTTGTGGTGGAAGATGGGCCGTGATTGTAAAGCAGATTTTGACGCGTTGCTCTCGAGTCTTTGTGCAGAAATAATAATGTGTGTGTTGGGAGGTGTTGAGAGAGAGAGTGGGATGATGAAAGGGGTGGAGTTATTTGGAGGAGGAGAGAGAGAGAGAGAGAGAGAGAGAGAAAGGGGGGGGATAGTTGTAATGATCTTGAGGAACGGCGGAAAAAAGGAGCAGGAGAGAGAAAAGCGTATTAACTCTGTCATGGTGGAGATAACTCTAGTGTTTTATTCCAGGTCTATCTATCTATCTATCTATCTATCTATCTATCTATATATATATATATATATATATATATATATTATATATATATATATATATATATATATATATATATATATATATATATATATATATATATATATATAACCAGACTACTATTAAGCTGAGACTGTATAGCAGAAGTCTGAGCGTAATTGTCAACCCTCATGGTTGGGACAACGTTAGAACTGCATTTCAGTGCCTGTATTAATAAAAACTTCTAGAAGTACTCCTAAAATTACTACTAAAAGTGGTTGTAGCTGAGAGTTGCTTCTAAAAGTTCCTTCTAGGAGGACTCGTATTAGTAATTTCACCCCTACCATGAAGTGTTACCAACACAAAGAATCTCTGCTTAATATATTTTAAAAATTACCATTACAAAGCCTTAAAGTATCAGTAAGTAGTTTAAAAATAAAAAACTTTATGAATGTCGATAACATGGATAAACTGTAAACACATCGTGTGGTCAGCTGGTCGTGCCTGCCACCATCGGGGCATCGTGTGTACTTGGTACAGTGACCGTCAACAATGGCACAATTTCAAGATTCCACGGCTGCAGATAAATTCAGGAAAAAGAGAAACTGGACAGAGGGAGTGTACGAGGGACATTCATAAACCTCTTAACAATGTGTGGAGCAGTTATAGCATAGAGTGTTTCCGTTATCACATTGCTCACTGATGGCTGTGATGGTCCAAAGTCATCACAATTACACTGCTGCATTTTTCCAGTTGCAAGGTACCTAAATTGTATCAACACTTTCATCTCGGGTGTGAGAGGATGGTTTCGATGTGTGGGCCTTTCCAGTACATCTCTTACTAAATCAGTAATAAACAGAATGCCCTCACGATCGAAACGGTACGGTACCTTCTTACAAGTTCTTGATCACCATATTCCATGAACGCATCCTTCCGAGTTCAAAAATTTCTGCGTGGTGGGTGGTATCGGTCAGCCATGGTCTACGTTGTCTTGTCTCTTGACGTTTTAGGGACGCAGCTACTGTGTTTACTGTCACTAAAAGCCCTACTAACTCCTTAAAAGTCCTCGTGGAGGACTTTTATTTTTTAGCGATTTTACGAGTAAACTTAGGAGTTGAAAGTAACTTTTAGGAGTACTTCTAGAAGTTAGGAGCCAAATTTCACTTTGAGAGGAACTTTTTAATCCTAGGAGTTTTTATTAATACGGGCACAGGTAACCACATACGTTACTGTCCAAGTAAGAGTGAGTCACAGAAGTGGTATATTTGGTTAATTATGTAGACTAACACCGGAAGATTATATTGAGATTAATCCTGGCCGTCCAAGGCTGCTCATGCTGTCTCGAGTAACCTTTTCTCTTCTCTTCATGGAGGTTGGAATGTTGTTTAGGATAACAGCAGACGACTTGGAAAAATTAGTGACAATAAAGGAGAGGGAATGGACACGAGGAACATAAAGAGTGGAGAGAATAGTGTTTTCAGAGGAAAGTGTAAAGAAAATACGAATGAGAAACTGGAAGCATTGCGAACCATCGTAAACATGAAAAAGAATGTGTAGAAGTAGGGAGAAATAACGGAGGTAGGAGACGAGACACAGAGGTGTGAAGTTTAGTAAGGAAACAGTAAAGAGTGGAGGGAAATATCAGAAGAGAAAAAAAGGAGTGAATATAGTGAGGCAAGCATAAGACAAGGAGTGCTATCAGGGCGAGGTGATGGAGAGTGATGGAGCCTTACTTTGGCAAAATTACAAGTAATAGTCTTCCATTCAGTTCTCCCCTCCACCCCACAACACCCTCTTTCACTCTAACTTTAGTTACTCCACTCACCCTCCACCTCTCTTCTACCACCCCATCTTCCTCTCACTTGCCCCTTATCTCCGGCACCACACCTCTCTTCCCCTTACCTTCACCACCCCTCATCTACCCCATCCCCCTATATCCCTTCACCACCCCTCCTCCATCCCGTACCTTATTATCACCTCCACCCCCTTCTTTCTCCTTCATTTCCGCCACTTTACCCCTCCCCCTCACTCCCTCTGTTCTCACCTCCATCCTGTCTTCATTAAAACACCTCCACACCTCTCCCTCCCTCTCCATCCCTTTCACCACCCCTCCCTCCACCTGAATTCACTTCTCTCCCGCCTTCACTTCTAACATCTCTGCATTCATCGCTTTCTTGGAACCCATCTTCACATCACCAACCTTCGTGTTTCCCACTTCCACTACATTTTATCTTTTTCTCTTTCTCTTTTACGCTGAGAAGTCATATTGTACCTCTGTGACTTTACACTCCCTCTTCTGTCTTTCTTGCCTTCATTCTTTCCTTTTTGTTCTGCCTGTGGGTGACTCTACACTGAATGACAAGCCAAATGGTTTCCTGTACACCAGGAAACCATTTACTATGCTGGGTGGTAACCATATAGCCAGTTTTTGGCGCCTGGTGGTTTAGTGAGTAATTATTGCTCTCCAGTCGGATTGAGCCGGCGAAGGTTTATATCCAAGGGGTGGTTGGGGTTGATTGCTCATGTAATACCACTCAGGGATGAGTGAGGTTGGTCACTCTCATCTTAAATGTCGAGACCAACTGCCTAGCCCTGGGCTCCTACGCTCCTCATGGGGGAATGAAGGATTGGATGACGGATGGATGGATGGATGCACCGGCTTTGTACATACTTTATATTAAATATTTTGTTGTCATTTCTTTTACATTGGTACTGATGACATAACTCTCGCTTCTACTGTCACACTTACAGACAACCTCATTCAGTTCTGCTGCCTGTCCGTTTTCTCCCAGATCTCCTCTTCTTAATCTCCCCATTCCTTTTTTTTTTTATTTCATCCCTCTCTGCTTTTCTCGTTCACTCTCTTTTTCTCCACAACACTGACTCTTCGCTCCTCCTTCTCCAGATACCATGAATTCTTAATGTCTTAGGGGTGTTAAATGCAAATTATTACTCTATTGCCACCTATCTTCAGACTTCTACCATTCACTCTTCCATCTGTGTGTGTGTGTGTGTGTGTGTGTGTGTGTGTGTGTGTGTGTGTGTGTGCACTGTACTGTCACTGCAACAACAACCTGTTCATTGGGTGTCCTCATTTACCGTATATTTCATCACAACCAATAACAAAACCCTTTCATCACTTTCACTCTCCAGTCCTGCCACCAATACATGCGTGTGCAGTAACTGCTGTCTTCATCACCTGTCATTTTATCACTGTCACTCTCATTACCACCTGTCACACTGTCTCCACCATCACTAGTACCACACTCACTACCCTCACTACCATCACCAGTACCACACTCACCACCATTACCGCCACCACCATCATCAGTATCACAGTCGCTACCATCACCATCACTACCACCACCAGTACAACACTCACTACCATCATCATCACTACCATCACCAGTACCACACTTGCTACCACCACCATCATTACCATCATCATCACCATCACTACCATCACCATCAGTACCATCGCCTGTACCACACTCACTACCATCACCAGTACCACACTACCATCACCATCACTACTATCACCAGTACCACACACTGACTACCATCACCGTGACAGGGGAAATAGAGACTCTAGCTCGTCTGTTGTCTGAAATGACGCAAGTTCGATTCCACGCTGGGGCAGAAAACAATTTAGTGAAATGAATTTGGCTGAAACAGACTTTACTGATCAACCACAAGACCCACCGACGTGTCATAACGACACCCCCGGTAATACCAGTGCACCAGTCCTGAATGAGACAGCCCGAACATGTGTTCAATATGGACGGTGGGTATCAGTGCCGAGGTGGTGATGTGTGCAGCTGTGTGGTACGTAGGAGGACTGCCAGGGCTCAGGGAACAGGATGTTAAGTCTATGCCCAGAGTAGGACACATAATGAATCTCATCACCACCACCCCTACCATCCCAGCCACCAATACAAAACTTGTTATGTCACCACTATCACCATTGTTACGACATCACATCAGTCTCAAGTACCACCACTGCCACAGCCACCAACATTGCTACAACCTTTATCTACCTTCACCTTATGTACTGTACCTAAACCATTTTTCTGTACCATCCCGATGCCTGTTACTTCAAGTGCTGTGGCAAGTGACCAGAAATATAACACTATTATTGTGTTGCCACTGCTACCTTTAATACAGTTTTTCCACCCGCCTCACAGCCTTTACCCTCTTCTTTCTTTTCCCGCAATTTCCTGTTCTGGCTCCCATGTCCACACCAGTATTCGATACTCTCACACACCCACATAAATTTACACAGCAAATTCCGTTTCCTGCTTCCCCCTCAGATTCTTCCATAATTCCCTCTTCTGTCTCTCTTTCCTTGATTCTTTCTCTCATTTCTCACAAAATTCTCTCCTCTTCTTCCCTCCTTTACCCACAACTCCCTCTCCATCCCCCTCATCCACACCATCACACATTCCTTCATCTCCATATAAATATTGACAACAATTTTCACATCCCGGTTGCCCATCAGATTTCCCCCTCTGGCCATAATGACGCACTGTTCTTTAAAGCACATTTGTGGGTTTTTCACCCTGTCACTCTTCACTGTGACACATGAATCCTGTGTCAAAACCCTTTGTTTTACCACGAGGAAAGACAAGGGGATTGTTTCTCTGTCTGTCTGTCTGTCTGTCTGTCTCCCCTCTCATTTGCTTTCCCATGTCATACATTCTTCTCTCTCCGCCCTTCGCTTCTCTCTCATCACCCAGTACTGTAATGCTTCTGATTTCTAAATCCATTTCCAGCCCTAGCCTGACTCTGCCTATAGAGAAGCCGAAGAAAGATAATCTGATCTGGGTGGAAGAGGACAGGGAAACACGGCAGGGCGTGGAGAATGATGGAGATACAGAGGAAGGGAAATAGGGAAAAAGGTGGGGGCAGCGAAGGGACTAGATTCAAATGATATCGCATTCTGAATGGCTGAAGAGAGATGAAGTTCTGGGCTAAGGTGCATTACTAGCGTAGGGTGAGGGAAGGGTAAGTAGTTATAGAGGAATAAGATGGCAATTGCCTTAATTAACAATGATGATGGTGCTGATGACTGATGATGATAGATATGATGGTGATGATGGCAGCCGTGATAACTTCTGAAAATGGGAAAGTTCCATATTTTTCCCCCATCATCCACTCATCCAAACCATGCAGCTATCTACTGTATATGCCCTCCTACCTACCTTCTTGCTTACCCACCTGCTTACTTACCTACCGACCTACATACCTACAGTACATACCTTCTGTCGGACTAATCTGTGTGCCCACTTATCCATCCACCAGATGACCTTCCTCTCCACGCATTACTCACTCACCTCATACTGCACTACCCAATCAACCATTGACCCAGCCATACACAAACCCCTCACTCAATTTTGTGTTTCAACCTGCCAACCCACGCAACTGCCCAGCCACCCACCACTCTCGTGCCCTTTCACCCACTCACCCATCTATCCCCCCATCCACCCATCCTCCACTCACCCAGCCACCTACAAGCCGTCTCACCCACCCACTCCGCCACTCACACACCGTCTCATCCACCCACCCACCCACCTACCCTGCCATGCCACCAGCAAAGCAACACAACTTATCGCTGGTGTATTTATTGGCAGCACTTTTAGGTGGCTGTCGTGTTAGGGGTAACTGTAGAGCTGTCACACACACTGGCCCCGTCAGGTGTGCCGCTGGAGTAGTTAATTAAACTATCACGGTGTTATGTTGGCCTACACAGGAATTTATTGCATTATTGAAAAGTATTGCATGACACGTGGGTATACAGTATAGTCATCATAGCACACACACACACACACACACACACACACACACACACACACACACACTAGACTCTTAGAGTTAAAATTTACAGTTGCAGATGTTGCTATAAACTGCGTAAATAACCTAAAAGAGAATATTGGCACGTATGCATACATGCAAACTGTTGAGGTGGAAGTGGTAGGGAATCTCGCAGATTAGATAAAATACGGCTGTTACAGTCGTGCACAGAAACTATGTGCGTGTGTATATGTGCTTGTGTGTACTCGTGTGTGATTATGTGCACACCAATACTTATTCGTCCGTACATTAAACCGAGTCAATATGCAGCACACAGAGTCAAGGCCAAAGCCTCGTTGCTGCTCCCTTCCTGACTCACACATTCTCCAAAACACCAGTAATGCTGATCAAGCTGTTCTTATCATAAAAAGGAAATATTTTTGTTTGACTTTTACAGACTATCTTTGTAGTTTTAATGAGACGTAAAAATAAGCAACACACGCTTGCAGCACAGGTTAATTGAGCTTACGTGTAAAAATATAAAATAGAATTAAATTAACATAGCCTATTTAACCTTGATTTTGAGTGTTGTATTGATTTTGTGTTGACTGAAAAAAAAAAAACACGACTGGTGTATAATGTTATTGTTGTTGATCTTCTTCTTCTTCTTCTTCTTCTTCTTCCTCCTTCTCCTTCTCCTCCTCCTCCTCCTCCTCCTCCTCCTCCTCCTCCTCCTCCTCCTCCTCCTCTTCTTCTTCTTCTTCTTCTTCTTCTTCCTCCTCCTCCTCCTCCTCCTCCTCTTCTTCTTCTGCTTCTTCTTCTTTTCTTAATCTTATTAGTATTAGCTCTCTCCGTTATTTTCTATTCCTTCGGCCTGTAAGTCTCTTCCTGTATATTCCAAGTAAAATCTCTCTCCTCCTCCTCTTCCTTTCCCCAATCTTACCTCCTCCCTCTCCCTCATACCCCCCCCTCCTAAATCTCAGCTGCTCCTCTAACTCATACACCTTTCCCTCCCACATGATTTTCGTCCCTTCCCTCTCTCCCCCTCCCTCTCCTCCCCCTCACACCCCCGCCTCAGGGCAAGGATAACACATAAATACATGCAAATTTGTCCACCAGAATCTGATACACCCTCATCCGAAATGCCAAGCGTTCTGACCCAATATTTTACCGCCAACAGGAGCAAGGTTTACACTTTATGCTGCTTCAGGTGTTATTGTGGCTGAATGGTGGTGTATATATAATATTCTAAATCATGTAAATTTTGGAGGTATTGTACCATTGCTAGTAAGTGTACATAGTGGATATAATAGTTTGCATATACAGTGTATGTACAGTAAATGTGCACATTGGATATGATATTTTCTATCTGTCTATCTATCTATAGCCCGACGCCCTAATCCCGCAAAGGGTGGCCGCAGACAAAACGCCTCCAAGTCACTCTGTCACCCACCATTTGACTACCCTCCCCCCAACGCACCCCCCCCTCCCTCATATACCTCTCAACTCCATCCCTCCACCTCATCCTCGGTCTACCCCTCCCTCTCCCTCCCTCCACCTCACCTACATACACCCTCTTAGTCAGTCTTTCATTCTCCAATCTCTCCACATGTCCAAACCACCTCAGTGTATTTCTCCTAATCTTTTCAACCACATCCACATCTACCCCACAACTTTCCTTCACTTCTTCATTCGTCAACCTGTCCCTCCACGTCACTCCACATGCTCCTCTCAAGTAACTCATTTCCACTGCTCTCTCTCTTGACTTGTTCCCCTCTTGCAAGGTCCACGCCTCGCTTCCATACGTCAGGGTAGGGATCACAATACCATCATGCAGTGACTTCTTAACTTCCATACTCACCTTCCTATTTCTCATCACTGCTTTCAGTGTACCAACAACCTTTCTTCCCTGCTGTACCCTTTCACGTACTTCATCCGCCAAAGTTCCATCCTTACTCATCACACTACCCAAGTACTTGAATGCACTCACATTCTCCATATCCTCACCATCCAACCTCACTGCACACTTTGTGACTTCATTCCTCTCAAACACCATAACTTTACTTTTGTTTACATTAACTTTCAGCTTCCTCCTCCTACACACTGTCCCAAATTCATTCACCAAACCTTGCAACTCCCATTCATCTTCACTCAACAATACTGTATCATCAGCAAACAGCAACACCGGAAGCTTCCAAATCTCACCCTCATTCATTAGGGCCACCCCCACATCCACTGTCCTACCTTGCACCTCCTTTACAACCCCATCCATATATATATTAAACAGCCATGGAGACATCACACACCCCTGATTCAGTCCCACATTGAGATCAAAGAACTCACTCAGCTCACCATCCACTCGCACCGTAGCCCTAGCTCCCTCGTACATACTCTTCACAGCACTCAACAATTTCCCCTCCACTCCATACATTCTTAATACCTTCCACATACCTTGCCTATCTATTCTGTCAAAAGCTTTCTCCAAGTCCATGAAGGCAGCATACACTTTCCTTCCCTTCTCTAGATACTTCTCCACTAAACATCTTAGAACAAATATCTGATCTACACACCCTTTTCCCTTCCTATATCCCCCTTGTTCTTCTCCAACTAGCTCCTCTGTCATATGCCTAACCATATCAATGAGTATTCTACCATATATTTTACCAGTCACACTAAGAAGGCAAATGCCCCTATGGTTACCACATACTTCTCTCTCCCCTTTTCCTATGTACAGAGGAACAATTATAATAGCTACTTATCTCTCTCTCTCTCCCTCTCTCTCTCTCTCTCTCTCTCCCCCTCTCTCTCTTTCTCTCTCTCTCTCTCTAGCCAGACGCCTTATTCCCGTAAGGAGTATTCACAAACTCCTCCTTTTCTCCGGAAATATGGAAATTATATTGTACCGCTGTATATAAATGTACGGATACACCGGTACATATACTGTATAATGTGTGTGTTGGAAGGCATAGTTTACCGCCGAGAACATCCTGATTCATATACATGGGGGAGAGTGATGGTGAGTGGTAGGGTAAATATAAATGTGTGTGTGTGTGTGTGTGTGTGTGTGTGTGTGTGTGTGTGTGTGTGTGTGTGTGTGTGTGTGTGTGTGTGTGTTTCAGCTCACCCTTGTTGTTTTTTTTTTTTTAATGCATATTCTCGACATTTTCCTTCCAACACATACACTACTTCCCCCACCAAGGCCAACATCTTCTGTCCATTTTTTTTTTTTTTTTTTTAATCATCTCACATTTCACCTTTTTCGTTCATACATTTTTTGTTTCTTATTATCACGTCTTATCCTTTTCATATTCCTTTCTTTTCATGCTATTTTTCTTTCCTTCATTTGCCTCTCATCCTGCCTTTTCGAATATGTTATCTTCATTTTTACCTCTGTCTCTCACTCACACCTCCCCTTCCTATTTTTATCACCTCCCTCCACTTATGTATTTTTTTTTTTTTTTTTCACAAACCATTTACTTTTGCTGTACATCTACTTCTCTTTCCCTTAGCCATCGTTTCACCCACCTAACCATCAATTTGCCTCCTGCACTCAACAATTTTCCATCATTACCCTCCCGTCCGTCCACCAACTCATTCACGCACCACCACCTTCATTGACTCACGTGAGTTCTCTCCCATCTTCCTCCACCCAGCCGCCCCTTTCCTTTTCATCCATCTGGCTGTGTTTCTGAATCCGGATATCTGTCCATCCCTTCCCTTTGTATTCACCTACCTATTGATTTATTTTTCATTCACCTGCCTGCTTCACCACTTCATCTACTAATATATGCTTCCCACCTCACTCATCTATAGCCTATATCCCTCTC